>NC_050073.1:6817307-7117307 GCF_009764565.3 Dermochelys coriacea | reverse complement strand
GCTATTTAAAGTCCATTATTCTATAAATCCACCACGCAGGCTGCCATGTTTTGCCAGGGAGCTTGCTCCCAGGGACATGCCACAGAGGGGCTTGTTTTCGGCCTTTAGTGTCTCGTCCTCCCGTCAGTGGGCTCTTAACTCAGCAGTTAACCGGAAGGTCCCTGTTCTGCGGTGCCCTGTTCTGTGCTGGGGGATCCTTCACCCTCCTTCCGTGAATCCTGCCCCGAGGGCAACAGATGTGGCAGGGACTGAGTGCTCTGCTCCATTCAATCAGCTGGGCCATGGGAAAAGAAAAGAGCTCCTTAGCAACTGAATCTTGTGGCTCCCAGGGCATGGCTGCTGGTCCCCCTCCCAACACCTTCCCTCCCCCAGGAAAAGGCTCAGGGCCTTGGAGCGGTTCCTGTATAAAGAGATTGGGACAGCTTGGAATGGCCCCAAGGAGAACAGCTGAGCTAGAGCGGAAACGATTGCCCTGTGGTACCTGCTGCCACTGAGGCCAAGAGCATAGCAGGGCCCCAAAGGGCTGGCCGTGAGCATGCCCCGTAAAAACATCCGTGGCTACGTTAGATGGGATCATTTCGTGTAGGGAACAGCAACCCCCATGCTTCAAGGCCATGGGCTGCTGGGGCTCAAGAGCAGGTGCAGGCGGACGCTGAGCCGTTCCAGTCGGCTGCAGCATGAGGTTAGGATCCCCTACTGGGCTGCAGCGCCCCTTGCCCAGTGACAGGACGGATGTTTTCCGAATCTGATCGGGAGTGGGCAGAAGGTGCTGGGCAGTGGCTTGAGAAACCCCTCCGTTCCCTGGGGCGTGTCCCTGAGCCACTACAGGGATGAGGAAGGGTTAGGGTTGGGGGCGTGCTCGAGGCCCGGGCCAGGATAATGCCTTTGATGTGCGCTGCAGGCTTCTGGCTTCATAAGTTGGCCTCCTGCAGAGGGGAAAGGCTCAGATTCTGCTAGCTCTGATTGGTCTGATCTGACCACTCTTTCTTACTGACCTTCTGGCTCACGGAGCTCCTCCAGCACTGCACCGCTGGGCAGTGCTGCCTAGTGGACAGAGCCCTGGACTGGGACTCAGGAGACCAGCTTTCCACTGACCTGCTGGATGACCATGGGCAAGTCACTTCCCTGCTCTGTGCCTCAGTTTCCCCATCCGTACAATGGGGATAATAATACTGACCTGCGTGGTGTACAAGAACTAGGTGGTATTATTTGCTATCTGCTCTTTTCCTTGGATAGTGTCACTTGCAACCTGGCATTCAGTACCGTCGTCCAGGGTATTGGTAGGTGAAACCCCAGCACACTCTCCTGTACCCAGGGTTGTGAGCCTTCCCTGAGAAAAGGTGCAAGGGAAGCTTTCCCTTCCTGGTGGCTGGCTCCCCAATCCATGAATATATGCTAGGAGAGAAATAGGCAGGAGCTGTGATCAGTTGACCGGACTAATTGAACATGACTAGAAACACAGCTCTACAAAATTCCGCTCACTCCATCCACAGCCCTTGGTTCCTCGGCAGTGGGTGCTCTCCTCCGCGAGCTTCCAGAGAAGCAAAGGGAACGTGATGTGCTGTGCCTAAGAGCAGAACACTGGCCGTGTACAGGAAGTCAGAAGCCTCTGGCAAATCAAGCTGTCAGGAGTGGTGGCTCTGCCCCCCCCCCCCGTGCCCACTCAGGGCAGGGCAGCTGGAAATGTTCAGCTTTCCAGCAAACTGACGGGCTGAACGCTTAGAAATGCAATGCTGCATTGGGTTGTGCCAGTTACCTTCTTCCCTGCAGCAGTTTCTCCTTCCCCAGTGGAATGGCCTGCCCCCCTGCAGTATGGCCAGCTGGCTAATTCCCGAGTGTAAGTCAAGAAGGGAGTTAATCATCTCTAGACTGACCTCCCGTGTAGCACAGGGTATTGCATTTCACCCCAGCGTTGAGCCCCAAGACTTGTTAGACTGAGGCATTTCTAGCCTGTTGTGAGCCCCAGGCAGAGACCAGGAGGGACTGAGCAGCCACCATCGCCCAAGGCTCCTGCAATGGCAGGGCATGGATCAGGGGCCCACACCTAGCTGATTGCAGCAGACAACTTGTGCCCAATGCTGCAGAGGAAGGAGACCCCCCCCCCAGGGGGAACATTCCTGCCTGACCCCAGATCTGGTGATCACCATACCCCAGAGCATGTGAGCAAGAACCAGTCAGTTAAGAAAGAGGATTCTCTGGTCCATGTCAGAGCACCAGCCTACCATATTCAGTGTGCTGTCTCTGGCTATGGTCAATTCTTGATGCTCCAGAGGAAGGTGTTGGGGGGAACCCCAAAATACATCTGGCCAATTGTGCATTGGGGAGGAAGGGAAGAAGGCGGAGGAAGAATTTCTTCCTGACCTGGGCAGATGACTGGCAGAAGCCCTGAAGCATGAGGTTGAATTATAGTCATTGTCTTAATTCAGAGCTGCAAGCGTTAGGAGTATGTTAGGAGCAGGCAATTCTGTTCTCCCACCCCCACCCCCACCCCAGCATCTGTGAAGCAAGGGGATGGATGGGGCACCTCTGCAGCAATTCAGACCTATCCCCTCTGCATATGCCAGCTCTAGAAGTTCTCCCACCAGCTGGATTAAAGCATAGGGCAGCTAGAACCAGGAACAGAACTCCTGACTATATATTTCCAGCTTTGCCATGGCTCTGTTGGGTGACTTGGGGCAAAGACCTTCCCATCTGCATGCCTCAGTTTCCCTTTCCACCTGGTGTCTGTTTAGACTGTGAGCTCTTTGGGGCAGGGACTGTTTCTGCACTCTGTGCAGTGCCCAGCACGATGGGAACCTGATCTGCGTTTAGATGCTCCAGGCGCTACAGCAATACCCCTAATAATGAATAGAGCCTCCCACACTTCTGGCTTCTACTGTCATAGGGCTTGTTTTCCACACTCCTCTAATTTCTTGCTCCATAGCTGATGCTGAGCATTTGCTGGCATCGATACGCTATTACTCTGTCAGGGGCACAGATACCCTAATCCAGATCCACAAGGCAGGGTGTCAACTTTCTGCTTCCCAGAGCAAAGGGAGGTGGCTGGGGGGTTGAGTATGGGTGGCTCAAGGAGAGGTTTTGAAAGCTTCACATACTATTTTAGGAGCTCTCTAAATCAGGCAGTGAGTGTTACAATAATCATCTATCAGCTCCACCCTTCGTTAAGGTTGCCTGACACTTTCCATTATAAGACCCTTTTTTCAATTGCTCATAACTTTGCCAACCTTTAACTGTTTGTGCTGAAACTTCCCACGCTGGGTGTCTGCCTCAGGCTGAATCCCTTTGGAAAGTTTCAGCAAAAATCATTCAGCCATTTCCGAGAATGAGGCTGGGAAAAACGTATTGTTTTGCCCATGTTTTTAAAAAATTATTTCATTGAGAAGCTCTAGCGCCTCCTTGCTTTCGGGCAGGGACTTGCGATTTGGCAGGGGGCTTGCCCTGATGTTGCAGAGCCTTTTGCCATCCTGGTGAAAATTGGTCTATTTTGGGCCAAGTTATAAGCTCTTGAAAAAACTCATTTTGCAGGGGCACAATAGAGTCTTGAGTCTGGCAGCTAAACGCTCCAAAGATTCCGTCTGTCCTTGGCTGCCCCATTAATGGGCTGAGCGGGGTTCTCTTTGCAGTTGCACGGGCACCTTTAATTCTGGGATCGCCTAACCCCTGCGTGCTGGTGCAAGCCTTACAGCGCTTTTGGTGTGTATTGATTATTTATATTGCAGTAGTGCCTACTGGCCTCAGTACCGCCTAGTGGCCCCATTGTGCTGGGTGCTACACAAATATATAAAACATCACAGTCCCTGCCCCAAAGAGCTTGCAGTCTAACTGGACGAGACAAAGGGTGCTATAGTCACTCAGCAGGTTGGTGGCAGAACTGGGAATGGAACCCAGGTGTCCTGAGTCCTAGCCCAGTGCTCAATTCATTGGAGCATGCTGTCTCTCCAGCACCTGTAAGCTTGACTTGCCAGATTTATCCTGAAGACAGAGGGAAAATGTGAGCGTCGGGGTTTTATGGCCAGCATTTTAAGCATTCACACCTCCCATTTTTGAATTACAGGTCACTAAAGTTGCTTTGTTTGCTGTTGACATTGATCTAATGCTCCCTTAGGTTCCTCTAGTTTAAACACAGCTTGTCCGACAGTTTTTCGAGATAGTACATGAGTCTCCATGTAGGTTTAACTGGCTATTTTTGCAGAGAATAAAGTCTAATAAGTCCGGTTATTGTGGACTTTTGTGGGCCTTGGCTTGCCCTCATTAATATATCTCTGGGATTTATCACTGACTTCAGTGAGCGCTAGTGGCTGTTTTTACCTTAGATAGGCTGCGAGAGATCCAGAATGGTAGGGATCCAAGGCTATATTATGGTAGACCCAAGTCTTATCCCCTCCGTCACATTGCCACTAAGATAGAGGTGCGTTGGTTATCCTACCTCTACCCACTAAACACGCTCCCCTCACAGTGCTTGGGACAGATCCCAGGATTCCGATCACCATCGTTCTGCTGCTGTGAATAATTGTGAGTGTTGTCCCCCCGTGGTGTGTACCCCCTGTGGTGGCCTCCCCCCAGAGGGGATGGCTCCTTGGAAAACATTGACTATCTGCACTCCCTGGAAGGAGTGGGGGTGAGGCGAAGTGACCAGCAGGGTTTGACTTGGCCCGTGAGAGAGATGCAGTGAGCTCCGTGTGGCTTGTGTCACTGATGTATCGCACGAAAGGGCTCCCAGGCCTTCAGAATCGGGGGCACAGGCCTCCAACCATGATACTGGCTTAACACCCCTGGGCTTTCGGACACCGATCTGTTTGACGGGGCTTTCTCTGTGCCAGGAAACCCCAGCTCTAAAGGACCAGACCTCTCCCCTGTCTGGAAACTTGGCGTTCCTCAGGAAGGAAGAGTCTGGCTGAGTCATCTGAATTCGGGTGATGGGGCTTTATGGAAAACCACAAGCAGGGGCGTGTAGGGGAGACAGGTGTATGGGGTGGTGAGGAGAGCAGTGGGATCGGTGTGGGTGGGAGGGGCTGGAGGGTGGGGGGTGTAAGTGGGGGCATTTGGGGATGGTGGGAAGGGAGGAAGTGCAGGGAGTTGATATGTATGTAGGGGAGGGCACCTGGGACTAAGAGGGATTTGAGGGGTAGGAGGTAGAGGTGTGAATAGGATGTAGGAGAAGGGGTATCAGGGAGGCATTACAGGGACAGAGAGGTATGGGCACCTTGGAGGGGCAGACATGGGGGGAAGGCTTTGATGACTTGTGGGAAGTGACTGGGGCCTTGAGAAATTAAGAAGAGGATGGGTTTGGGGGAGCGGAGGTTAGGGAGGGCATGTGGGTTTGTGGGGCAGGCTCTTGTGGCCCCATGTGGGGGGGTGCTCTCCACACACAGACGTGCCCCCGTTGCAGGCACAGTCTCTGCACTGCTGGCTCAGCCTGGGGGGTTGCAAAGCCCCTCCCAACAGGTGCCATGGGGCCAGCGTGCCCAGAAGGAGCGTCCAACCCTCATAGCCCCTTCCTAGGAGGTTTGTTCATGGCTTGGACATGGCCTGCAGGCTGCTGCGGTCAAAGGATCCCTGCAGTCGGGCGGGGTCTGTCTGTGACCATAACCCTCGTCTCACTGGGTGCCCACTTCGTGACAGGGTCACAGGGTCCCTGCTGAGTGCCTCAGCTGTGTGCCTGGGCAGTGCTGGTACTAAAGGAACCCGTGTGACTGGCACGCGGGTAGCTGCAGTTTCCCACAGTGACTTTTGCCCCCCTTAAAAGCAGCTTGTGCCCCTCACTCCGACAGGGCTGTAACGCTGCCCCTTGGATTGCCCAGCCTTGGCCCTCCCCCAGGTGGAGCATGAGCGGCTGTGCCTCTGCCAGGGTGTGCCATCTTCCCGTGAGATTGCAGGGAAGATAAGAGGCCGTGCGCAGGACTGAAAGGACCCTGTGACCTATGGGCCCGCAGCAGGCAGGGGCAGAGCACTAGACTGGCATGGACGCTACCAGGAGAGGAAGATGAGGCTACTGGTCAGATCCAGGGGAAGGCTGGCTGGGCCGGCGACCTGCCTGGGCCCTTGCTCCACCTTGCTCTGGCTTCGCCTGCCAGCTCTGCGGGGCAGCCCCATTGTTCTGCAGCTGTACAGCACCTGGCACACCAAGGGCCGTCTCCTGGGCAGCGTCGCAATACAAGGGATCAGATCCAGCTGTAAAATGGTCTGCAGAGGCATTGATCCCCGCTGCCTTGCAGAGGGCTCTGAAACTCCTATCAAGCGCTTGCTGGCGTGTGGCCGGGCAGTGCTTCAGAAGCATGGAGCAGCCCCTGGCACCAGCTGGCTGAAATATCTCTCCTGGAACCGTTGCTCTGGCATAACTGCTCCCCAGAGCACTGCCTGAGTCCCTAGATAGCGCCTAGATGGGGGGCGGCAAACCGCGCCTTGTGCTGTGCTGGTTAGCCCCTCTGGAGTCGAAGGATGAGACCTGGCAAGGTGAGTGGTGTAGCTAGTCAGCTGAGAAAGGCCTTCTCCAGCTGAAGAGAGATGGCTGGGGGTCTGGTGGCAACATCTCTGTGAGCATGGTCGGAAGGAATCAGACGTACTACATGGAATTCCCTAGAGTGACGGGTCCTGCTAAACAAGCGCGGTGGCTTGAGAAGCGAGGCCTTGTGAATGGTCAGGCCCCTGGAATGGCTGGGCTGGAGACAGCAATGCGCTATGGGATGGGTGTCCCACTGGTGAATGGCAGGAATCGCCCCTTCCTTCCCCAGGAACACGTCCTGAAATGTACAGAGGAGAAGTGAGACATCTAGGCCCAGGTCACGCTGATCACGGAGGCCCGTGCTGTTGCTCCTGGTATGAGCTTGGCTCATGGAGACATCTGGCACTCGCTTGCTGTCTGTTCTAGATAAGCTCTTGTGCTGTACTCGTCACCATCCTATCTGAGTGCCTTCCCGTTGTGCCTCAGCAATATGACTAACCTCTGTCGTGGGTCTCTCCTCTTCTCCCCCTGAGAAGAGAGTGCAGGGAGTGGCTTATTTTGGACTGGTTTTCCAAAACATTAGAAGAGATTGTTCCTAGAAGCGTGCCTGGCCCTTGGAGCAAGGGTGGGGAAGGTTGGGACAGAGCTTAGTTTCTGAGCGAGTTTGATCCCCAGGCTGGGACCGGCCCCAGAGGACGCTCTGTCTCCTGCATAGATGGGCTTTGCCCTGGTGGCAGCAAGTCCTGCTGGCCTGAGAAGTGGAGAGCTGCCTGTTCTGCCAGGCAGGCAGCTCATAAGAGATTCCTAGAGTCCAAGGCCAGAAGGGACCAGTGTGATGATCTTGTCTGACCTCCTATGTGACCCAGGCCAGAGACCTGCCCCCAAATCATTCCTAGTGCAGAGCTGTGAGAAAACCATCCAGTCTTGCTTTAAACACGGTCGGTGACGGAGAATCCGACACGACACTGAACATTATGACATTGTCAAATATTGTATCGTGGATATGGATCTCTGCTCATACATCTGCCGTGTGTACCCGTAAACTCCTGTGAATGGCGGAGGTCTCTTAACTTCCTGCTAGGCTTAGAAATGCACAAAAACTAGTTTTGGAAGGACCCCAGGCCTCTGTCTGGGCGGGGCCAGTCCTGCCGCAGCAGCAAGCGTGAATTGTAGGGGCTTACTTGAAACCCAAGCTGCAAAAAACACTCCACTGCTGCAGTCTCTAGCTACACGGCACAACACAGCTGGGTCTGGCCTGCCCGCCCTAGGGGAGGTGTGGCCAGTTGTAGCCCCGTCTCTGGGATGGGCAGGTGCTGGCACTGGGTTCAGGAGGGGATGCGCCCCTGTTGGGCTGCAGTGAGCGGGATGTTGCTCGCACAAACCTCCGTCCATGTGCAGCCGTGTGGGGCGGATTCGTAGGGCACCGAAGTGGGTGGACCACAGGTTTCCTGCCCGACTCTGAGGCTGGCCGATATTCTAGCTGCCCTGGGTAAATTCCAAATGAAGCTAGATGGATGGGAGCTGAGTTTAAGGGTCCACACCTGGGTTAACTCTGATTGAACTAATTCAACTGGGTACAATTTGTGTGTCGATGAGGCCTTGGGTTGGATTTCCACCTTCACTGAACTCAAACAAAGCAGAGGAATCATTGTACTAGGGTCTGTGAAAATCCCTTTAAGCTGCTGAACATTGGGCCTGAGCAACTGGCAGCATCCCACTCAGAGGCTGCTTTGCCGAACTGATCTTGGGGCTCTGGCTCAGCCAGGAGTCCAGGGATCCCTGGGTGGGCATCTCGGTCAGGAAGTCAGACTCGATAGTCAGAATGGGCCCTTCTGGCCTTGCTCTCTGGAAAGCAATCAGCCGATTTGGCAGGCCGGTGTCCTGGTGCCGGGCATGGGAGGCACCGTGCATACCGCTCCAGGTGACTGTGCAGAGCACGGGTTCCCTGATCTACCAGCACATAACGCAGGCTGGCTATTGCAGGTCCATCATCTGCTCGTCTTTGGAGGGTGATGGATGAGACATGACGAAGCTATTGTGATCGGAAACAGTGGCTGGGGCTATTTTTGGCTTCCCGAGGAGCTCTTGGGATGTTGAGCTCTGATTTGTGGGAGAGGCAGCCGGGCTCGGCAGCTATAGCATCTTGTAGCAAAAAGCAAAGGAAATGTGCATTTGCAAATGTGGTTACATTTAAGGTGTGGGTGGAGGGAAACAGTCCCGGAGGGAACTAAAAACACTGAGTTTCCAACAGAACAAATAACCTTTTGTTCAGTTTATTTTATGTCTCCAAACAGTGGTGTATTGAGGACTGGGTTAGAAGTGCAAGCTATCACTTTAAGAGTTGCGATGTTTCCTGGTTCTGCTTACTGGCAGGGAACAGGGGGAGGGGGCGTCAGCCTCAGCCTGGAAGAAGCTAGGCTAGTCCAGGGCGAGTCGAATGGGCCGCTCTGCCCTAGGGAGCAGCCTGCGTTGTGGGCAGCTCTGTGCGTTATCGTTCGGGATTCTAAGGAATACGGTCATGTTACGTTCCAGCAAGAAAATCTAACTTTTCTGTGTGTGCTGTGAACATAATACACACTGACATTGACACGGGCCCGGGCAGTGATGCCCAGCACTTTCCATAAAGACAGTTGCTTAACGCTTTGCAAAACTGTTCCCATTTGGGCCGAGGCTTGGTGTCTGCTGCAGGCTGGATTTTACTGGAAAGTCTCAGCACAAAGGGTGCAGCCTTACCTGAGAGCAAAGCTAGGAAGGAAGAGAGAGCATGGCCGGTGTCCAAATTCTTTCCCAACTGTTCCTGGTTTTAGCACTTCCCTGGTTTGGAGCCAGGACCCAAAATCTTTGAGTCCTGGGATCAGAAGGGCTCTTCACCTTCTCTGTGACAATCTGTCCAGATCTGGCCCCAGTGCTGACCAAGGGAACTGCCACTTGCACAGACACAGGAGAACTTGTGCTTGTTCTTAACACTCTGCCTACTCCAGTTGCATGGCACATGTTCCCAAACCTGTATGAGCTGCCTGGGCCAGCCAGCCAGCCTGCCTGTCTCCTGCATCAACATACTCTCGAGCCTAGAGAAGTTGTACTGGACTCCGAGCCAGAACGTCATAAGTCTGAGCCTCTCTTCTGCTGCCTGTTGCTTATACTGCTGTGAATCTCACAGCCCTTATTAGTAGGCTTCATATCCTGACTCTTAGAGGCAGGCAAATATCTTCCCATGTCTTTCGGGTGACTTACATTTGCATAAGGTCACTTCTGGCAGAACTGGAAATAGGACCAGAGTCTTAGCTGCGCTGCCTCTCAGAAAGCACCTGCCAAACCTAGGTGCTTGTCTATTCTGTTAGGAACCACGGCTCTGATTGCTAGGCCCCACTGCTGGCCCAGAAGAAAGGAATTCTGATTCCCAATACGCCACTGCTGTGTGGAGCCCACTGGCAAAGTGGGCGTTGCGTGACGTGCTGGTGGCTGGCCCACAGAGATAAGTCAGCATAGCCACCAGTTAGCACAGGTCTGTGAAACCTGCTACTCTTTTAGCACAGATGTTGGTCTTTTGTGCTGTGAAGACGAAAGTTCTGGGTTCAAACTCTGACAGAAACAAGTGTGTCATAATGCTGCTTATGGGGAAGGGGACACGTTGAGGTGGTCTAGGCTATTCCTGCCTCTTGAGCTTGACTCTGCAACCTTAATATCTTTTGAAGTATTCTGGTTTTAATGGGTTGTGGAGCCATGCTATCTGCTGCAAAACCCGCATTAGGGTTTGTTATAAGCCTAACATTGCGTCCACTTTAAAATCCCGAAGGTTCTGTCTGCTTTGTAATCGGCAGGTCAGATCTGGAGCTGAGGTAGAGGGGTTTTCTGGAAGACCTGAGCTGATCTGGCAAGGGGCTCTGAGATACTTCACCCCAAGCACAGAGGCGATTCTCTACAATATCCTCTCTTGAAGCAGCTTTGTGGAGAGCTGCTGCTGGTAGCAGGTAGCTCATTATCGAGCTGGGCATGGCCCCCTTCCTGCAACCAATGTAGACATGATGCTTTCAGCAAAAAGTCAGAGATGGTTGTTGTTGTTGGACCCCCATTGTGCTAGGCACTGTACAACCACCGGAAAGCAGGCTAGCGGCAGATTGGGCTGCATTAGTAGGAACATTGCCAGCAGATCGAGGGAAATGATTATTCCCCTCTACCTGGCACTGGTGAGTCCACACCTGGAGTATTGTGTCCAGTTTTTATCCCCCCACTACAGAAGGGGTGTGGACAGATTGGAGAGAGTCCAGTGGAGGGCAACGAAAATGATTAGGGGGCTGGGGCACATGACTTAGGAGGAGAGGCTGAGGGAACTGGGGTTATTTAGTCTGCAGAAGAGAAGAGTGAGGGGGGATTTGATAGCAGCCTTCAGCTACCTGAAGGGGGTTCCAAAGAGGATGGAGCTCGGCTGTTCTCAGTGATGGCAGATGACAGAACAAGGAGCAATGGTCTCAAGTTGCAGTGGGGGAGGTCTGGGTTGGATATTAGGAAACACTATTTCACTAAGAGGGTGGTGAAGCACTGGAATGTGTTACCTAGGGAGGTGGTGGAATCTCCTTCCTTTGAAGTTTTTAAGGTCAGGCTTGACAAAGCCCTGGCTAGGATGATTTAGTGGGTGTTGGTCCTGCTTCGAGCAGGGGGTTGGACTAGATGACCTCCTGAGGTCTCTTCCAACCCTAATATTCTGTGATTCTATGAAAGAGACTGACCTGAGCCTCTCTCCCGCTCTGAATAAATGGGCTAAGAAGTGATGAGGAGACACGCGTGTCAGGGACGGTGCCTCATTGACTAGCCATGCTTGGAAGCTTAATGCTAACTTCAGAGAGCAGGGGGCTGGCTGAGTTGAGTAGGCGATGCTCCCCTCCATCACTGAATTCCTGAAGCCCGTATATGGAGAGCTGCAAACACAAAGCCCAGAGAACTGTCCGTGCGACGGGGGGGCCCTGTGAAGCAGCGCTCTAAGCCTGCCTGTGCCAGGGTCTCCAGAACGCCGGCCTGCTCCCCGCAGGACAGTTGAAGATGACGCTGTTGCCTAGTGTGGAGAGCAGCCAGGCTGGGGCCGGGGCCCTGGCTTACCCAGACTGCTGTCCCTCTGCCTCACGGAGCCAGCATGCAGTGCACTGGAGCCTGTCCCACCCGCATCCCAGAATCCTCCTCTAATGTCCGTCCAGGTCTCCCAATAATGGGGGGTGGTTTGCGAACTCCTGGCTGAAATCCAACAGATCCTGGGGGGCTGCGGGTGCTTGGGGTTAGAGTCCTGGTGATGCGGGGTGCACGGATGCCAGTGGTGATTGTGGGATTGTATGGCTCCGGGGCACGGGGACCCGTGGGAAGTGGGAGGAGGCTGGGCAGGGAGTGAGCTGAAGTCCAGGGCGTCACAAGACCTGCATCCCCCTGCCCTCCTCTAACCACTGCACATGCTGCTCCCAAGGGGAATGCGCTGCTGGAGCTGAGCAGAACCCGGTCCGCTCTCCTATCCATGCCCTGGCCCTTGCCCTGGTATCCCAGACAGGCTGTGAGCTGGAGAGGAGACACTGGGCTGTGTCCAGCAGGCGTGGCTCCCACTGACTCCAGTTATACCAAGGCACCTTTCTAGCTCTCGGTGCGGTGGGGGGGGGGTGCAAGATGCTGGCTAGAGCGTCCCAACTCAGTCGCTAGTCTGGGTGGCATGGGACGCACGGGCCAATGGAAGTCTCTGCTCTCCGTGACACACGCGCGAGCCGAGAGGGCGTGGCTGCCAATTGGCTGGGTCGCTTCCCCGTGTCAGGCACGCCCCGTGCCGTGGCTCCTGCAGTGCACTTGCTAGCAGCCTGGCAGCGCCGCTCCGCATAACGCCTCTCTTCTCACCTCTCACCCCAGGCGTCGACTTCAAGATGAAGACCATAGAAGTGGATGGTATTAAAGTGCGAATACAGATCTGGTGAGTGCTGAAGCCAGAGGCCGGAGGGATGTTGGGCAACGGTGTGGTGATCCAGGGCTGGGACCCTACTGAAGCTCATCAGCTGCGGTTCAGCTGGGCCAGTACTTTGTTTCAAGACCTCTACAGAACATGTGGCTGCTGCAGGGAGGGGAGGCAGTCAGTTGGGGGTGTTCTTCTCCCCCAGTGCCCCTGGGGTTGTTAAAGATATCCTGGCAATCTCTGCAAGAGCAGGCACATTGGTCTGCGTTTCCTGGCCCAATTCCATCGCGAGTGTGTCTCCCTGAATCCCGCTGCCCAGTCTCCATCAGTTGCAGCATTCCAGTTCGCTTCCTACTCTCGGCTGTCCTGTAGTGATGCTGTGCTCAGTTCTTCAGCTGCCATGTCCCTCCACAGAGGTGGCAGCATTACAGTGGTGATGGATGTTGTGTATGTAACGTGTGAACTGCTCTGGGACCGAAGGTGCCCTGTAGACAGAAATCTCTCATTTGGGCAGTGGAGGCTGCAGACGGACTGCTGCAGCTGGGGCGAGGAAAACTCCACCACCACAGAATGGCTGCTGCATGCTTGTCCATGGGCCGCACACCCTCCCGCAGCTGGCCAGTGCTGGAAGCAGGCTACAAAACTGAGTGGGCCATTGGCCTCAGCCTGCAGTGCCCATGCAGCTTCCTTAAAGGGCCTGGCTCTGAGTTGCAGGCCCCTGTGCACCAGCTAGCTGGAGGGCAGCAGTTCGGTCCCAGGGCACTCTCTGTGCTGTCTCTGTAGAGCGCTGGGGTCGCAGGCCTGCCAACCCTCCTGCCGACAGACCCTGCCAGTTCACAGAGAGGGTTTGGGGAAGGACAGAGCCAGAGATGGGAGCTGCTGGCTGCAGCGCTCCCCAGCAGAGGTGTCAGTGGACACAGCTGTCCCGTGTCCATCCTGGCACTGCCTACCCGGCCGCCAGATAGCCAGGTGACACAGCAGCTAATGGCACCGGGACAGAGCGCTCAGATCCTCTCCCATCGAAGTTGAAGAGTGTGTGTGTTTGGGGTGTCTGGGATGAGCCCTGCTGTATGTGCCCATCCGAGACCCTCGGAAAGTACTTGGCACTGCTGCCCCTCCCCTGGAATTCGCAGCTGCAGCACGATGTGGGGCTTGGCTCCATTTGGCACCAATGACCAGCCCCCGCTGATGCCCCATGAGTCATTTGCCCCATGGCTTGTGCCCACTTTGGGTTTGTAGCGGCTCTCCCCCCTCCCCTCCCTGTGGCACTGTTTGTTCTGTGGCTCTTGCTCCCACCCTGTGGCGGTAGGAGGCGCTGTATCCCCATCAGGGGTCGTGGCGCCCAGGGAACGCCTGCAACTGACACCACCTCTGCTCTGCTGCAGGGACACGGCGGGCCAGGAGCGGTACCAGACGATAACGAAGCAGTACTACAGACGAGCCCAGGTAATGCCGCTGCCCTGGCTGTGACGGCGATACCGGGGGTGGGTGGCACACATCTCTCTCTAGGCCAGACATGGGCAAACCAGGGGCCACATCTGGCCCGACGGACCGTCCTGCCTGGCCCTTGAGCTCCTGGCCGGGGAGGCTAGCCTCCAGCCCCTCCCCCGCAGGTACACCGCCGCGTGGGCAGCACTCTGGGCGGCGGGGCTGCGTGCTCCTGCAGGACAGTGCCGTAGCGTGTCTGGCCCCAGCCGAGCGGCGCGGTTGCCAGACATGCTGCTCTGAGCGGCATGGTAAGAATAAGGGGCAGGGAGTCGGGAGGCGGCAGTCAGGGGACAGGGAGCAAAGGGTGGTTGGATGGGGCGGAGGTTCTGGTGGGGGGGTGGTCAGAGGACGAGGAACGGGGGGTTGGATAGGTGTGGGAGTCCCAGGGGCCTGTCAGGGGGCGGGGATGTGGACAGGGGGCGGGGCAGTCAGGGAGCGGGGGGGTCGGATGGGGGCAGAGTCCCGGGGAGCTGGGGTGTGGACGGGGCGGGCCTGTCAGGGAGCAGGGGAGGTCAGATAAGGGGTGGGGTCCCGGGGAGCGGGGATGTGGATGGGGGTCAGGGCAGTCAGGGAGTAGGGGGGTCGGATAGGGGGTGGGGTCCCGGGGGAGTGGTTAGGGTCAGGGGTCTCGGGAGGGGGCGGTTAGGGGACAAGGAGCAGGGGGGTTGTATGGGTCAGGGGTCCTGAGGGAGGCAGTCAGGGGGTGGGAAGTGGGAGGGGTCGGATGGGGGCGGGGGTCAGGCTGTTTGGGGAGGCACAGTCTTCCCTACCCGGCCCTCCATACAGTTTTTGCAAACCTTTGGGCCAAAAAGTCTGCCCACCCCTGCTCTAGGCCCTGTAGCGGGGGCTGGATTGGACTCCGTCCCCTGTGGGCCTGGCACAGAGTGGGACCCGTAAGACCTGCTGCTCAGTGGGTCACGCGGCCTGGCAGATTCCTGATGACCCTCTGGCGCCATTCCAGGCCAGTGTTCGGGCCCCCAGCTTTCACTGCCCAAGGAGCCGAGGGCAAGATCTGCTCTGCCAGAGATGAGGGAGGGGCTGGGTAGTCGGGTGGGCAAATGGCACTGTGTATATGGGGTTCTCAGGGTGCCACCGGGAGCAGGCTTGTGAGAATCTCTGCCCTTCAAGGTTTCTGCACCAGGGCTAGGCTGATGGGGCTAGGGCAGGATCCTCCCCACCCCTCCGAGCCAGCCCTGCCCCAAAGAGCTCAACAGACAAAGGGTGGGAGGAGACACTGAGAGGCAGGGACGGGGAAGGGGTCCACCCAGGGTCACCCAGCAGGGTGCTGGCAGAGCTGGGGATGGGACCCAGGTATCCAGAGTCCCAGGCCCTACTCTCTAGGCCATGCTGGCTTCCCTTAAGGCTAATGGTGGCCTGTCCTAGGAGGCCACCGGGGGTCCCTGCCCACGCCCCAGTGCCTCCCGGGGACCGGGGGTCCCTGCCCACGCCCCAGTGCCTCCCGGGGACCGGGGGTCCCTGCCCACGCCCCAGTGCCTCCCGGGGACCGGGGGTCCCTGCCCACACCCCGGTGCCTCCCGGGGACCGGGGGTCCCTGCCCACACCCCGGTGCCTCCCAGGGACCGGGGGTCCCTGCCCACGCCCTGGTGCCTCTCGGAGGGCTGGGGACCAGAGGTCCCCACCCATGTCCCGGTGCCTCCCGGAGGGCAGGTGCATAGGAGCACATGTTATGAAGGAGGGTGGCCTCTTCTCTGCCCCAGTGCACTGTGGGTAAGACTGTCCTCTGCTCCCCCACCCCATGCCCTGTGTGCTGGGTCTCGTTGCAGGGGATATTCTTGGTCTACGACATCAGCAGCGAGCGCTCCTACCAACACATCATGAAATGGGCCAGCGACGTGGATGAGGTGGGAGTCGGCTCGGAGCCACTTGTCTTGCCGGGTGGCCTCTGGCTCCTGAGCGCATGTGGGGAGGGGGGGTCCCTGCTGCCCGAGGCAGTGTCCTGGTCTGGATGGGCTGAGCGGGCGGCCTGTGTCGGGGCTGAGCCAGCCCTGAGCAGCGAGACGTGGCAAGGCCCCCAGCGGGGAAGTGACGGAGCTCGGAATCAGCTTGGAGCGAAGAGACTGTTTCCTCTGGGAAACCAACAGCTGGAGTCTGGCTGCCAAGCAGGCTCTGCTGGAAGGGACCCTCTGGGGCAGTGAACAAGTCTGCAGAGGGCAGCGCGGGGGGACAGCAGGGGGCATGGGGCTCTGCCAGTGTGTGCAGTGGATCTGCAGTGGCAGTGAGTGGGCAGCAGGGGCTCTGCCAGTGCGTGGAGTGGGTTGGCGATGGCCTGCAGTGTGGGGGATGAGCAGCAGGCGGCTCTGCCAGTGTGTGCAGTGAATCTGCAGTGGCGGCATGCAGCACAGATTGGCGATGGCACGTGGGTTGCAGCCAACGTGCAAGGCAGGCTTGTGAGAGCAGCAAGCATCAGGGCACGTGTGGCAGGAGAGTTGGGAGGGGGTATAGGTGCAGGGTACAAATCAGCCCTACGGAAACTGTGGGGCCTATGGCAATGGGTTTGTAGACCGGCTGGTTTGTATTAGCTGCCTTGTCACCCAGTGGGAACAGCTCAGGCACTCCCCCTGGGGATAGGGTGCAGGGCACCAGTGCCAACAGCCCCGGGGCAGTAATTCAGCCACAGTGCATCCAGAACGGGCCCCCATGGGTGCTGGGTCCCCCTGCAGCAGCCAGGGCCGTTGATTGAAGACCTGACCCCTTGAAATGCCCTCCCTGCAGCAGGCCAGGGCCTGGGAACTCTGAGCAGGCCTGCTGCCTGGCCTGTGCCCTGCCATGTGGGCATTGCTCCCAGCAAATGCTACTGGGGATTGAGCCACCATGGCCAAGGCCATTGTGAGCAGTGGGTGATCCTGGGTGCCCAATGGAGACCCCTTAGAAGGGCTCAGCTGTCGGACAGTGCTGAGTGCTGCCCTCTGGGTCTGGCCCCTTCAAGGGGTCTTGGCTGGGCCCCCGGGTCACCTGTCGCTCCTGGACATCTTGGCCTGTCGCTGCTGGGAGCCTGGGGTCGCTCCCTGCAGTGCGGCGGAGCTGGAGGGAGGTTGCAGCACTGGGCAGTGCCCTAGTGTACGCTGGGAGCCCCAGGATTGGTCCCTGCAGTGGGGTTGGGTGTGGCTGGGAGCCCTGGGGTCGTTCTCTGTGGTGTGGAGGTACGGGTGGGGGGGCGCTAGGCAGTGCCCCAGTGCATGCTGGGAGCCCTGGGGTCATTCCCTGTGGTTCTGTGGAGCTTCAGGAGGGGGCCAGGCAGTGCCCCAGTGCATGCTGGGTTGGGCTAACGATTTTTCCCTTCTTCCCCAGTATGCGCCGGATGGGGTCCAGAAGATCCTCATCGGGAACAAAGCGGACGAGGAGCAGAAGAGACAAGTGGGCAGGGAACAAGGTCTGCAGGTGAGCGGGCCTCCCAGTGCAGAGCATGTCCTGCTCCCCTCAACAGGTGCCCATGCCCTTGCTCTTTGTGGGGGCCACACCTCACATACTCTGTCTTCCCGGCCCCACCCTACCCCCAGGTCGGCCTCCAGCTGTTTGCATGCTCCCAGCACTCGGGAGTGAGCATGCATGTCTGGAGGGGGAGGGCGGACTTGTCTCCACTGAGGTTGGCAATCGGTGCCCTGCTCGGTGACTGTCTAAGGGACTCTCTTGCCTTCCAGCTGGCTAAAGAGTACGGCATGGACTTCTACGAAACAAGTGCCTGCACCAACTTCAACATTAAGGAGGTGAGAGCCCAGCAGTGTTCTGAGATTGGGGGGGGCGGGCTTCTTTCCTTGCCATCAGATGAGCAAACCTTGGAAAAGAGCCCAGAGCTGTGGCTTCCCCTGCTCTCTCCAGACTGGATTTTGAGCTGATCCCTCAACTGGCCGCACCAGTCTCCCAGGAATTCTTCTTTGGCCCGGGTCAGAAACCGGCATTTCTCCCAGAGTTGTTGTTGTCTTGTCCCACGATTGTTATCTCAGGCCAGGAATCTGGAGTGAATTTGGCAAGGTGTACAAGGACCTTGGTAACAGCTTGATCCAAGGTGTCCAACCCTAAATAGCTTCACTTTCCTTACAATAAGAACATCAGAATGGCCATCCTGTGTCAGACCAATGGTCCATCTCACCCAGTATACTGTCTTCCAATAGTGGCTGGTGCCAGGTGCTTCAGAGGGAATGAACAGGACAGGGCAATTATCGAGTGATCCATCCCCAGTCATCCAGTCCCAGCTTCTGGCAGTCAGAGGTTTAGGGACACCCAGAGCATGCAGTTGCATCCCTGACCATCTTGGCTAATAACTATTGATGGACATAGCCTCCATGAACTTATCTCGTTCCATTTTGAACCCAGTTATACTTTTGGTCTTGACAACATCCCCGGGCAACAACAAGTTCCACAGGTTGACTGTGCGTTGTGTGAAGAAATGCTTCCTTTGTTTGTTTTAAACCCGCTGCCTGTTCATTTCATTGGGTGCCTCTGGTTCCCCTTGTGTTATGTGAAGGGGTAAATAACACATCCCTATTCACTTTCTCCATCCCACTTGTGATATTATAGATCTCCGTCATCTTCCCCCCCCTTAGTCGTCTCCTTTCTAAGCTGAAAAGTCCCAGTCTTATTAATCTCCCCTCATACAGAAGCTGCTTCATACCCCTAATCATTTCTGTTGCCCTTCTCTGCACCTTTTCCATTTCCAATATGTGTTTTTTGAGATGGGGTGACCAGAACTGCACATAGTATTGCAGGTGTGGGCGTACCATGGATAAATATACTGACATTATGATATTGTCTGTCTTATCGTCTATCCCTTTCCTAACGGTTTCTATCATTGTTAGCTCTTTTGACTGCTGCTGCACATTGAGCGGATTATTTTTAGACAATGACTCCAAGGTCTTTCTTGAGTGGTAACAGCTAATTTACATCCCATCATTTTATATGTATAGATGGCATTCTGCTTTCCAATGTGCATTACTTTGCATTTATCAAATTTCATCTGCAATTTTGTTGCCCAGTCACCCAGTTTTGTGAGATCCCTTTGTAACTCTTCATAATCGGCTTTGAACTTAACTATCTTGAGTATTTTGGTATCATCTGCAAACCTTGCTATCTCCCTGTTTACTCCCTTTACTAGATCATTTGTGAATATGTTGAACAGCACAGGTCCCAGTACAGATCCTTGGGGGACCCCACTATTTACCTCTCTCCATTCTGAAAATGACCATTTATTCCTACCCTTTATTTCCTATCTTTTAAGCAGTTACTGATCCATGAGAGGACCCTCCCTCTTATCCCATGACAGCTTACTTTGCTTAAGAGCCTTTGGTGAGGAACCTTGTCAAAGGCTTTCTGAAAGTCCAAGTACACTATATCCACTGGATCACCCTTGTCCACATGCTTGTTGCCTCCCTCAAAGAACCCTAATAGATTGGTGAGGCGTGATTTTCCTTACAAAAGCCATGTTGACTCTTTCCCAACAAATTTGGTTAATCTCTGTGTCTGATAATTCTGTTCTTTATTATAGTTTCAACCAATTTGCCTGGTACTGAGGTTAGCCTTACCAGTCTATAATTGCTGGGATTGCCTCTGTAGGCCTTTTTAAAAATTTCTGTTACATTAACTACCTTCCAGTCATCTGGTACAGAGGCTGATTTAAGTGATAGATTACATACCACACTTAGTAGTTCTGCAGTTTCATATCTGAGTTTCTTCAGAACTCTTGGGTGAATACCATCTGTTCCTAGTGACTCACTACTGTTTAGTTTATCATTTTGTTCCAAAACTTCCTCTAATGACACCTCAATCTGGGACAGTTTCTCAGATTTGTCATCTAAAAAGAATGGCTCAGGTATGGGAATCTCCCTCACATCCTGAGCCATGAACACCAATGCAAAGAATTCATTTAACTTCTCCGCAATGATCTTGTCTTCCTTGAATGCTCCTTTAGCACCTCGATCGTTCGATGGCCACACTGACTGTTTAGCAGGCTTCCTGCTCCTGATGTACTTAAAAACAATTTATTGTTAGTTTTTGTATCTTTTGCAAATTGCTCTTCAAAGTCTTTTTTGGCCTGCCTTGTATTATATTGTTTCGCTTGACTCACCAGAGTTTATGCTACATTCCAAAGCATGGGCATGTATTAAAGTCTGCTCCCAACACTTTTTGCGGAGTGGCTATATCGTGGTCCCATCTCTATTGATTTTCATTCCTGTCCACAATCTCATGGTCGAGGATGTGATTTTCCAAGATGCTCTGATATTAGTCAGCGGATCTGTCAACCAACAATTCCCTTGAAAGGGCATCAATGTCTTCAACTCTCAGACCAACCTGAGTTCCTGATCTTTCAGCTTTGGCCAGGTCATCGGCTGCCTCATTCCCACGTCCACCAACCAGTGATGGAATCCATTGATAAGTAAGGGTATTGCCTTGTTTTCGAGTCCTCTGAGCCATCTTACGACTCACCCTGTAGATAGCATGGAGTGAGTTCTGCCAGCGTTCCCTGGTCAGAGCCAGGATGGGTGGAGGGGCAGGAAGGGGGATGTGGAAGAGTGGGATGAAAGGAGAACACAATGGTGAATGTCAGGAACTCTCCATTGTTTGCATCACAACAGCACCAGGAGCCAGCAGGA
Organism: Dermochelys coriacea; assembly: GCF_009764565.3. NCBI lineage: Eukaryota > Metazoa > Chordata > Testudines > Dermochelyidae > Dermochelys > Dermochelys coriacea. The sequence goes on along the minus strand of NC_050073.1, from coordinate 7,096,855 downwards.
GGTCCCGGAGGGAAGATGGGGAAACCAGCATCTGAATCCCCCAGGTGCCAGCCTTATTGGCTGGCACCTTACAGTAGCATGGGCTGGAGGAGGGCAGGGTGAGGGGGTGCTGCCAGCCTTGCCAGGGCGCCTAACGCTGGGCTGTCTCCTGCAGTCCTTCACCCGGCTGACGGAGCTGGTCCTGCAGGCTCACAGGAAGGAGCTGGACGGACTGCGCTCGTATGCGGCGGACGAACTGAACTTGGCCGAGCTGGAGGACGAGGAGTACAAACCCGAGGGGGTGGAGAACTCTCCCAAAGCCTGCTGGTGCTGAAGGGCCTCTCTGCTGCCTGGGTCTCCCTACCCTGCCGCTGGCCTGCTCCACTCCCTGCGCTGCTGGACTCTCCTCGGGCTCCCTGGTCTGTCTCCTTTGCTCCTCTGCCATGCTCTGTAGGTTCCTCCCGACATGCTGTGTGTGCCAGATGTCCCGGTGCATTTGTGTCTCTCCCTCCCCCACAACCGGAGCAGGATCAGCCTCGTGTGCGGCCTTCCTAGGAGGCACCCACAGGCGCCGGCTGGGCTTTGGCTCTGGCTGCATTATCCAGGGATTGCTTTCTTGTGCTCGCAAGGACTCCACTTCGCTGCAGAGTGAAGCGGCCGGGCCCCACAAGTAACATGGGCAGAGAGACTCTGGGAATCGCCTCTCCTGCCCTTCCACTGTCAGCGTGCCCTTCTTCAGGTGGGGCATCCATGGCTGCGGCTTCATAGAGAGGCTTTGTGGACATGCAGCTCTGGCTGTCTCAAACACTCTGCCTCCTTCTGCCAGTGTCCCCGGCGTCGCCAGCCTGAAGGCTCCCGGCTGGGAGCAGCGCTGCCACAGACGCCTGCCCATGCGGTGGGTGGCGCTGGGGCTGCCTGGGAGCAATAACCTCCGCCAAACTCTCCCCACCTGCTCAGCTTCCTGCCATCTGGTGCCCAAACAGGAATCTGGGAGCCCTAGAGAAGTGGCTGGCCTTCCCAAGAGGCTGATCCCTTCCAGCTCTCGGCGGGAGCTGCGGCTGGCCAGTGCCTCTGCGAATGGGGCCACTCCTCTAGGTGCCCATGCTGGGTATAGGGGCCTTGTGGCCAGCTGCTGAGCTCCCTGTGGCTGGTGAGTGAGGGGGACAGAGGAGGCATGGCATGTAACTCCACAGGCCTGTCCTCAGCCGCTCAGTGCCAGTGTGGGCTCTGAGGCCATCCTGGGCCCTAATGGGGTCACTGCTGTACTGCCCAGAGACTCCCAAGAGCTCTGGCAGCTAGTGGAAGGTGTCCCTTGGCTCGTCTTGGGTTGCCTGGGCTGGGAGGCAGCAAGATGCCAGACCCTGGGATCGTTAGCCTGGCCGGGGGGCTAATGATCTCCGGAGGTTTGTTTGGCCATGTCTCCCACAGGCCCGGGTAGAGGTGAACCCCTTGGGAAGACGTACACCGAGGCCTTCCTCCACTCTGGACTGGCCGAGGAGAGTCACGTCACGAGTCACTCAGGCCACGTGTCCAGTTGGCTGGATCCTGGAGGAGCTGTCTGCCACCTGTTTATTGCCCGCCCTGCCGGCCATCCGGAATGTGGCAGAGATTTAGAGACAGTGCTGGGTCGCCCCATCCTGTTCCCGGCTTTTGCCTGGCTGGCCCAAGGCCTGGTGCATTTGGCATGTTCCCAGGCTCTTGAATCTGATCTGCCATCTTCCCCTGTGGGACTGGGCCTGGCCCAGCCGGGGGTCAGAGAACATCTCTGGTCCGTGGCCAGACTGAGTCTCTGCACTGCATGGTTCTGAGCCCAGTTCCCAGCCTGCGTCCAGAAGCTTCCGCAGGGTGGCCTGCAATTACACGCAGGGCAGTGAAACGGGGGCTGCCCTGTCCATGCCACTGGGAGCTGAGCTGTAAGGCATATCCCTGCTGGCGCTGCTCCTTGCCAGCCAATGCCCGGCTGGCAGACAGACCCTGCTTGCTTTGCGCTCTGCCCCTCTGTCCGTTTCTTAGGAGGCTCTTCAGAGCCAGCAGACACCACTTAACCAGCCGGGAAATGGGTTTGTGCCCCCCACAAAATGTGTTAAATTGTGCTCTTTATTTTCCACCCCTTCCCCCTTCTGGTGTCTGAGAATCAGGGGATTGTGGGAGCCTCAGGAGGGATAGGGGTGGGGGTCTCACTTTGCAAGTATTAACCGTTTCTGTGCCAGTGCTGGCAGTTACCCACTACACCAAAGGTGGTGTCAGATGTATGGGCAGGATTGAGTGTCTTCCACATGCCCTGCTCGAGGAGGAGAGCTGAGCTAATCAGAGGCCTTGGCTATGGCCCTCCCCCACCATCCCTGGTCATCTGAGGCCCTGGGCAGGGCAGGCGTGGGAGAGGGCTGCCTGCTGCAGTCCACTCTATTGTCCTGCCACAAGGGGGCGCTCACCGTAAAACCCAGCGGGGACATGGGGCAGCAGCAGTGCCCTGCAGGAAAGCAGGCGCTGAAGAGAGAGGGCTGGGATGCGTTCGGCTCGGCCCTCCCGCCCCTCCTTGGGCCGCTCGCCGCTGGCGAGACGCCCCGGAGCCCTCATCTGAAACAAGGGGGAAGCAGGGACTCGCAGAGCACTGCAAAGGGGAGAATGCTGCGGGCGAAGGCTCTCTCCGTGCCCCTGCCAACGGGCAGTGGATGGGGGCGGAGCATGCTGCTGTGGGAGGGGGAGAGGGCGCCCGTCAGATCCTTCCTTCCTGCTAGGGTCGCCCCGTCCAGCAGGGATCTAGGAATCCACCCATGTATGTCCACACTCAGCTTCAAGGCGCAGATGCTGTGCTCTGAACCGAGCTGGGAGCTGCTGCTGCCAGAGGTCATTAGGCTCTGGCTCGCTCTCCCCTCGCTGCATGGCTTCTGGGGGGCTCCACGTATCCGCGAAGGCAGCACTGACTGCCCCACGCAGGAAGCCTTGGCTCTGTGGGTCGGCGGGCCTGCTTCTCTGAGGCGTTGCCTGGGTAGGTCCTGTTGCTGGTGCTGGACCGAGAGGCGATGGTGTAAACCTCTCTGCAGCTGCTGTGTTGCTGAGCTGGCTCGGTGCAGAGCGCTGTGAGTTACCCTGATGCCAGGTGGCAGTAAGATTGCACTATGGGCGGTCAGATTCCTAGAGAAATGCTCCCAGCTCCTTGATCCAATTCCTCCAGGCTTCCTCCGGTGCATGGATACCGCAGGGCCCCTCTGAGCCAGGCGTCCTGCCTGCCCCATGTCCTGTTAGCCATGGATCTTTGTCTCCAGCAGTGACTGTCTGTGCATCCCGTCCTGAGGTCCTGTTTGAAAACACAAAGCTGCCCCCGTGAGTCCTCGGCTGTGTGTGTCCGTTCCGCCCGTGGCGCCTTCTGCCCGCCCGGGGGGCCTCGTGTGACCTATTCCTGGAGTTCATTATTTTAGACGCACATGTTTACAAAATAAAGGTGATTTCAAACTGGGGAGGGGGCTGCCTCATTCCTGCTGCTTCTCTCTGGGATCTTGCCACCTGGAGATGGAGCCCTGAGAGGAGGAATGGGACTGCAGTGAGTTTCAGGGCCTGGCCCAGGTGGGCACACGGATGGCCAGATATTGTTGCTGCCTCTCACTGGCGTCACCTGCTCTCTGGGGCTGGGTGGACAATGCAGGCCCTGATGTGCACGTCTCTCCTGGCCCTGGGGCGCCCTGGAACGCAGCAGCTGACCTATAAGGCATGTCCCTGCGAGGCGGTGCAGTGAGCTGTTCCTTGCCAGCCTGTGCCCAGCTGGCAGATGGATGGGGGTGGGCACAGAGCTGCCATGGTTCTGCAGTAGCTGTGAGCTGTCTGTTCTCACTGGCCAGATCTGCCCAGCAGGGTGGCACAGAGGGTCGGTAACGCAGGCCGGAGTCTGGCCTGGAGCCACCCCGTCTTGTGAAATGTTCTGTAAGTGCAGGCTAAGAACCTTTCCCTCCCCCCACCCCGCCACCGCCTGGGCAAAGCCAGGACTGACCCCGGGCTTGGATGCTACCGACGGTAACCACAGCCCTCGCCCTGTTCTGTGTCCGCACTGGCCTGGGGCAGCTGTCCATGGGCACTAGCAGCAGCCAGAAAAAGATAAAGTCGGACGTCAAACCCTCGTCAGCGTGGGCTCTGGTTTCTCCCCTGCCCCAGGGGCGGCTCTGGTTCCAGGTAGCTGCACGAGGACCCGGTGGGCCGGCAATCGGATCCCACTGTCAGTAATTCCAGCTGCTTCTGCCTGGGGCGGGAGGAGCTGAGCTCCTAGGGGGCATTCCCTTGGGGTCGGGCAGGACAAGCACCCAAGGATGTTCTCTTTCCTTGAGGGTGGGCAGTCAGATGGGCTGAGCACCCAGGGGCAATTTTTGTGCTGAAACTCAGGGTGGAGCTGGAATTTTGGCTGCCAAGCAAGCCTTGACTCTGGGTCTCCTATGGCGTGTATGTGAGAGCTCCCGGGAGCCGGGTGTAGGCACCACTTGCACCGGCTGCAGCAGGGTTTGTGGTTCCCCGGCCCTGGAGGCGACAGCAGGACAGAGCTCCGGGCACTGGGGCACCGGCCCCGCTGAGAGCACATGCACTGACGTCCACTTGTGGGAAAAGAGCTGAGCTCCTTGTACACCTGCCTGGCACACAGGCCGAGCCCTGGGCAGCCTGCTGGCACCTTGGCTCCCCCAGCTGTCTTTCCCCGACTGGCTGTGAGCTGCAGCTCCCACCAACAGCCCTGGCCTAGTCTAGTCTGGCTCATAGAGGGGAAAAAACCCTTTGCTGGACCCTCTGCCTTGGCAGCAGGAGCAGAGCCCACTCCTGGCAGCGCGTGTGAGGGGGGGGGAGCTGATACCACACGAGCCTCCCCCCAGGATGTTATCGCCCATGGCAGCAGAAGCTGAGGCAGGAGGCAAGCCTGTCAGGACAGCACTGGGGTGACAGAGGAAGCTGGGCCAGCCTCAGTCCCAGCCAGTCCCCGGCCACGCGCTGGCCCAGCCTTTCGCTCAAGCTGCTGGCTCCAGTGCCAGCATCTGAGCTTGTTCATTTACAAAAAGAAAAGGAGTACTTGTGGCACCTTAGAGACTAACAAATTTATTAGAGCATAAGCTTTCGTGAGCTACAGCATCCGATGCATCCGATGAAGTGAGCTGTAGCTCACGAAAGCTTATGCTCTAATAAATTTGTTAGTCTCTAAGGTGCCACAAGTACTCCTTTTCTTTTTGAGAATACAGACTAACACGGCTGCTACTCTGAAACCTGTTCATTTACAGTCAGGCTCCAGCTGAGGTAGCTGCAAGAAAAACCTCCATCCTCTGCTCAGCCCCGGAGGGTGGAGAGGTGTGAGCTGCCCCCCATCTATCTCCTGTGGGGGGTGAGCTTCACCCACCCAGCGCCGTGAGGATTGTGAATGTCTCTCCCATTCACTGGTTAGCTGCTCAGGGTGTTGCTGAGCTCTCCCCTGATATCCAGCAACCCTGGGGGGATTTGCATAGACACCCCCACTCTGCCTCGAGGGTCAGAGCTGTGTTAGGAAGTGATCGGTGTTGGCTGGTTTGGGGTTATAAATCACTTTACTGAGGACAGGGTAACAAAATGTGGTTGATTAGTGTATGAGTAAAGGACAGCAGAACTGTGCCTAGCATTGCCTGGGAGGTCACCCTAAGCTGAACCTCTCGTGCAAAGACAGCAGTAGGGATGCCAAGTGCCACTGAAGATGAGTGTGTGGGCTGTGGGGTTTCTACTTGCGTGTTTGTCTTCTGGTTTGAGCTTTAGGGTGCGTCTACAGGGCTGGTAAATACCTGGGGCCCCTGTGACAGCTGGTTCAGCCTAAGGGGCTGCTTAATTGAAGTGTAGAGCCCATGGCCAGAGATCGTGAGAGCCCAGGACCCACCCCAATGCTACACTGCACGCCCTGAGCCTGAGTCAACTGGCACAAACCAGCCCCAGGGGTTCCACTGTCATGTAGACATAGGCTGAGCTGCAATTTGACCCTCCCCTTTCCAGCGCTTAAAGACAGAGCTGATTGGACTCAAGTGAGAGTCCTTGGTTCTGTGCAGTGATGGGTAGAGCTGAGATCCCTGATGAGTAAGTGCAGGGGCTCTGGCTGAGTCATGGTGAGGAGGTGGCATTGTAGTGAAAGGCGACGAAAGGGCAGCACCACAGAGATTCCTCGCTAGCCAGTGCAATCACCGAGAGCTGAAATCACGAAGAGCTGGGGGATCTCAGAAATATGGCATTGTGGAAGTAGCAGTGAGCAGCAAGTGCCAACAGTGGCAGAGCTGCCCACGGCAGAGATTGCAGCGGCAGTGAGCCAGTTGCAGAGGGGGCAGTAGCATGAGGGGGGTGTTGCTTGGGGTACACAGGATGCTGCAGAGTTAGAAGGGAGGAGCCTGTTAAAGGGACGTTTCTTTGGACTTTCACACCAGGAGGTGGGAAACTGAGGCAAAGGCCCCTGTTAAGTTTTCCCAGATCAGGGAATGGGCTTGGAGCTGGATCTGTTTTGTATTGTGAAGAGGAACCCCTAGATACTGACCCTGTCCTGTTGCTGCCGACACCACCTAGCAGAAGGTTTATATGCCCTCCCCTGTCAGCTGAGCATAGCCCTGTTCCAGCCCCACGGGGAGAGCCCCGAGAAAATCTGCTCATGTTTTGATCAGTAGCATTGGCTAATGTGAGCTGGCTCAGTGGGTGGGTGGCTCTGGGAAGGGCCCCCAGCTCTTCCCCCTCCCCCCCCCCCCCACATCTGAGCCCTGGAACTAGAAGAGATCAGATGTGTGGAGACTTGATAAGGGGCTGCGGAGAGGAGCATGCCAGGAGGCCATGCCCAGCTCCCATGCTGTCTAGTCTAATCTAATCTCTGCCTACTGCCATGAGGCTGTGCCCCTCATTGTGGCATCTGCGCACCGCTGGGCCAGGGGCAGCAAGGGGGCTGCGGGAAACCCACCGTAGATGGGCTGAGTGCCCAGTAATGGCACCACTCAGGGCCCCGCGCTGGGATGGCCGAGCTCTCTGCGACTGTGCTGCACTGCTGGAGGAGTCCAGAAGAAGCTAGGCAATGGGAGGGGGCTGTTATAAACAATTACATCCTGCCCCATTTACCAGCAATACCCCCACTACTGTTCCAGGAGCACATAGACACTGGGACTGCAGCCGTGCACAGACACCCAGTGAGAGATGGGCCCTGCCCCTCAGAGCTCACAGCCTCCATAGACGGTGGGTGGGAGGGGAAATGGAGGCACGGAGGTGGTAGGACCAAGGTGTCTCAAGTTGCATGGCCCTGCCTTGCCCTGCCCCCACCAATTTCATACCCCGCTATTTCTTACGGGTGCTGCCTGTGGCTAAGGGATCCACTGTGGGAAGGAGCCTGCTTAGATGCCTCGGAAACCCATCAAGGGCCGGGGCTGTGTCTGCCGGGTACTGTTCCCTGCCCTCTGAGACGCCCGCCCGCCTGCCTGCCAGCCTCAGAACCAGCCAGCCTGGATGGATGGATACACACACACACCAGTGGGGCTCTGACAAGGATGGGGCCACCCCCCACCCCCGAGAGGATTATTAAGGAAAAGGGGTTGAGGTTCCATTTACCGCTAGGAGGCAGCATAGTGAGTAGCTAGAACACTGGACTGGGCCTCAGGAGCCCTGGGTTCAAGTCCCAGCTCTGTCACTGGCCTTCTGGGTAAGGCCCTGCCTTGTGCCTTAGTTTCCCCATGGGGGTAATGATACTGCCCTGCTTTGAGAGTGACAGATGCAAAGCATTACATACGCTCATTTGATTTGCTCATTGCTACAGACCAAGAACATACAGTCTGGTTTCCCCAGTGGGCTCCTTGGGGGTTTCTGCCTCGCCCAGCAAGAGTGCGCACCTCTCAAGGGAAAGCATGCATTTGCACGCAGACTTCCTTTCTCCCGTGTCCACTGGAATTAAATCGGCACGGGTGAGATTTTTGGCCAACCCTTCTCCCCTGTCTGAGTGGAGCCCCTCTTCCCCCCCCCCCCCCGCCTTCTCACCTCCTGGGCTTTGGGCAGCTCATTGCAAAGACACCAGCTGAGTTTCCAGTGTGCAGCCCATGTCTATTATTTAAGGCCCTCTGAATACCTCATCCAGATGCAAGCCCGGCACAAGCCCCATCTATCCACTGCCTTGCCAGGCCCCCATCCACAGAGTATCTGAGTGCATCACCCTCAGTCACAGAGTTACCCCTTCGCCCCCTGGGAGGTGGGGAAGGAGCAGCCCCATTTCATGAGAGAGGCACCGTGTGGATTAAGTGACTTAGCCAAGGTCACCCAATAGGTCAGCAGCACAGTCAGGACTAGAACCTTCCCGAGGCCTTTGCAGGTCACCCCCTCCCACCCTGGCCTGATCTGGTCTGAGAGCAGGAAGGTGCAAATCAAACTCAAGGTGCCGTTTCTCTTTCCCTTGCCCATGACTGTTAGCGTTGGGCTGGCAGTGAACTAGCGAGCCAGGGCAGGTCTGTAGAGAAAACACCACGAGCAGCGGAGCTTAGCTTTGTGCCCTCAATTGGGCATTACCAGCAAAGCCAAGCCCTGGGAAGGAGGAAATTTGACCCCATGCCAGTGGTGGAGGAGATTCCTGGATTCCCCAGCAGTGTTGTGCAGAGCAGGTGAATATTCACCTCCTAAGGTAGCAGTGGGGCCAGTCAGGGAACCTGAGGCCCAGCCCCCATTCCGACATCTTTTAAAAGCATTTTAAAAAGTTTGTTTATATATTTTTACATTACAATAGGGTTTAGGATTTTTGTGATAATATAAAATTAAATTCAAAACAACAATATTTTAACAACAAATTTTGAAGCAAAGTCATTTCAAAATGAAAAAGTGAAAGGTTCCGTTCTGAGAAAGTCAAAATGCTTTGTCAATTCTTTTCGAAACACGTCATTGAAATCGACGTTACCGCAGAATGTTTTCATTTTGTCAGAAAATTTTCCATGTACCCAGATAGAAGAAGGAAAAAGAAAAGGAAACCAAAATGTTGTCTTGTTATGTTTTAAATCTCATGAAGTTTTAAACAAATCTGATTTTTGAACACTTGTGGCTGGGGCTGCTGAAATGGGCCTGTCTCTCGCTGTGCATCTGTGCATTGCCCAGCTCAATGGGGCCCTGATCTCAGCTGGGGCAGGGCCTGTCTCTCGCTGTGTATCTGCAGTGCCTGGCACAACAGGGCCCTGATCTGAGGATGTCTAGGGGCTAGTGGAAGCTACCAGTCACTGTCCGATTCTTCCCTCTCGGTTGCATGCCCCCAGTGCAATGTCTTTGCTAGAGGAACTGACCGACTTGAATTACTGAGAGCTAGCAGGAGTATCAGGTTGGCCTGAATTTCCTTCCTGCGTTAGCCGGCTTTGCAATGAGACCTGTGCAGGCCTGACCTGCTGCTTTGTTCTGCGGCTGGAAAGAGCTGGTTCACTAACAGGTGAGCACTCTGATTTCCTTCGAAGCGTGCCAGGAATGGAGAGACCTTTGGAGCGGCTGATCACATGGTGCGTGGGGTGAGCCTTAAGCCAGCACCTGCCAGCGGGCACGGCTCACTGTGCAGCTGCAGCCATGGCTCACATTGCCAAGTCCTTCTACGACCTCAGCGCCACTGACATCCACGGGGAGAAAGTGGATTTCAACAACTTCCGAGGCCGGGTGGTTTTGATTGAGAACGTGGCATCCCTCTGAGGCACGACGGTGCGGGATTACACCCAGCTCAACCAGCTGCAGGCCCGGTACCTGCGGCGGCTGGTCGTGCTGGGCTTCCCTTGCAACCAGTTTGGCTACCAGGTATGTGGCACCTGCACAAACTCCCCCATCCCATGTCCTCTGCCTCACCAAAGAGCCCTGGAGGTTGCAGGCCCTGCAGGATCATCCCACTCCAGCATGCTGAGAATGCAGCGAGTGATGGCTCAGTGCTTGGAGAACTCTGTCCCTTAGACCAGTGACACTCTGCCTTGCACCAGGGTGTGGGGCAGGGGCACCTCGCCCTTTGATTTTGCTGCCAGTGCCCTCCTGCATGGCACAGACAGGTATGATTTAACTAGCTGATGCTGGCCTCAACTGCACCTGTAAGACCCAATGGCCCAGGTAGGTCTGTGCTGAACGGAGCATGTTTTTTGGATGCTCCTGCCTGAAGCTGGACTCCCTGCTACCAGCCGGCCTCCCGCTGTCCTGGCAAAGTGCCTTCCTGCCCATGTAAAGCCTCCTTGGCGACCCCTCAGTGGCAGTCTGAGCACTGCCCAGAGGGGGGCATTGGAGCAGCTCCACCCTAGAGGTGGCGGAGACGGGCCCCAGCATGTGACTATCTCACCTAGCTGCAGCCTGGTGAGCAGGGCCCTGGCTGCCCCAACCAGACCAGCGTGAGAGCAGCTAGAGACGGAGCAGGGTAGCTGGGTCCCTTCCAGGGGCCAGGGCAGAGTTCTTGCCTGGAGAACCTTCTTTGCTGCTGGGACCATGCAATCCAGCTGCTGGTCAGGATGTTTCCCCTGCTCCCACATGGTGGCCAAGTGGGGAGGTCAATGAACAGGGACACAGGACACCTGGGTTCTCTCCCCAGGCTTTCCACAGCTTTACTTGGTGACCTTGGGCAAATCACTTCCCTGCCCCGTGCCTCAATTTCCCCTTTGTCTGTCTTATCTATTCAGACTGTGGGCTCCCTGGGGCAGGGACTATCTCTCGCTCCGGGTCTGTGCAGCACCTGGCACAATGGGGGGAGGTGATCTCCGCCAGGATCTAAGCAGTGCCAGGACAATGCCCCCACCCCGATCTCAGCTGGGGTCTATGCAGCTAGGGACACAACGAGCGGCGGGGGGGGGGGGGTGGGAGATCTCGGCCACACCCTGCATTCCTCACAGTGTGCTTGTGGGAAGGCAAATAATGACTGAGTGGCAGAACAGGCCGGGCCAGTGTGGTGGGGGCTGGGACCATCCATGAGTCACTAAGGAGCAGCGGGAAGTGGCGGGACAGGGCTGGGCTCCAGTCCATCCCTTGACTCCATCGGCCTGACACGCCCTGTCCTCTCCCCCGGCAGGAGAACTGCACCAACGAGGAGATCCTCAACAGCCTGAAGTACGTGCGCCCTGGGGCCGGCTTCGAGCCCAACTTCACCCTCTTCCAGAAATGCCAGGTGAACGGGCAGGACGTGCACCCCGTCTTCGCCTACCTGAAGGCCCACCTGCCCACCCCGGCCGACGAGCCCTCCGCCTTCATGGGCGACCCCAAGTTCGTCGTGTGGAGCCCGGTGCGCCGCAACGACCTCTCCTGGAACTTCGAGAAGTTCCTGGTGGGGCCCGAGGGGGAGCCCTTCAAACGCTACAGCCCCAAGTTCCAGACCATTGCCATCGAGCCCGACATCCAGCGCCTCCTCAAGCTAGCCAAATAGGGGGGCAGTAATGGGAATCCAGCTGCAGTGCCCCCTGCTGGAGGGGCACGGTGTCCATCGGAGTGGTGGCCACTCCCTAAGTCTCAGCCCGCTGCAGCGGCGTCAGTGCTTTTCCCGGGTGACGGCCCCCTTCTAAACCACATGGGGAGGGAGCCCGAAGGGGGTAAAGGCACTGAACGCTCGGCCCTCTGGGCACCATCCAATAAACAAACCTGAAGGGAGCTGAGTCTCTGTGTATTTTCTACCCTTGCTCCCTGTTGCAAAGCCTGGCACAAGAACAACAGTGTCAACTGCCTCCCACTGGCGCGAGCAGGGAGGCCCAGCCTCCCCGGATGACAAGAGGAGACAGCAAGGGGACTTCGGCCCTGGGTCTCGTCCCAGCCTCCGCCGTCTTGGCTGAGGGACCTGAGCCCTTGCTCCTGCGGAGATAGCGGATGTGTGTGTGGGGGAGACTGAGCGTCCATGGGGGCTGTGCTGGAGGGAGCCCGGCACAGAGTGGTGGGTGCCCAGGCAGCGAGCTGGGCATAGGGCTGCCCGTCACCAAGGCTGGCAGGGAGTGAGTGTCAATATTCCTCCTGCCTAAAAGGGCCTCGCCTATTAAAATGGCTGAGAGGCAAAGCAGGTTCACAGCTCTTTGTGAGCAGGGGCCCAGAGGTGGCAAAGACCTCAGGGTGCTGCGCAACCCACCCCTCTGCAATACCCTGGGAGCAGCCCAGCTGGGGGCCATGCCCCATGGCAAACCCAGCCCCTCTGCAATGCCCAGGGAAAAGCCCAGCTGGGGGCCATGCCCCATAGCAACCCGCCCCTCTGCCATGCCCCTTGAGCAGCCCAGCTGGGGCCGTGCCCCATGGTAACCTGCCTCTCTGCTATGCCCTGGGAGCAGCCCAGCTGGCAAACCCAGCTCCTGTGTGCTGCCCTGGGAGCAGCCCCAGCTGCAGGGATGGTGGGGGGTCCCCGACAGCAAACCCAGCCCCTCTGCAAAGCATCAGGCCGGGCGGGGGCGCTGTGCCCCAATCCAGGAAGTCACCTGACAAGTGGCTTGTGCGGGGGGGGGGTCTGCCCTGCTGCCTCCTGGCCCCTAGGGAAAGCACTGCAGCAATGACCTCTGCAGGGGAAGTCTGTCTGCCTTCTCTCCCCACCCCCACTGGAAGAGACCAGGAAATTACCTCCTCCCATGGGCTCTTCATTCCTCTTCCCCGGCTCGACAGCTGAGGACCTGCCTTTTAGGAGCATCAGGAGGAGCTGCTTCCCCAGGCCACAAGCCCTCACAGGGGGGCATCAGTCCTGGAGCTGCCCTGTCACCCGAGGGACCCATTTCGCCTTCTCAGGGATGGCTGGAACTGCCCATGTCCGAATGAGCCTATTGCTGGGCCCCCTTCGCCTGCCCCAGCCCAGGGATTCATTTCTTGCTCCACTTCCCAAGTCAATGCAGAATTACAGCCCCAGCCCTGCTGTGTGTGCAGAGCCTCAAAACACGCCCCGAGTGGGACTGATGCTGCCTGAGACTGCAGAGAGCCTGAGCCCATTGCTGGGAGCCTGTTTCTCGCTGTGTATCTGCAGCGCCTGGCACAACAGGGCCCTGATCTGAGGATGTCTAGGGGCCAGCGGAAGGCACATACTACCAGTCACTGTCCCATTCTTCCCTCTCGGTTGCATGCCCCCAGTGCAATGTCTTTGCTAGAGGAACTGACCGACTTGAATTACTGAGAACTAGCAGGAGTATCAGGTTGGCCTGAATTTCCTCCTGCGTTAGCTGGCTTTGCAATGAGACCTGTGCAGGCCTGACCTGCTGCTTTGTTCTGCGGCTGGAAAGAGCTGGCTCACTAACAGGTGAGCACTCCGATTTCCTTCAAAGCGTGCCAGGAATGGAGAGCCTTTTGGAGCGGCTGATCACATGGTGCATGGGGTGAGCCTTAAGCCAGCACCTGCCAGCGGGCACGGCTCACTGTGCAGCTGTAGCCATGGCTCACATCGCCAAGTCCTTCTACGACCTCAGCGCCACTGACATCCATGGGGAGAAAGTGGATTTCAACAACTTCTGGGGCTGGGTGGTTTTGATTGAGAACATGGCATCCCTCTGAGGCAGAGCCTCAAAAACACGCCCCGAGTGGGACTGATGCTGCCTGAGGCTGCAGAGAGCCTGAGCCCATTGCTGGGAGGGAGCTGCCCCAGGTGTGACCAACACAGCAATGCCACCTGAGGCTATAGAGAGCCTGAGGGGCAGATTCCCTGCCCAATTCAGGGCTCCTGGCACCAGCTAAGGCAACTCAACTTGTGTCCCTGCTGCCATGGCCCCATGGTGCTTTGCAGGGGGTAGGTCTGCCCTAGTCAAACCCCATCCCACCTGCCCTGCCTCCAGCCACAGCAGCTAAGGGGGCTCCATGCCTAGGGTGGGAGTCACTGAAAGCACCTTGCTGGGAGCTGTGGCATGGTCTAGTGGCTAGAGAACTGGGATAGCATTCAGGAGACCTGGGTTCTACCCCCAGCTCTGCTGCAGAGTGACAGCCCTGCTCAGTGCCTCAGTTTCCCCACCCTTTGCCTTTAGCGTGAGCCCTTTGGGGAAAACAACACCTCTCGCTGTGTACGTGCAGCACCTAGCACAACAGGGGCCTCTGGGCGCTATCGTAATAGTGACACCCCTAGGGGCAAGTCTGGCCAGGGCCCAGCCTGTTTCAGGAAAGGAGCTTGCAGTGGGGGAGTGAATTGTGCAGGTGGGCTCAGCAGCTACAAGTCTGCCTTCCCCCTGCCAGGGCGCACTAGCTGAGGGGAAGGCAGGCTTGTAGCTGCTGAGCCCACCTGCTCCCACGGAAAGAGGCTCTGTCCTGCAGGCAGAGGGGGCTGCTCTTCCTGCTGGCAGAAATCGGGGCTGCTGGGCAGCTCCCCAGATCAGCAACTGAGATTTTCCCAACGAGGTCAGGGGTTTTAACGACTTGCCTCCCATTACAGTGCTCCCGGGCAGCACGGCCTAGTGGTGAGAGCACTGGGATGCAGCAGACCTGGGGTCAGACCTCATCTCACCCAATCTGTCCTCCTGTGTAATAGAGACCCAAGCTCCCTGCAGCCAGCCCAGCCCAAGTCCATTGCTCAGACAGACAACGCAGGCTGGCTTTACAGATGCCAGGGGCTGGAGAACTAGTCGCTCCAATAGTCAATTCCCCTTCCTCTTAAAATTCTGCCCTTTTTCCTAGTCTGAATGTCGGGCATCGGCTCCCGGCCCCTGGCTCTTGCACTGATCGTGTCTGGTAGGCAACAGAGGCCTCCAGCAGAAATTTCCTCCCCAGGTAGCACCTGGAGGGCAGGGGCAAGTCACCTCTTAACCTTCCTCCTGGAGAAACTAGTCCACCCAAGCTCCTTCAGTCACTCGCAGTCAGGCAGGCTGGAGCCCTCAGAGCCTCCTTGGTCACTCTTCTGACCCCTCTCCAGGCCATCCCTGGCGCTGCTCCTGGGTGACCTTTGACAAGTCACTTTCCTACTTGTCACCTCAACTGCCCCAGCTGTAAGAGGGTGTGTGTGATGCTTCTTGAGACTCCTTGTACAGAGCCGGGAGGAAAAGCCCCAGCAAGGAGCTCCGTATTAAAGCCAAGTGGAAGCACCCAGTTGCACTGGCAGAGTGCATGCAGGGCCCTCCCGTGGGGCAGCACAGAAACGCCAGGCTTTGGCCGCCCCTTAGGGTGCGGGGCCAGAGGCGACTCTGCACTGCCGTGCCTTCACTTCCTTTGCAGGGGTGCAACCTGGAGCCAGCTGGGTCTAATCTATGTGGCTTCCTTTGGTGACACATCACCCACTTCACTGCCCGCCCCCACCCGGGCTGGAACACGTATGGACACCTCCCTCAGCACAGCCCCTTTTCCGCTGCCAGGGGACACAGGAAACGGCCCAGCAAGCCCCGTGCCATCCTGTCATGAACGACTGCCCCGTGCAAACCCTCCCAGGAATTCCATTCGGTCTAGCCCAGAACCCGGCCTAGGAGCAAACCTCTGGGGCTTCGTGGGAAGCAATCCGGATTCTGCAGCAGGGCCCAGCGCTGTTCACACCGGGCCGCTGGTCTCCCAGCAGCACAGCAGACGTTTCCATAGCACCCTGGGTTGGCAAGGCTACAGCCAGCAAACACTGCAATCGACAGGCCCCCACCGGTGAGTGGGACAACAGGCAGCAGAAGGGCCCGACTCACCAGAGGGCCCCACCAGAGCCCGGTGGGAGGGAGGAGCGAGTTATAATGGAGAGCAGGCCTCTGCTGGGATGAGCCTGGAGAAATCCCCACTCCCCAAGGGCCGGGCGTTCTGTGAGCCTGCAGCAGCACCAGGCATGATCGGGGGCCCCACCGTGCTAGACGCGGGACAGATGGCTAGGAAGACACCACCGCTGCCCCAGAGCACTCCCAGTTTATTGCCCACCTGTGCACACGAACAACTTGTCTGCTGTGCTCTTCTCCTGAGGGGGAACATCACACTGCAGCCGGTCACCCCCGGGAGGGCCAGCAGTACGGGACGCCCCTCGGCGAAGGCTGGCCAGGAGATCTGGAGCCACCTTCCCCTTCCATTCAGAGGGAGACTCTAGGTCCTAGGCAACAAGTCTTGCTTGTTAGCTCAAGCAGCCTGGCCACAGCTGCTGGCAAGTTTCCTGATACGGTGCTAACCTGGGCCCGGTTTGCGTGTTCCTGGACCGTGGCGTGGGGGAGGAATCCGAGTGACTGTGGAACAGCTGAGATAGGGACAGCTGGGTGGAGATCAGGTGTACCAACCTCCGGACTCCTTTGGGGGGCACGCTGGGGTGCGCCTCGCGGGGCTCTGCTACTATCAGCCGGCTCTAATTTCATTAGAAACTATAAATCCATACAGTGCCCCTGCGCGCCAGCTGTAAAATTACCTTTCAGGGGGTGGGGGTGGGGGGATCCCAGGCCAGGCACCATGGACATGACAGCAGCTGATACCTTGGTTTGTGCCCAGGACCATCCCACTCCCTCCCCCTCAGCATGCTCCCCACCACAGTACCGGTTCTCCAGGCAGCCTGGCTTACACCTCCCTCCCCGCTCATTCCTCCAGGCGGGGACCGGGGTCCTGAGCCTCTCTGATGCCTGGGGAGGAGCGGTGTGCTGGACCGTGGGGCGACTCACGTTTACAACAGAAGGCACGTATTTAATGACTGTAACCCGCCCTCGCTTTGCCAACAGCCTGGCGAGGCTGGACGCAAACCCGCCTCGCAGCGGCAGCTTCAGAACAAGGGGGCGGCCTGGCGAGGGTCATCGGGCAGGATGCTGATGGAGTCCTCGGCCCTGCCACAGAGCAGGCACAGCATGGTGTACTCCTGCAACAAGACAGAGGGCGCTCACGCGGGGGCAAGGAGGCGCTCGCTTCCGTGTGCGGGGCTGGGAATCCAGGCTGAGACGCTCCGTTGACCCAGGGGTCAGGTGAGATGGGGTATGCACCTACACCCTGGCCAAGATTCAGGCCTGGAGGGAGGAGCTAAAAGAGGGAGAGCCCAGCTCTGGGGGCAGGGAAAGCAGATCTCCAGCTCTCACTGGGTGCGGGTTAGGGCCTCCCTGAGGGACGGGGGGCTGGGGCTGGGGCTGGGGCTGAAGCTGGGAGCCCAGGCAAGTGTTAAGGAGAAAAGGGACCCTGAGTAGAATGGGGGTCCAGCCCCGGCTGACCCTCCTTTCTGAGTTCCTTGTATTTGTTTTGCAACTTGGCTACCCCTGCAGGGGAAGAGCTTTGATGGAGGGCCAAGCAGCCATGGCACCAGACCCCGCCGGAGATGGCTGCTGACCAGTTAAGACCTGGAGGGAAACTGAGGCCAAGTGAGCAATGCCACAGTAGGCCACAAGGGGGCGCAGATGCCAACACTGCCACATGGTGACACAGCGTTCAGTCCCTTCCAATATGGCACAGCAGGGCGCCCAACCGAGAGTCATGCTGGAAAGGGACTCATGCAGGCTGGCCTGAGAGATCAAGGCAAGTCCTGTGCCCAGACTGGCCTGCAGAGAGCATGGCTGTGGCAGTAGGAAACCTGCCTCCCCACTATCACTCAGCTTTGCTGTGCACCAGAACCAGAGGGACGGACTGGGCACCTGGCCCTGAGCAAGCACAAGCTCTGAAAGGCCTTACTGGCGACCAGACCCTTCAGGACCCTCTGGTTTCTCTCCAGGGCGAGGGCTGGATTGCTCCCTCTCCGATAGTCACTGGGGTAGTCGCTCGTTTCAAACATCCCAAGAGCTGGGGCATCCATGGCTCCCCCAGGGAGACTAGCCCACAGCCACGGCCAGCTCAGCGTCAGCCCAGCAGCATCAGCCCTCTCTCCATCCTCCCTTTATCAGCATCGTCCTCTCGCTGCACAAACAAAACTATCAGCACTCCCACGCAATGCCAGGCAGGCAGAGCAGCAGCACATTCGCTGTGCATCGCTGGGTGGGTACTAGCACGTCCGAGCTAGCTCAGGGCTCCGCTCCGCCCCAGTGAGGGGAAGGGGTTAACACAATCATGGCATACAGAGTGTCCGCCGGCCTGCGCGCAGCTACTGACCAGGGCTTTGGGGACGGAAGCGAGCAGGAAAGGGGACTTGCCCTTGGACATTTCAAGGCCAGAAGGGATTGTTCTGCCCAGCCAGTCTGGCCTCCTGTGTAAGCCAGGCCAGAGAGCCTCCCCCAGTGACTCCTGCATCCAGGCCAGAACTCCGGTCTGAGCCAGAGCAGAGCTTTAGAGAGAGAATCCAGCCTGCAGTTACAAATACCATGTGACGGAGAACCTGCCCCGACCCTGGGTCAGTGGTTCTGATGGTTAACCTCCCTCTCTGTTAAAATGCATGGTAACTTTTTAGCACCCTTCTTTGCTTCCCACTGGCAGCACCCCTGAAGTCCACGGCTGCATTTCCCCAACCGGTGCTCACACTTTCACCAGGAGCTGCAGAAGGCTAGTCTTGCTCTCCACAGTGGCTTGCCAAAGGGGCCGACAGGCAGTCCCATCCCGCCCCGGGCAATGCAGGTACAACCACCGCAAGGCAGAAAGGGAAAGGCCGCTGGAGTTTTTGGTAGCACAGACTGCAAACCGCGGGCCTCGTTTTCACTCATCCAACGCCAGTTTCAAAAGGAGTCAGACTCGCTCCCACACACAGACTCTGGGACTGCCCAGCGCTGACCAGGGCGATATCAGACGAAAGCTCCCGAGATGGGCCAGCAGCCTAGCCCCTCAGAAAGCAGAGCAGGGACCAGCTTTATAGAGGCCTCCAGGTACCCCACAGAATTGCGTCAGGGCCTGGCAGGGCATGGCTGCGGCTAGCAGCAGCCTCCAGGGAGCGGCCACTGAAAACTCGCTCCTCCAAGCCCGCTAGCTCCGTCTGGTGGTTACAAAGTGCAAATGGCACCCAGGATGGGAGCACACTCCAGCAACTGCAGGTTTGGAACATAAAGGCGCTGAACTTCAGCTTGCGGAAGCATCGGTTCAGGAACCTCAGACCCAGAGCGGCCCCATCAGCCTTCCCCTGCTCTGCCCCCTGTGCGAGCAGCCTGAAGGGGCGGCTAACGCATGCCTGCATCTCCGAGCGTCTCAGAACGGTCCCACAGCCCAGGTTGGTGGACTGTGCCCAACGCCTGTCTTTCATGCCAATCCATCGCAAAATGCTGTAATATGGCTCCCCTTGTTGCTCTGACGCCCTGCTGACTGTCCGGGTGCGATCCAGGGTCTGCCCCAGAAGCCCCCTCTTCCACTACCACCTCCTCCCCATCTGCTTCCACCGGCCTTGTCATCACCAGGGGTTCTCCTGCTCTGCAGGCAGGTCTGATAAAACCCGCTGCTGAGGTAGAGGGAGAACACAACTAGCAAGGTCGGGGTCAGGCCACACCATCCTGCCAGAGGCTCGGGGGCCTGGCTCTGCCTCCTAGGCTGGACTGGGGCTGAAGACCCCTGCGGACCTTTCTGTGCAGAAGAAATTAACTTCCAGCAATTGTCCCATGGCCTTGCTGTGTGTCTGCTTTAAAACACCAATTCATTCGGGTCCTGCGCACCCTCAGCAGCACTTCATGTGGGGTGGAAGGTACCCAGCCCTGCACCCCATGGCATCGGGTCCTAAAGCACTCAGGCTGGAATTCTCTATGGAGCCTAAGGGAGTTAGGACCCCAAGTCCTATTAAAAGTCAATGTCATTTAAGTGCTTTTGAAAACTGCACACCCCCTTCCAAACCCCATTGACTTACAATGAAACGAGTGCTCCTAAGTCGAGGTGCTTTTCAAAATGCCAACTGAAAGCTAGGGCTGTAGGCAATCACGCTAAATCAGGGGTTCTCAAACTGGGGGTCGGGATCTGTCAGTGGGCCATGAGGTTATTACATGGGGGGGTCACAAGCTGTCAGCCTCCACCCCTAAACTCCGTTTCTCCTCCAGCATTTATAATAGTGTTAATTACAAAAAATGTGTTTTTAATGTATAAGGGGGGGGTCACACTCAGAGGCTTGCTGTGTGGAAGGGGTCACCAATGCAAAGGTTTGAGAATCACTGTGCTAAATGCTACATCCATGCACGGGAGCCAGGCTCCATTTGTGCATACAGAATCTCACCCCTCGCTTTGCATGGATGTCCCCTTGCCTGATCCGACTATGCCAGATTAGACCAAAGCGTCGGGAGCTGGAGAGACGCTAATCAGTGGGATGCACCCATCACCTAACTCGGGCACCATGCCCAGCGGGTGGAAATGCAGCTGTGGCAGCTTGGAATCCACAGCTGGAAAGTCAAGCCACATTTTACAGTGAAGCTGGCCCTACAAAAGCACAGCAGGTTGGGCAGTGACTTGAATCCCTCCCCTAGCTTCCTAGCTGAAGCAGCACATGGGCTGCACAGGGCACAATCTCACATGTACCGTGGCAACAGTAGCCTGCAGAACCCTACAAACCAAGAGCACCTCCAGATGGAAACCCACAGAGTGGAACTGTCTGCTCCAGCCGCTGTGATCCTGGGGTTCCTTGTGCTTTCGTGACATCACTCCCAGGGCTTTCCAAATCTCGGAGCATTCGTATGAAGGAATAAAGGTGTGCATATTTTTGATCTGTGTATGTGCATCTGTGATGAAGTGGGAATTTTCGGTGACTTTTTATGCCCCCTATGTGTGCCTTGGTTTCCCCTATATTTTGCCTGGCAATGCAGTAGGGAAACAGGACTGTTTGCTCTCAGGGCAGGTTAAGAGACAGAGGCATGAATGGCATTTAGCTGTCTGAGCCTGAATGGATCGTTAAAAAGGTCTGGCTGAGGCTCATTCCATATCAGTGAAGAATCCAAGACAACAATGGGAAATCCAACCACCAGGACACGGACACCTAGCAATCTGCGCCCCAGAGGGGGATGGATTCTCCCACCTCTCAGCAGGGAGGCTGAGCAAACCCCGCCGCTGGAGAACAAAAGATCAGGAAGGCGGCAGTGGGGTTAGGAGTTGGCTGTGGAAAGGGATCGGGGCTCTCACCTGGGAACTGACCACGGAGGACAGACTGAGACAAAGCCTTAACCAGGGGTTCACCACAGCTTGGCTGGGCTCTGGGCTGAGCAGGACGGACTTGGGCCATGCTTTAACCTTCGCTTCTCTGTGCTCACCTACGGCCCTCCTGTGCTGTGTAACAGCTGACAACTGAACCCGGCTGTTTGGACAACACTGAGCCTCACTGCAAATACTGCTGAGGTGCATGGTGCCTGAAGAGGGGACAAGTCTCTCCCAGGGCTCTGGCTCAGCTGGACTCACTGGGCAGAGCTCAGGGGGTGAAGCAGGAGGGATGGAGCTGCAAAGGTTCAGTCAAAGGAGATGGTGAAGCCAGCAGGCCTGCCCTGAAGAAAGAGTGAGACTCCCTTGGGAGTCCAGCACGCCGAAGGGCTGGTTCCAAAGCTGAGGGCGTAGCACTAATCCTGGGGCTCCATGACAGCGTGCAAGACAACATACCTGGTAATCGTCCACCACGCTGAATGTATATTCGTGCCTGGCTATCATGTGATGACAGTTCTTACACACATCTGGAACGAAAACCAGAGATTCACAAGGATTGCCTGCTTGGAGGGAGACCTCACTTACCACAACCTGGGGGTGGGGCAAGTCTTTTTTCTTTTGACTGAAAATTGCACTGATCTGAGATCAAGGACCTGCTATCCTGGGTCAGTGAAAAAAAACCCTCCTGGTTCAAGAGGGCAGCGGTAGTCTTAGAGGCAAAGCGAAATATCTTTGGATCCCCCTGGCTAGATTCACCCCAGTTTTCTAATACATTTGTGAATTTACCAAAGTAATAAAAAAAACTTGTATTTTGTAGCCCCACAAATGCCTGGAGAAATTGTTTTACTACATAAGGTTTCATCTTCATTGTATAGGCCAGGGCCATTTTTGCCTGGGAGCAGGGCAAATAGTTCAAAAGTAGTCAACTTTTCTAACCACCGGAGCCTGGATGCTGAACAGAAAAGGAGACTCCTGATATTCCCCAAAGCAGCACGCTCATTGGGTCATCTACACCAAAACCTGTAATCACTGGGGAAAGGCACTGTATAAACTCAGGGGACTAATGGAAACATGCCATCTTTAGCCATTCCCAACTCATCTCCTGTGCCAACCTACAAAGCACATTTATTTAATCTATGCAAGCTCGAGCGCAACTGTGGCTCTGACCCTGCAATTAGCTGGAGAACCACTAAAGTCATTAACTTGGCCATTCAAATCCTGCAGAAATTGTTTCCAGCCTGTGGCTATTTGTAGGCCTCTATGAAATGAGTTGAGGGGCATAAGCTAAGCTTCCACCTTGCAAAACCCACTTGCACTTCAGTCTCAGCAGGGAGGCCAAGGCACTGAATGGGCTAGGGCAAATTAATCTTTTAGTCCTGCAGATGGTTTTCCCTGGTGGTTGGGGTCCAGACAGCGGATGAGGGAGAAGTCGGGATTGTCACTGGATTTTAGAATCCGGGGGGGGTCAATATAGGGCCTTCCACGAGCACCAATGGAGATAGAAATTTTCCATTCACTCCAAACAATGTAAATGTAACATAAATACTAATAAATGCCAAACTGAGAACCCTTTCCCGCATTTTTTAAAGAGACACAGTGATACCGACAATCAAACACAATCCCATTCTCTCTCTTCACATCCCTTTCGTTCTCTTTCCTCACATTTTACCTGGCTTTAAAAAAATTGACACACACGTGGCAAGCAGGAGGTTTATTCTGGTGATTAGGGAGAGCTAAGCTATCAATTGCTGGAGAATTTAGGCTCTAAAAACAAAACATTAACCTGGCATGGCTGCAAAATGTGAACAGATACAGAGCTGCTTCCCTGAGTTTGCAGGTCAGTTAGCAGTAGATTGACATTCACAAGACTCTAGTCTGTTTCACAGTGGCTGTAGCAACCCTGTGGGTATCAGTGAAGCTGTCCAGAATCACAATGGAGTTCCAGCCTCAGGCCTGGATTCTGAGAACAGTTAAGGACATGCTGACAGGCTGTAGCCAGACCACACAGGTTTTGTACTGCTGTAACTATGATGGCTAGGGGATGTGATTTTTTTTTTTTTTTAAACCTACATAGTTATAATGATACAACCCTTCATGTCGACAGTTATACCAGAATAGATCCTTCCCCTTCCTGTAGAGACGCGGTATACTGGTATAAACACCTTTGTACCTGTATATCTGCATACACACTAGGGGGTTGTGCCCTTATTCATAGATTCCTAGTTTAAGGCCAGGTGAGACCATCAGATCATCTCATCAGATTGCCTGTATAGCCCAGGACAGAGAATTTCACTCCGTTCTCTCTGGACTGAGCCCAGTAAATTGCATTTGGCTAAAGCAGATCTTCCCGAAAGGCCTTCAGCCTAGATCCGAAGCCTTTGAGAGGGAGCAGAGACCTCTTCCCTTGGGAGTTTATTCCAATGGCTCCTCCGTTGGTCATGGTTAGAAATGTGGGCGTTATTGGTAATTTTGAATTTGTCTGGCTTTAACCCCCAGCGACTGGTATAGGAACCCCACTGGGATAATTTAAGCCGTACAACTTTTGACAAGGCCTTAGACACTTTCCAGCCAGGGACTTAAGTGAAAGCGGAGCCCATGAGGAAGGCCATAGGATAGCAGCAAAGTAGACATTTCAGCAACCTTCTCCTTCCCCGCAGCTGGGGACCTGGGTCACTGACTTAGATTTCTTTAGGAAGCCCCAGACATCTTTCCTACTACCCTCTGGCCAAGAGAGGTCTGGTAACTTTTTCAAGTCAAGTACTAAACTCTCTCTCTCCCCACAATAGGTATAATAATAAAAAACCATGACACCTCACCCCCTCTGCAGCTCAGGTTCCTAAAGCCTGTGGCTGTGCGCACACTCAATTGATGGGACTAGCAAGGGGATCTCCTTACGGTCATAAGTGATGATTTCTTCTCCATCCTCCTCCTCCGTGGCTCTGTTTGCAATCAGCACAAAGTCCCTCTTGTTGCACTCCACACACCCCACGTAGTTGAGCAGGAAAGATCCGTTCTCCAGGCAGGTGTTCCCCTACAAAATTGAGAGGAAAATCATCCACCTCTGTTTCTGTTATTGCCAAACACCCACCCCTCCCGCTTCAATTTGTCCCAACATTGTATTTATTGACAGCACACGCAAGGGTTAGGGCAGCGGTGCCCAAACTATAGGGTACGCCCCCCTGCTCCAGGAAGTAGACTTACAAGTATGTGGGAGTTTGGGGGGAAAACTGTTCACCAGATGCTAATTGACACAGCAGAGTTTCCCTGCAGGCCCCTGAGCAGGAACAAAGGGAAGGGTGACAATACTGCAGTCTTAGCAAAATTTGGTACTCTGGAGGCAATGACCTGGGACCAGCCAGCTTGTGTAAAAATTAATGGTTTACTTTTTTTTTTTAATGTACCTAAGAAAAGTGTTTTTTGGGGAAAAAAAAGGTGTTGCAGTGATCCTGGAAGGAGAGAGTGTTCAGAGCCAAGAGCAGGAAGGCATCAACTGAGCAAGAAAGCCATCGGTGATTTCAGAATGCCCCTGTAACATGGAGCCATCTCTAAGGTGCCACAAGTACTCCTGTTCTTTTTGTGGATACAGACTAACACGGCTGCTCCTCTCAAACCTGAAACCTTGGAGCTACCATGTCCAACAAATCACATATACGCAAATGTTCCTGGCAGGCAAATGCTGCTGGCTGATTCAGCTTCCCTTCCCTGAATGGCACAGAGATCTCGCTATGATGGGAACTGCTTTGGACTCTGTGCCCAGTACTAGATTGGTATATTCAATGAGTCTGGAATAACTGAGGGGAGTGAGGAGAGGTAAGAACACAGAGGTAAACAAAAACATGAAATGTCATCCCAGAGTCAGTGGGATATCTAGTCCAGTAACACATAGTTCAGAGAAAACTGCAAGGAAGCCAGCAGTAGATAATTCGGGAATAACCTTCCCCTGAGTGGAGTTTCATGATAACCCAGTCAGTTAGTGACCGACTTATGCCTTGAAACATGAGGGCTTATATCCCTCATGGGCAGGTCATGTCAATCTCTGTGCCTCAGTTTCCCCAACTGTAAAATTGGGGTAATGATACTGACCTGCTTTGAGATCTATGCCTGGAAAGCACTATACAATATAGCAACTAGTTATTCTTACTGTTATTATGCCTTTTAAAAAAAAAAAATCAGTCAATGTACAGTAGAACCTCAGAGTTACAAACACCTCAGGAAAGGAGGTTGTTCGTAACTCTGAAACGTTTGTAACCCTGAACAAAACATTATGATTGTTTTTTCAAAAGTTTACAAGTGATCACTGATTTAATACAACTTTGAATCTTTACTATGCAGAAGAAAAATTCTGCTTTCCCTTGATTTTTTTAGTAGTTTTCATTTAACACAGTACTGCTTTTTATTTGTCTTTGCTGCTGCCTGATGGCATACTTCTGGTTCCAAATGAAATGCATGCTTGGTGTCTGGTCACTTGACTGGTCAGTTCGTAACTCTGAGGTTCTACTGTAACTGTGTATGAGCTCATTATCAGTGTGTCTAATTCTTTGAATTCCTCTAAGCTCTTGGTCTCAGCAATACTTTGTGGCAATGAGTTCCACAGGTTTCTATAAAGCATAATTATTTCCTTTTATAATTTTAAATGTATTGTATTTCAACTCCATTGGATGTTCCTTTGTTCTTGTGTTACTACAAAGAAGGGCCTGACTTGCCTTCTCTTATCATTAATATTTTTGGATATCTCTAGAGAGGAGTTAAATAAAAGGGAACACAAAAAACTGTCCCATCTTTTCAGTCTCTTCTCACAGAACAGTCTTTCTATGCCCCCATTGTATTTGTTACCATCTCAGTACCCTGTTCTTTCTGCTCTATCTTTTTCAAGGTAACGCTATCTCAGAGGCAGGGGCATGGCTGGTTTATGTAACAGCATTGCATTGTCTGCAGTATTATTTCCTATCTCTTAGACAGCTTCACATTGCCTTTGCCCCCTGCTATGCACCCGTAAAACCCAGCAGGGAGCAGGACTACCCCCTGGGCTGCACACAGGGTGTATCCAGAGGTGCTGGAACTAGGGGTGCGGGGGTTGCTGCGGCACCCCCTGGCTTGAAGTGGTTTCCATCACATACAGAGCTTACAATTTGGTTCAACGACTCTCAACATCCCCTCAACACAAATTGTTCCTGCAGCACCCCTGGGTGCATCTGGGTGCCAAACGTACCCAGGGCAGCCTCTAGCCCACCCTGGCCTGAGGATAGACACTGATGTGGCAGAAGGTCAGTGGGTGCTGGGGGGGGGGGAGGGAGGAGCGCACTTTACAGAGGGAGATGGGCGTGATTCACCCTAGGTATCAAGTCAGAAACAGAACCCAGGAGTCCGGGCTCCCCACCCAGCTCCAGCGCACCAGGCCCCACCCCCCGCCCAGAGCCAGGGAGAGAACCCAGGAGTCCGGGCTCCCCGCCCAGCCCAGAGCCAGGGAGAGAACCCAGGAGTCCGGGCTCCCCGC
The DNA here is from genome assembly GCF_009764565.3 of Dermochelys coriacea. Lineage (NCBI taxonomy): Eukaryota > Metazoa > Chordata > Testudines > Dermochelyidae > Dermochelys > Dermochelys coriacea. The sequence continues at coordinate 7,070,586 of NC_050073.1, read as the reverse complement.
CCAGCCCACCAGGCCCCACCCCCCGCCCAGAGCCAGGGAGAGAACCCAGGAGTCCGGGCTCCCCGCCCAGCCCAGAGCCGGGCAGAGAACCCAGGAGTCCGGGCTCCCCGCCCAGCCCACCAGGCCCCACCCCCCGCCCAGAGCCAGGGAGAGAACCCAGGAGTCCGGGCTCCCCGCCCAGCCCAGAGCCGGGCAGAGAACCCAGGAGTCCGGGCTCCCCGCCCAGCCCACCAGGCCCCACCCCCCGCCCAGAGCCAGGGAGAGAACCCAGGAGTCCGGGCTCCCCGCCCAGCCCAGAGCCGGGCAGAGAACCCAGGAGTCCGGGCTCCCCGCCCCCGCTCAGGGAACCAGGGGCGGGGGCACAGGCTCCGCCCCCGCTCACCCGGGACGGGTACTCGGTCTCCACGCAGCCCCCGCACATGACGCCGCCGCCGCCGCCTCTTCCGGCTTCCGGGAGCACCGCGTCTCGCGAGAGCTGCCCGCCCCGGGAGGGGTTAGGGGCGGGGCCTGGGAGGAGCCGTGGGGCTGGATGGGCGTGGCCTGAGGGTGTGGGCGGGGCCCGAAGGGTCGGCGCTCGGCTCTGCGGGGTCAGTCAGGGCCTAGGGTGGGGTCTGAAGAGAGCAGGGGGTGGGGTCTGGAGGAGTGGGGCGTTGCCTATGGATGAGAGGGCGTGGCCTATGATAGTGGGGCGTGGCCTGCAGGCTCAGGGTGGGGGCTATTGGGAATGGGGCGTGGCCTATGGGCAGTGGGGTGTGGTCTGTGGGGCCAGGCCAGGGTGGGGCAAGAGGAGAGTGGCTTCAGGCAGCTGAGTGGAATAGGTAGGTAGGCTGAAGCAGGGCTTTCCCGTGTGTGTCTCTGTGTGTGTTTAACTGCAGCAGGAGGGGCTCTGCCACGCCAGCACCAGTGACCCATAACCCCTTCCCTGCCCCGATCCCTGTTTTTGTTTTTTTATCAGCCGCCCCAGCCCCTCTTCCAGTAGAAGTCTCAGCAGCAAAGGCATGGCAAGCCCCCTCCCCTAGAGTCACAGGACTGGGAAAGGTTTCAGAGTGGCAGCCCTGTTAGTCTGTATCAGCAAAAAGATACATTGTCCCCAAATGTGAAATAGTTATGGGTGAGGACAAAGTCACAAAGTCCAGCCACCAGGTTTGCCGTGGACATTATCGAGGATACTGTTGCTGACGGCTTGTAGTCCATCTTTGTGTGGAATGCTGGTGTAGAGGGCTTCTACATCTATGTAGAAGAACAAATGGACACAAATCAGACGTCAAGAATTATAACATTCAAAAACCAGTCGGAGAACACTTCTCTCTCCCTGGTCACTCAATTACAGACCTAAAAGTCGCAATACTACAACAAAAAAACTTCAAAAACAGACTCCAATGAGAAACTGCTGAATTGGAATTAATTTGCAAACTGGATACAATTAATTTAGGCTTGACTAAAGATTGGGAGTGGATGGGTCATTACACAAAGTAAAACTATTTCCCCAGGCTTATTTTTCCCCTACTGTTACTCACACCTTCTTGCCAACTGTTGGAAATGGGCCATCCTGATTATCACTACAAAAGGGTTTTTGTTTTTTTTCCCTCCTGCTGACAATAGCTCACCTTAACTGATCACTCTCGTTATAGTGGGTATGGCAACACCCATTGTTTCATATTCTCTGGGTGTATATATATATATATCTTCCTACTGTATTTTCCACTGCATGCATCTGATGAAGTGGGTTTTAGCCCACGAAAGCTTATGCTCAAATAGAATTGTTAGTCTCTAAGGTGCCACAAGTCCTCCTCATTCTTTTCTCTTAGGACTGGGAAAGACAGGGCTCGGCCCACTCAAGACTAAAAGCCTGGCCTCTCAGCTAAAGGGCAGGGAACCACTAGACCGGGGTGGGCAAAATCCGGCCCCCAGGCCAAATCCAGCCAGCCTAACTTTTCTGTCCGGCTCACCATGACTAAAATTTCTGTCTGGCCTCCTTTGCCCCGTCGTGATCTCCGAGTCCAACTGCTAAAAGTCCAGGTAGTGCCTGGCTACCGTGGCCCCACGTGCTTGCAGAAGTGGCCAGCTGCTGCTGGCACATCTCTGTGTGCCCCTAGAAGGGGGGGAAGGGGCTGCGCCCACCCCCAGCACCATCATCACAGCTCCCATTGGCCAGAAACCAGCCAACGGGAGCTGCGTGGGCAGTGCTTGCGGGTGTGGGCAGCACACAGAGACCCACTGTCCCCCTCCCCCAAAGGGGCATGCAGAGATGTGACAGCAGCAGCCAGCCACAGCCGCTTCTGGGATTGGCATGGGGCCACGGCATGCAAGCAGCCTGCCTGAGCCCTGCTGCGCCACCAACCTGGAGCCACCAGTGGTAAGCACCTCCCAGCCAGAGCCTGCACCTTGCACCCCCTCCCGCACCCCAAACCTCTGCCCTAGGTCAGAACCCCTCCTGCACCCCAATCCCCTGCCCCAGACTGGAGCTTCCTCCTGCATTAAACTCCCTCCCAGAGCCCGCACTCCTCATCCTCTCCTATACCGCAACACTTTGAACTAGCCTGGAGCTCCCTTCTGCACCCCCTCCATTAATATAGTAGAAATGTGTGGCCCGTGACGACTTACCAAAATTCGTGGAGTGGCTCTCTTGTGAAAATTATTGCCCACCCCTGCACTAGACCCAGGCCTCAAATGAGGTTAATCATGAGGGAGCCAGAGGAGGAAACTGAGTAGAGAACCCCTGGCAGCACCCAGTGCCCCTCAAAGCCATGTAAGGAGCCAGTGGACATGGCCCAGAGGAACTCGGTCCAGAGATCTGATCAAAATCTGCCCTGTAATGCACTATGATATATGCTTCAAATCCATATGGCAAGAAGAAAGCATTGTGCTCCTCTGTTTGCACAATCCATGTAACTCTGCACAGAAATGAGGGGTTTGTGATCCCTTTGGCTGCAGATGCACCTCTCAGGTTGCAGCGTGGGCTGGGGCAACCTACCATAATTAATCTCTGCACCAGTCCGTACAGCTGTCTCTTACTCCGTGAAGGGCATGCAGAGCAATGAGAGAATAAACGACTCATCAGATGGCACATTTACTTTGTCATTCCTCATGTCTGCTATTATAGCTAGGGCTTGTGATTTTAACCAAGAAACACTGATAAGACAGCCCAGACACCAAAAAAAATAAAATTGGTGTTTAACCAATAAATGTCAGAAAAACATCAAATGGCTACTCAATTTCACGCCTTCCCCACTGCACTTTGTTTACATAGATAATGTCCTGCTCTCTGGTTTGTAGGATTTGACTCCACGGACTTGTCTCCACGGAGCAGTAATGCGGATTACAGGGGTGTGATTTTTAAAGCACAAGGTGCTGTGCATTAGTTTCTGTGTGTAGACCCTGACGGTGTATACTAAAGGTTCCCTAGTGCACTTTAACATAGTGCTGTTTGAAACAATACTGTGAAAACACACTAGGGAACAAAGGTAACGAATACTAAACCAGGCGTTCGATAACAAGGATACAAAGCTTCAACTAACATGTTCGTTATTTTTATATATGGAATACAAATTGAAATAGATCCTGTTTAGGCAAGAATTTTGGAACGGACCTGATAAAAATCTTCTTGTTACAGAATCAAAGAGAAAGCTGTCCCCCCACCCCAGAAAAAATCCCCTCCCCATATATTTGGACATCTACACACAACTCAGAACTTGCTGACCTTCCCCAAATGAAATGAATAAATCCCTCCAAAACAGAACCCCCAATTATAGGGCAGTCCTGGCTAAATCACTTTTGCCAGCCTCAGGGGGCAGAGTTAAGCTTGTGGGACAGAGTTCATGTGTACTTGACCTCTCCGCACAGTAGTACCAGCTCCTGGCTGCAGCAAGATATGATGACCAGTGCATGGTCAGTCAGGATGTCCTTTGATAGGGTGTCTAGGAAGACCATGGTGAAGTCAGTGGGATCCCTACCCTGTCATTACTGTCTCTGACAGTGTGTTTTTAGAAGCATACAGGCGACAGTTTGATGCTCAGAGATGAGAGAATGAGGGGGCTCCTCCTAATTACATTTCAGCCCTCCCATGTTCCCTAACGCTTCCTCAGGGGAGCTGTTCCATTGAGGACTCTGGTTTGAAGAGAGCTGGCTGCCCTAATGGCTAGTAGTGCCGGGCAAAATTTTTCATCCAAAACTTTTTTTCCAGCAAAACATGCAGACTGGGCAACACTGACACGTTCTGGGAATTCACATCAGTTTCGCCCCTTTGTTTCAGTCGAAAAAAATCCTAAACAAAAAAAGTCTGCAAAAATTGGAACTTTTGTTTTGACATTCTGAGTCTGAAGTTTCAAAACCTCCTTTAATTTTATTTAAAAACCATCAAAAACATGTAAAAATGACCAAAACTGAAATGAAATGTTTTGACTCAAAACAATTTTTGGTTAGCTGCATAAGAACATAGGAGCATAAGAATGGCCATACTAGGTCAAACCAATGATCCATCTAGCCCAGTATCCTGTCTTCCAACAGGGGCCAGTGCCAGGTGCCCCAGAGGGAATGAACAGAACAGGTGATCCATCCCCTGTCACTCATGCCCAGCTTCTGGCAGTCAGAGGTGAGAGACATCCACAGCAGGTGTTGCATCCCTGATCATCTTTCTTGGCTAATAGCCATTGATGGACTTAAATAACAGAATATCCATTTAAATTTATAATAAATATTTTTGGATGTTTTCTACATTTTTAAAAATATTGATTTCAATTACAATGCAGAATACAATGTGTAGAGTGCTCACTTTATATTATTTTTATTACAAATATTTGCACTGTAAAAAATAGTAGAAATGTGCAGCCCATGATGACTTACCAAAATTCGTAGAGTGGCCCCCCTGCGAAAATTATTGCCCACCCCGATTTATCCCTTTCCTAACGGGTTCCTAACAAGAAAAGCAGTACTTGTGGCACCTTAGAGACTAACAAATTTATTAGAGCATAAGCTTTCGTGAGCTACAGCTCACTTCATCAGTGTTCGCTTTTTTGACTCCTGCCACTGCACATGGAGTGGATGTTTTCAGAGAACTATCCACTAGGACTCCGAGATCTCTCTCTTGAGTGGTACCAGCTACATTAGCTGCACATTTAAAAAAAAATTGGTTTTGGTTTGACCCGAACATTTCCCCCACCCGCCAGGTTTTGGAATTGCCAGCAAACGGAAGAATTGGTTGTTTGCCCTGCTCTGCTAAGGAGTGCTGGGCCCCTCACGGGGTGCCTGGGTGCTGTTAATGAGCTACGTCAACATGTGCTCAGCTGCAAGCGTTCCATCCCCTTCTGTTGTTGCTTGGCATGGAAACCATTGCCGGGCTAACTGCAAGCAGGGCGGTGCTGTCCAGCGGCTTTGGTCTCCATGTGTTATGGGACAGGCCTTTCCCTCCTGAATAGGAGTTGCCTTCCTGTCTCCGAGCATCGAAGCATGTTGGTTCCCTCTGCTTCAGTGACCTGACAGTTTCCCTCACTGTGAAGGTTTCCTCCTAACTTGTTTCATTTTAATTACCTTTCCCCCACATGCCATTTGCATTTTACTTTGTTGCATTGTTCCCCCCGGAGCAATGGCAGCACCAAAGCCAGAGCCGCTGCCTGGCTGCTGTTGGTGCCAGTAATATGCAGCCACTGCCAGATGTTAATTAAGCAAAATCAAATCAAGCAAATTAAAACACTGGGTTTTTAAACTCCCATCTATATAGTTAGTCACACTGCTTATTTCCTAGGGGCAGTTTGACTCAGCAGTTGAAATAAAATAGCGCTGATAGTTACATACTGGCCTGATTTTTTCTCCTGGACAACTGTCACTCAGAAAGGGACAGCGACTCAAAGGGAGGGATGTGATGACAGCTCTCTAGAGGTATGTAACAGGATGGTCTCCGGAGGGCAGGGGAAAGTTATCCTGGCAGTAATGGGTTATTGTAGCCACAGGGACAATTCAGGTGTGATATTAGTGACAGCCAGCGTAACATTAGGAAAAATCTTCATCGACGAGATCCTCCACTGGTATCAGAACTGGGACATGGACTGTCTAGCCTCGCGGTCAGAGCCAGAATCAGGAACCAGGCCAGACATCAGAGCTGGAATCAGGAACCAGGCCGGGTGTCAGAGCCGGAATCAGGAACCAGGGATCAAGGCACAGGTCAGGTGCAGTACAGCAGCTAGTCAGAAAGTTGCCCAATTGTTCAGTCAAACTTTCTGTGCCTCCTTCTGGCTGAAATAGGACAGTTGGGCCAATCAGAGGGGCCAGTCATCATCCCCTAGTGGGTGGGGCCTCTGGGAGGAGGCAGAGTTATGCTAGTCTCTCACTTCCAATAGTGCTGGGTGGTGAGTGCTGCCAAGGCCCTGGATTCAAGACCTGTGGGCCCCTAAAGTGGGTGCCAATCAGAGGAGCAGCAATTGAAATGAATGCTGCTGCGAAGAGCCAGCAGAGCGACACTGGTTTATGCCAGCTGAGGATCTGGTCCCAAGTCTCTAAGGGGAAGAGCCATGAAGGGAACTGGGACAATCTACCAATGCTTTATCAGCAAACCAGCTGTGGAGGGTGGTTGTGGAGTCACTGCTATTAGAGATACCGGAGACTAAAGTGGACCCTCCCATACTGAGCGTTTGCAGTTGGGTGTAGGGAGAATCCCGCCACACTCCGCTTGCTTGGCCCTGTTATGGTTTAGCTGAGATAGGCCATTATCTGAACTGTCCCCAGGCTCAGGCTTTGCGTTTTGCGTCGCTCGTGCTGCAGTTTATCATTTGTGCTCTAGTTTGTCCATTGTTTGATTATGTTACTTTGTATTGCACCCTTGCATGCCTAGGCTGGCAGCGAATGGCCCAGCTCTTTAACAGCAGGTGAGCAAACTGGAATCGACAGTTATTCATACAGCACCCCCAGGCCTTATCCAAGCTCCGGCCTCTGGGTGCTAGACATTGCACAGGCATATAGGGCCAAATTTTTCATCCAGCTCAGGGCCAGATTTCCAAGGGCTCAGCACCCACTACTGGGGGGAAAGGTGATCAGAAGGGCTCAGCACATGACTTGCTGGGCTTTTCTGAGCGTCTGGATCTTGGTGCCTTTTGAAAATCCTGGCCCTAGTTATCCATGGACCCTGTCCCCAAATGTTTTCAGATTTGCAACCGTTCCAGATGTCTGGCCCTTGGGAAACTTTTTAAGTGCTTGGACTCAAGCTCTCACTTCCAGCCTGTGTTGTATCAGGTTAGTTCAGCCCTTCCATAGGCAGGCAGGGCTGGAGGCACAGGACCCAGTTCTCTTCTTGCAGCTACAGCCAATGTGGGGATGCCCCGGTCAGGGTCAGCCTGGATTTAAAGAGACACAGGGTCATTTTAGGCTCAAAGAGGTAGGTTTTGGTAAAAGCCTTGGGCAAATTAATGCATCCTCCTGGTGGCCAATCTGCCCCCCCCCCAGTCTCCGATTAGAGCCAGGGAGGCTGGCATGCAGACTCACCTGGGGAAGGCCTGGATGTAGTGGCCAAGCAGAGGTTGATTAAACCCCCTCACTCCTAGTACCCAGAGGTGGCACAGCTGCCAGGTGCCACTTGGCCATGCCTGCTCCCCTGTGCCAGCCAAGCTGGGGGTAGGGTTCCCTAGGTGGGATCCCCCTGCCCCTTTTCCCAGCTCCTGCCCCCTGGGCCAGGCTGGTGCAGGACCTGGCTCCTGGCTCTGGCCCACCTAGGTGGCTGGGATGCCCAGCAGGGTGCTGCCAGGACAGAGCGCAGGGGCGGGCCCTGATTCCACCCAGCCTGCAAGCAGCGGCGGCACCAGCATCCTCTCCCCTCACCCCCACCCCACGCAGGGCCAGCCCCGCCGCACCGCGCTGGGTGTGGCCCAGCCCTGGTGCGGGCCTGCTGGCTCCGGCGCCGCTGCTGGGCATCGCCCGGTGCCCGCTGCTGGCGCTGGCCTGGGGGCCCGCTGTGCTGCATTGCGGGGCGGGCGCCTCCTCCCCCGCCCTCCCCTGGAGGCAGCGGGACTATCTGGGCCGGGCAGCAGCGCCGTCCTTGCAGGAATGTCCCTGCTCGCCCAGATAATGTTATTTATATCGCAGGGCTGGGCGGCTCCGCTCCGCGCTCCCTGCGCTGCCCCAGCCCCGCCGCGCCTCCGCCTCGCCGCTGCCCGGTACTCCGCGCTGCTGCCGCTGCCCCTGCCCTGGACAGGTGAGTCCGCGCCGGCCGTGAGTTGCGCGGGCATGGGGCTGGGGCGCACGGAGGGGAAGGGGTCCGGATCCAGGGCGCATGGAGGGAGAAAGTGTCCGGATCGGGGGCGCACGGAGGGGAAGGGGTCCGGATCCGGGGCGCCCGGAGGGAGAAAGTGTCCGGATCCGGGGCGCACGGAAGGGAAGGGGTCCGGATCCAGGGCGCACGCGGGGGGGGGGGGGGGGCGGGAGGAGAGGACGTTGCAGGGGCGCAGAGAGAAGGGACAGAACTGGGAGAGACCCCCCCCTCAACACACACACCCCCTCTCTGGACACCGACCCAGCCCTCTGCGCTGGCGGGCTGCTGTGCTGCATGGAGCCCGGGCGCTGCGTGGAATGATGCGCCCTGGAGAAGCCTATTTATAGCGTGGACTTGGAGACAGTTTCCTGGCAAGCCTCTGGAAGGTGTGCGGGTGGGGAGTTGTTTCAGTCTCTCCATGCCCCTCCTGGCTGGTCCCCCCAGCGCCGCCGGAGGGACTCCTGGGGGGGAGCTGGATGAGGGTCCCTTTCTCCTTGCTCTACTGGGGCGCTAAAAATTCACGGTGTTTCTCTGTGTCCTGGGGTCAGGGATTCTCTTCCAGGAGATCCCCAAGCGTCAGCGTCTCTGGAAAGATCTGGTACAGAAAGAGCAAAGTTCGGGTCTGTGTGTGTGCTCCTGCCTGAGCATGCCCTAAATCCCTTGTCCCCAAGGGATTTATTATTTAGATTGCAAGTCCTTTGAGGCAGGGACTGCCCAGTTTGTCCTGTGTTTGTTCAAAACCTACAGCATTGGGGCCCAAGTCCATGACCAGGGCTCCTGGGCCCTACCATAGTGCAAACAAATAAACAAGGAAAGGGAAAGTGGCTGGTGGCAGGTGTCCAGATGAACAGCAAGCCGGTCCAGATCCCCATGTTGGTAGTTGTAGCGTAAGGACAAGCTGGATAAAATGGAGGGGGGAGTGGTTTTGGAGCATTTCCTCTGGGGGTCTCTGGCTTGAATCTAGCCTGTATTGTTAAGGAGCCACTGCCATTGTCTGATGTGACATAAGTGGGTCTGGGTTCAGGTGCCTAGAGCCCAAGCCAACCCCCACTGCTGGCACCTCTAGCAGGAGTCAGCGTGCAGCTCCCTGCCAGCACAGGACAGTTCCTTAGGGAGTGTATCCTGGTGCTTGCTCCCATCTTTCGTGAGTCTCAAGTGATGGGAACTTCTGCCTTTCCCTTGGGGAAGGCCAGCGACCGAGGGGAAGCTTCCTCCTGGCCTTAAAAGTGGCACTTCCCTCAGGGCTGTAGTGTGGCGGGGGCCGTTTGGTGGCCCCTGTGATGGCAGTGTTGGTGTCTGGTGCTCTCAGTCCAGTTCCTTGCACTTTGAAAGTGAGTGAAACTGCCTATGTTGCGTGTGCAGTGTCTGGTCAGAACCCTGGGCCGAGAAAGCTGCCTTCACCCAGCTGAGACTGGCTTCCCCACTAGTCCAGCTAGCCTTGGCCCATCCTTCATGTACCATTTAGTCCTCCCACCAGCCCGAGTTCTCTTCTGCATGGGCCCCATTCCATTCACATCTCTGGGGTTTTGTCTCTCAAGCTGTGTCTGCTGCCACTGTGGGGCCTGAAACTGCAAGAGCCAGGAGGGGCTGGCTGGCTGCCCCCTGTCATTTCTTTGGTCATTTTAAATGTAGTGGCACCTCAGATTGCACCTTCTTGTATGTGCAGGTGTGAGCCAGAGAGCACCCCTCTCTGCCCTCCAGTCTGTTCATTGAATGCAGCTGGGTATCGTGACGGAGCATCTACAGGCGGCAGAACTAGGAATTCAAAAGTTGTTTCCTGAAGCACTGCTAACTCGGCCCCCATTTCACAAAGTGATCACAGCTCAGTCCCTGAGCACCTCTGATCCCAGCCCCAACATTGGCTTCTTTTCTGTGTTTAATGTATAGAAATACGACATGCAAACCCTCAGGTGGAAGGCTTGATGTCATGGCTTGGCTTCGGACAGCTGTCCTGACACTGAGTTTGATCGGGGTTGTCCTCTTGATGCATTTTCGTTGCTAAGTGTATGATCCAAGTGAATGGTCAGCTCTTTCACTCTTCTGGACGTTGTCAAAATGTGCCAATGCAGTTCCCTGTGCTTTTTAGGGCCTGCCCTGTGCATTGTCTGTGCCCGAGAGGGCTGCCAAGGTTCAGAGCTTGAAAAGAAAATATCTGACATTGTGTCCTCCTTGAGTTAAGACTTCAGAATGTCTGGGCAGAGCTGGCGTGGGGAGGTCCGCTCCGTGTGCAGTGGTTTTGTAGGCTTTGTGAGAGAGGCTGGGTGGTCCCGTAGCTAGGGGCACTCAGCTTGGACATGGGACCACCTGGATTTTGCTTCCTGCTCCTCTGCCAACTCCCTGTGTGATGTCAGCTTGTTTCTTTGTCCCTCTGTTCCCCCTCATGGAGGTGTATGAAGAGAAGCACCCAGAGATTGGGAGCTGCTCAGACACTGTGATGATGGGGACCATGTCACCTATGGAGACAATGAGCTTTTTGAGGCAAAGGCCCTCTTTTGTTCTGTGTCTGCAGCGCCTTGTCCAATGGGGGCCCGGGCTGTGGCTGGGGCACCTAGGTGCTGCCAGCACACGGTGAGAGAGAACGAGAGCCGGGTGGCCTAGCGCCTCAGTGGTGGTGGCAATGGCTGCGTGTGTTGTGCTGTTACTAGCTGTTTTCCTTCTGCTCCTTCAGCAAGTGTCCTAGACTGGCCTGGCATCACTCTACTCCAGTTCTGGCTTGCTTCTTTGGTTACACTCTTTGCCATGATCTGAAAGCCTGGACGGCCATAGCCTGTCCATAATGCCGAGCCCCTCTCAGCTAGCACCCTTGTCTAAGGCAGGCAGGGTTGCCTACTGGATATAGCATGGGGTTGGGGTTCAGGAGACCTGGGTTCTAGTCCCAGTTCTGTCACTGCCCTGTGGGGTGGCCTTGAGCAAGTCACTTCATCTCCCCTTGCCTCAGTTTCCCCATCTTTAAAAGAGGCAGAATGCTACGTTGAGATCCCCTGACAGCAAGTGCTGTGTAAGAGAGAGCTAGTATTATTGTTTACCCTATCCCACCTTCTGGACCTCCCAGGGGTCCCATCTGCATTGACCCTGCCACTAAACCTTTCAAAGAAGCACCTCGCCCACAGCCTCGGCAGGTGGCCTGTTGCTGCCTCGTTAATACCTCTAATTACTGAAAGCAAAACACTTGGAAGCCTCCAATTTGCACACGAAGGCTACGTCTACACTTTGGCTCTCTACATGCCAAAGTAGTGCCGCCCCCAGCTACACTCATACTTTCAGCAGCATGGCGGCCCAGTGTTTCTCCACTGCCAGGGTGTTTCCCCACTGCAGTGAAAGGCTCTGGCACTGGGTGGGAGGGAGCAAACAAAGGCTCCCCACTGCTGGAGCCTTTCCCCGCTGCCTACCCTTGCTGGAGCCTTTCCCTGCAGCGTGTGCTCTGCACGCCACCATGAGTGTCGCCATAGCCTTAGCTGAGAGGTGACCCAGTATTTCTATTACTGGCCCTCTTGTCTCAGCTTGTCCCATTGTGTTCTACACCTCGCAATCCCACCTTGTAGTGCGATGTCAGCTCTTTGGGTGTAGGGTCTGTCTATTTCTGGGTGGCCCAGCTGTGGCCGGGAGTTGGATCTGCCTGCTGGCTCTTTAATTACAAGGCCAGATATCTGAGCTTCCTTCCAATCCTGACTGGAGCCTCTGGGGGCTGCTGTGAGAGGAACAAAGTTAATTCTCTGACCCCAGATGTCCAACCAATCAGCAACCCAGTCCCTAGCCCCAGTCAGAGGCGGGAGAAGAAGGTGGTGGTAGGGCTCTTCTGAGCTCTGCCCACAAAAGGGGCCCCACTCACATGAGTCAGGACAGAGTTGCGTTGCTGCTGGGCTCCCTCTCTCTGGAGCTGGGACGAGCCCTGCCTGGGCTCCCTGATTGGCAAAAAACCCCCCCACTGCTGGCACATCCTGAAGGCCATGCACATTTGGCACCCAGGAGCCGTGACACGGAGTGAGCCGGGCAGAGCTGCAGCCCCTTCCCTTCCTTTCTGACAGGTGCCGTGCTCTGGTTGACAGTGATGACATCCCCTCACCACAAAGAACGGGGCAGTTCACACCTCTGTGAGCAATGGTCCCAGGCTCTCTGCGGACTCGGGGCTGGTTACCCCCCGACCTTTCGGAGATATTTGTTTTCACAACCATAACGGCTAAAGACTGACTTTGTTTTTAAATGAAACAGAGATTCTGGAAATTGAGACAGCAGCTGCTGCTGGGTTCTGCTACAGCATGGAGGTTCTTTCTGTACTGACTTCCCCTCTCCTCCGAGCCTAACTTCCCCAGAGCATCTCTGGTTCTTAAAGAAGTCAGCGAAGCTGCAGAAAGTAGAAAGATGGCATCAGATGCATTAGGGTGACCAGATGTCCTGATTTTATAGGGACAGTCCTGATTTTTGTGTCATTTTCTTATATAGGCACCTATTGCGCCCCACCTCCTGTCCCAATTTTTCACACTTGCTATCTGGTCACCCTAAGATGCATTTTAGAGACTAACAAATGCATCCGATGAAGTGAACTGTAGCTCACAAAAGCTTATGCTCAGATAAATTTGTTAGTCTCTAAGGTGCCACAAGTACTCCTTTTCTTTTTGCGAATACAGACTAACACGGCTGCTACTCTGAAACCTAAGATGCATTGACCCTCAAATTCTTAGAGGCTTTAGAAGTTAGATGCTAAAGTGAACATGCAGAGTTTTGTCCAAACAGACCTGCCTTTTCTCTTGCTACAGATGGTTAATCTCCCCCTTCAGCAAATCTAAATAATAATGCGTAGCATCTCTCCAGCATGTTAATCTTCAAAGGGATTTCCAGACACTCCCTGATCCTGGGGCGGCCCTGAGCGAATGATGGGGGATTAGCTTCTTGATTCCTATAATGTTGTTTTCACGGGGCAGCCTCTCACCTCAGCAATCAACACCCGCTAATTAAAAGGATACCCCCCTCCCCCAGACCCAGCACTGAGAGAGATGGAGGGGACACAGGAGTGACTGTGTACGTTTCCATGCACCCTGGGGGGTGGTCTGAAAATTCACAGGTTTCAGAGTAGCAGCCGTGTTAGTCTGTATTCGCAAAAAGAAAAGGAGGACTTGTGGCACCTTAGAGACTAACAAATTTATTAGAGCATAAGCTTTCGTGAGCTACAGCTCACTGTGAGCTGTAGCTCATGAAAGCTTATGCTCTAATAAATTTGTTAGTCTCTAAGGTGCCACAAGTACTCCTTTTCTTTTTGAAAATTCACAGCGATCAAACATAGCATGAGCTCTGTGTTGACCACGTTTTTGATCGCCCTTTAGTAAATTGGGTGACCAGGAAATTTGGTTTTCCTGCTTAATCATCTGCGATTAGCTTGATGGAAGTCATCCAAGTGGCTCAGTGACTGGGTGGGCACAGACTCCTGCGATACCTAATGGAGGGGCGCTCTTTCCGTTGTTCTCAGAAGCAGGTGTCTCAACTTATGTCCAGACTTGAAAGCTCTCTGACTTTTTCTGAGCAAGGGTCTGTTCCATTGGTTGCAGTGAGTCTGATCTGCCCATAAGTGCCGGCTCTCTGGTTACTAAGCTGGATACCTTGCTGTTCAGCCAGCCCAGCCAAGTGTCAATTACCATGGAGAATTCCTGCCCTTACACCTCATGCGCCACATTAAGACACATACCCAATGTGCTGGCAATGCTCCAAACGGAAACAGCAGTCACATGTCGTACTCTGCCCCTCCATCCTCTGACACCATCTCTCAGACCCTGCCTTGATTTCCCACCCTCCGCGCTTCACTTCTGTGTTGAAAATAGGTCGGATTCTCCAGTGGCTCTGGTGCTCTGAAGCTTTGTGCAGTTCCCCAAAGTTTAAAGTATTTCTTTAGCATGATCTCGGGCACCAGCATGATTTCTGGTTCTTGTTGTTCTAGCCTGTTCCTTTGAGCAGGCTGGTCTATCTAGCAGAGGTGTTTATGTGGCCCCCATTGCTGGAATATCTGTGTTAATGGATTTAGCCTTGTGTCACGGAGCCACAGGATCTGGTCTATGCTCCAGCCAGTCACCAGTCCCTTGCGTGTACTAGATCCCATGGAGTTCTGGAGGGGCAGACCCTCCAACACTGGGCCGCCAGCACCAGCAATCCCTGACTGTCTCCAGGGCTCCCCAAATCCAACCCCACCAGCTCTCTGCAGGAGGCATGTACTGTGTCATAGAATCATAGAATCATAGAATCATAGAATATCAGGGTTGGAAGGGACCCCAGAAGGTCATCTAGTCCAACCCCCTGCTCAAAGCAGGACCAAGTCCCAGTTAAATCATCCCAGCCAGGGCTTTGTCAAGCCTGACCTTAAAAACCTCTAAGGAAGGAGATTCTACCACCTCCCTAGGTAACGCATTCCAGTGTTTCACCACCCTCTTAGTGAAAAAGTTTTTCCTAATATCCAATCTAAACCTCCCCCATTGCAACTTGAGACCATTACTCCTCGTTCTGTCATCTGCTACCATTGAGAACAGTCTAGAGCCATCCTCTTTGAAACCCCCTTTCAGGTAGTTGAAAGCAGCTATCAAATCCCCCCTCATTCTTCTCTTCTGCAGACTAAACAATCCCAGCTCCCTCAGCCTCTCCTCATAAGTCATGTGCTCTAGACCCCTAATCATTTTCGTTGCCCTTCGTTGTACTCTTTCCAATTTATCCACATCCTTCCTGTAGTGTGGGGCCCAAAACTGGACACAGTACTCCAGATGAGGCCTCACCAGTGTCGAATAGAGGGGAACGATCACGTCCCTCGATCTGCTCGCTATGCCCCTACTTATACATCCCAAAATGCCATTGGCCTTCTTGGCAACAAGGGCACACTGCTGACTCATATCCATGTCCCTTCAGGTGCAATGCTCCCCTGAGTATGTATTTACAGTGACACTGGCAGCCTTTGCATAACAAGGCAATCCTTGAGTCATAGCCATTAGCCCTTCCCCCAAACCAGTACCCCGGCAAGCCAGGACTCCATCTCTGGCTCCCTCTCTTGTCCCTTTGTCCACACAGGAGAGACCCTGAGTCCCCAGGGGCAGCCCCTCTCCCCATCACCTGACTCCTTTCCCCCTTGTTCTCCAGCTCAGTTCCCACATCCCACCTGCCCAGGGTTTCAGTGGATTGCTCAGGCCTTGGGGCGTCTCATTGTCATGGTCTTGATTTGTCTTCTTTAATGACACCACCTGCCTCTGCCTCTTGTTCTAATCCTTTCCCCCCACACTGGGTAGCCATGCAAGGCATAGGAGGAAACTGAGGCCAGCATCAGCATCATTAAAATGTTACAAACAACTCCCTCTTGGTCACACCTCACAACACCTGGGGCGGGGAGGTGTACCCACACAGGCCCTGAAGGGGTTAATGGGGGCCTGAGAGGCCTGTTAAGTCCAGGCTTCACTGAGGGTGGAGCCCAGCTGGGGAGGAGCTGGGTGGGGATAAAGCCAGGAAGTTTGCAGCAGAGGTGGGAGAGGGTCCAGAGGGTCAGCAAGGAGTTTGAGGGAGCAGAGCTTAGTTGCCAGCCCAGAGTAGAGGAAGGGCCTGCATTCCCCTCCCAGCCACCAAGGAAGGTGGGATGAAGCCCCTGAGATAAAGGTTGTGAGGACCACAGAGCCCAGAGATGGAGGGAAGACCTGCTGCAAAACCCCAGGACTATAGCTGGGTTGGACTCTCTGTTACCCTGGAAGTTGAGGACTAAAGCATGACCAGACCGGAGGGCCAAGTGGCAGGAAGAGAGACCACTGCAGTGATGGAGTGACTGTGGGCAGGGGGACCATCCAGGGATACCCTGCTCTGCCACCTCTGGCTATGGGGATGCGCACTTGCAGTGAGTAGACCCTTTGACTGGATTTCACATAGATTGTAAGCGCCTGGGAGCAGGGCCCATCTTGTTTGTCCAGCACCTGACACAATAGGGTCCTGGCTCAGGCCTGGGCTCCTAAATGCTATGGTAATACAAATAATGGTAATACAGATGGGAAACTGAGGCACAGAGAGGCCAAGTGACCTGACCAAGGTTACACAGGAAGTTTGTGACAGAGTAGGGACTTGAAATGAGATCTCAAGTCCTGGGCTAGTGCCTGAACCACTGCCTTGGAAAAGGCAAATTTAAAGTGGGATGCAGTGCTGCCAGCTCACATAGGTTTTTTTCCATGCCTCTCACAATATCTGGCACTGTCATAAAGCACCAGCTGCTGGAGTCAGGTAAGAATATTTCATCCTTTGAAAACGGTAAGTTTCTAAACCAGGGGTGGGTAAACTACGGCCCGGGGGCCATATCCGGCCCTTCAGACGTTTTAATCTGGCCCTCGAGCTCCCATTGTGGAGCAGGGTCCAGGGCTTTCCCCGCTCTGGTGCTCCAGCTGGGGAGTGGGCTCAGGGGCTTGCCCCGCTCTGCGTGGCTCCTGGAAGCAGTAGCATGTCCCCCCTCCAGCTCCTACACATAGGGGCAGCCAGGGGGCTCCGCATGCTGCCCCACCCCAAGCACTGCCTCTGCAGCTCCCATTGGCCAGGAACTGTAGCCAATGGGAGGTGCAGAGGCTGCACCTGCAGACTGGGCAGCGCGCAGAGCTGCCTGGCCGCGCATCTGCATAGGAGCTGGAGGAGGGACATGCCATTGCTTCTGGGAGCTGCTTGAGGTAAGCGCTACCTGGAGCCTGTACCCCTGGCCCACTCCTGCGGCCCAACCCCCTGCCCCAGCCCTGATCCCCCTCCCACCCTTCTGTACCCCCACCCCCGATCCCCAGCCCCACCCAGAGCCCGCATCCCAACCTCCTGCTCCAGCCCAGAGCCTCCTCCCACATCTTGAACTCCTCATTTCTGGCCCTACCCCAGAGCCCCCTCCCTCACCCCAACTCCCCATTTCGTGAACATTCATGGCCCGCCATACAATTTCCATACCCAGATGTGGTGCATGGGTCAAAAAGTTTGCCCACCCCTGCTCTAGACCATGTAGTTGCAGAGAAAAGCTTGAAAAGCTGGCCCCTTGAGGCTCTGAAACCTGGAAGGCAAAGGAAGGCAACCTTGTGGATTGTTTGGGGAAAAAAATCAGATGATTTTAAAGAAGATTGTATTTTGGGGGTAGCCTGCTTGCTGATTCCTGACCGGCAAGGCTTGGCAAGGCAGGGGAGGGCTGTAGGAAGGGAGCAGAGATTATACTCTGGTTTATGTCGCTGAGATCCATTTTTAGCCTGTGGAGTGTCAGCGTGTGCATACATCCTGTGGATTAATTGACATGGGAGGCTCACTGCAGCCAGTCTCTGCTCTCAGGATGTGCCCAGTGTTGGCGAGACGGCCAGGACACCTTTGGGCATTGACTTCTGGGGAAATGTGATGTGTCTGGAAAAGGGTTGTTTCTTTATTTGCTTCCCCCCAGCACCCTCCCAAAGAAGAAAGCTAGATCCCACAGACTCTGCTGTCCTGTGCTTCTGGGCTGGGCTGCTGTCTGGGCAGAGGCTGGAGGATTGTGGGGATGGGCTGGAAGGTGGATCGAGTCCCCTTGGGCACAGTGAGAGCAGGATACCTGGAAGCCTGGTTCGTTCCTAGAGCACTAGGACAGAGTCAGTGCGTGCAGGGAGAAGGACGGCCATGTCTGCCCTCTTGGGGGAGTTGCTGATGCTACTTACATCGGTGGAGACACATCCCAGTCGTTGAATGATGCAGTGGCCCCTTTCTCCCCTTATCCGTAGGCAGGGTGCTGAGCCGGAGGACACGGATACAGGCTCTGCCTGTTACAACAGGGCTCTTCTCTGCTGAGGATCGTGCAACTTCCAGCAGCACTAAACAGGGGGTAGCTCTTCACCACTCGCCTCTCCTGGCGTGGTGATTCGTTGCCCCCACCCGGGTGGCAGCTGGAGAAGGAGCGGCACTGCCCGTCAGCTCACACTCACGCTTATCACTTGTTCCCACCGGCCCTCGGGCCGACCTTGAGGCTGCCGCGTGGAAGCACAGCGCCCCGTTGGGCCCGTGGCGACGGGATGCATGTGTCCGTGTGCTGGTGGTGAAGATCGCCATGCCTGGCGCTCCCTCATCACTGCCACCCCTGGGGGCTAGCGTCACTGGGCAGGGGCAGCGGGACAGAGATTAACAAGCATTTTCTGTCCTTGGGATGGGCTGTGCCATGGGGATCGTCGTTCCCAGTGCAGCGGGGGGGAGTGCGGCCAGAAGTGCCCGGAATAAGTCCCATGTCTCTGACCCAGCCATGGTTGACTCTCCTGGTTACACCATTGCCAAGTAAGCGTGACTCTCCCGGTTACACCATTGCCAAGGGGTACCCCTTCTCTGGCACTGCAAGTGGGGAGCTGGGTGCGCTGCAGGGAGTGCCCCCCCCCGTGGAGGGGGGGAGCAGATGAAATCCAGCCCGATCATTATGGGGAGAGCAGCGGCTGGGATCTCAAGCCCTTTACCAGTGGGGTCTGTCCCACCAGGCGTGCCCTGCTCTGGAGAGCACAGCCTCTGTTGCCACCATCCCCCACCCTCCCCTGGACAATGTGTGCCAGCCTGCGGGGAGGGAGGCATGGGAAGAGCTGTGAGAAGCTGCCCACCTTTTGACCCTGCTCCTGCAGCAGCCAGCGGGAGCCACGCGTGTAGGCAGGGCTGCAGGCCTGAGCGCCTGACCCCACCCCGCTCGGCAGCACCCCCGGCCCACAGACCCAGCCCCGAATGCTCACACCCAGGGCAGCCTGTAGCAGGGAGTGGGGTGGGCAATACCCCGTGAGCGCTAGAACCCAGCAGTAGCTAGCACATGTGTGTGCCCATCTTTACCCTGCACATCCCCCCAACAGCCTCCCGCACCCCATGTTCTGGCAAGATCCTGGTTACCTGTGTGTGTGTATGACTCTCGTGTGTGTGTGTGTGTCTGTGTGTGAGAGAGATTCTCTCGTGTGTGTCAGAGACTTGAGTGTGTGTGACACTCGTGTGTGAGACTCATGTATGTGTGTGTATGAGAGACACTCGTGTGTGTGAGACGTGTGTGTGTGTGTGAGAAACTCGTGAGTGTGTGAGAGAGACACTCGTGAGTGAGGCTTGTGTGTGTGTGTGTGTGTGTGTGTGTGAAAGAGAGAGACATTTGGGGGGGGGTCTATGTGTGAGAGAGAGAGAGAGACACTTGTGTGTGTGTGTGTGTCTCATCCATTCCCAGTAGGAGCTGGTTTCCCATGGGGCCTGCCTGTTACATGACCTCTCATTGTTTCCTGCCTCAACTCTGCATTCCCCGATTTCCGTCCCCCTGTTCGAGGTCTGGCTGACTCAGTGTGGCTCAGACCCAGACCAAGCCCATGGAAGGGTCTGCAATGTGGGGAGAGTTTCCTTTCCTGTAATTTCCTTGAGTCTGGAAAGCTGGAGCCCAGCCAGGTGACCGCACTGGGCAGACTGGGGCATTGGGCAAAATGTTGGCCCTGTGGGCCCCCAGGCTTGCGTTGTGGAGAGCAGCGGGCAGCAGCTCCTGCCCTGGACCGTCTCCGGCCTCCGCGAGGCAGAGGCAGTGGAGACAGTGGCAGCCGAAAGCTGTCATCGGCTTCCCAGCACCTGTCCTTGTCCCACTCCCAGCCCCCAGCACTGTCGCATCTCTGCGTCACTTGGGCCTCCAGCCGCTCCGAACGTGGTTCTGGGGGAGGTGGGCAGAGCTGTGGCTGTGGGGAAAATGACTTTGCTGGTGCTGCTAAGTTACCCTTCTTTTCTCCTCCCTGTCAGAGCATCTCCGCTGGCTCAGGCTTGCGTCGAGGCCAGGGCACTGGCTGAGGCTGCCAGCTCCCAAAATAAGACCCCCCAGCTGCTGTGGAGCCAAGAGACACTTATGGTTCCCCAGCCGAAGGCTGAGCGCAGACAAAACCAGGCTGAATGTATCTTATAACCGTGGGACTGGGCTGGGGGCTAATTCCAGACACTCCCCATTGGCCACTGTGGAGGCCCATTGGCTTTCAGTGGGGCAGGGACGCCTATGTCCCCTGGGTGTTTCTATTAGTTATACCCACAGTCCTGATTGACATCGGAGCCTCATTGTGCTGGGCATTGTGCCACCACACCTGTGAGATCTCAGGGCGGATCTCACTCTTTCAAGACACCCAGCGTACAATGGCATGGCTGGGGGAGGAGACACTGACACAAATTCTCACATTTTTGCTAGCTGGTTTGTTTTGCAATTTCATAGATTCCAAGGTCAGAAGGGCTCAGTGTGATCATCTAGTCTGACCTCCTGTCTAACACAGGCCTGAGAACTGCCCCCAAATAATCCCTAGAGCAGAGCTTTTAGAAAAACATTCAGTCGTGATTTAAATATGGCCATCGATAGAGAATCCACCACGACACTTGGTCAGTTGTTCCAAAGGTTAATTACCTTCACTGTTAAAAATGTACACCTTATTTCCAGTCTGAATTTGTTTAACTTCAGCTTCCAGACACTGGATCATGTTAGACCTTTCCCTGATAGCTTATCAAATATTCCTTCCCCATGTGGATACTTACAGCCTGTGATCATGTCAGCCCTTAACTTTCTCTTTGTTAAGCTAATAGATAGAGCTCCTTGAATCTATTGCTGTAAGGCAGGTTTTCTCTCTAATCCGTTAATCATTCTCATGGCTCTTCTCTGAACCCTCTCCAATTTATCAACATCCTTCTGGAATTGCAGACACCAGAACTGGACACAGGGTTCCAGCAGTGGTCACACCAGAGTCAAATACAGAGGTTCTCTGCTCCTACTCAAGATTCCCCTGTTTATGCATCCAAGATCACATTAGCCCTTTTGGCGAAAGCATCACAGGAGTTCATGTTCAGCTGATTATCCACCATGACCCCTGAACCTGAAGAAGAGCTCTGTATGGCTCAAAAGCTTCTTTCTCACCAAAAGAAGTTGATCCTATAAAAGATAATATTACCTCACCCACCTTGTCCCATGTTAATTTTATCATTTTAGTTTTTTCATCAAAATGTTACGTGGTATCAAGTCAAATGCCCTACCAAAGTCTAAATGTATTACATCAATGCTGTTACCTTTATCAACCAAACTTGTAATCTCATCGAAAAAAGATATCATGTTAGTTTGGCAGGTTCTGTCTTCCATAAATCCATGTTCACTCGCATTATTACATTACCTTCCTTTAATTCTCAATTAATCAAGTCCCATATCAGCCGCTCCGTTATCTTCCCCAGAGTTGATGTCAGGCTGGAAGACCTATAATTACCTGGATCATGCTATTTATCCTTTTTAAACATCAGCAGAACATTAGCTTTCTTCCAGACTTCTAGAACCTCCCCAGCATTACAAAACTTATTGAAAATCAACACTTACAACTCCTCAGCCAACAACTCTTCAGTGCAAGATATCTGGACCTGCTGATTTTAAAATGTCTAACTTTCATAGCCACTATTTAACGTCCTCTTGAGATACTAGTGGAATGGAAAAAATGTCATCATCATCATATGATGTTTTTTCTCCAAATACAAATATTTATTGAACACTTCTGCCTTTTCTGCATTATTATTTATGATTCTACTATTTCCATCTAGTAATGGACCAATACCATTGTTAGGATTATTTTTGTTCCTATTACCTTAAAAAAATTCCTTTTTATTGTCCTTAACTCTGATGGCCATACATTTCTAAACATAATGTAAGCATGGCCATACTGGGTCAAACCACTGGTCCATCTAGCCCAGTATCCTGTTTTCTGACAGTGGCCAGTGCCAAATGCTTCATAAGGAATGAACATAACAGCAATGTATCCAGTGATCTGTTCCCTATCATCCAGTCCCAGCCTCTGGTAGACAGAAGTTTAAGGACACCCAGAGCCTGGGGTTGTGTCCCTGACCATCTTGGTTAATAGCCATTGACGGACCTATCCTCCATGAACTGATCTCATTCTTTTTTAAACTCAGTTGTAGTTTTGGCCTTCATGACATCCCCTGGCAAGAAGTTTCACAGGTTGACTGTGTGTTAGGTGAAGAAATACTTCCTTTTGTTTGTTTAAACCTGCTGCCTATTAATTTCATTGGGTGACCCCTAATTCTTGTGTTATATGAAGGGGTAAGACTTCCTTATTCACTTTCTCCATACCAGTCATGATTTTATAGACCTCTATAATATCTCCCCTTAGTCGTCTCTTTTCCAAGTGGAACAGTCCCCTCTTCTTTATCTCTTCTAATATGGAAGCTGTTCCGTACCCCAATCATTATTGTCACCCTTCTCTGTTTTCTTTCCAGTCCTAACATATCTTTTTTTTTAATTGAGGTGACCAGAACTGCATGTAGTATTCAAGGGATTTACATAATGGCATTATGATATTTTCTGTCTTATTATCTATCCCTTTCTTAATGATTCCTAACATTTTGTTAGGATTTTTGACTGCTGCTGCACATTGAGTGGATGTTTTCAGAGAACTATCCACAGTGACTTCAAAATCTTTCTTGAGTGGTAACAGTTAATTTAGACCCCATCATTTGGTATGCATAGTTGGGATTATGTTTTCCAATGTGCATTACTTTGCACTTATCAACACTGAATTTCAGCTGCCATTTTGTTGCCCAGTCAGCCAGTTTTTTTGAGATCCCTTTGTAACTCTCCACAGTCTGCTTTGGGCTTAACTATCTTGAGTAGTTTTGTATCACCTGCAATTTTGCCACCTCGCTGTTTACCCTTTTTTCCAGATCATTGATGAATATGTTGAACAGCACAGGTCCCAGTACAGATTGTTGGGGGACCCCACTATTTACCTCTCTCTCGTGTGAAAACTGACTATTTATTCTTCCTCTTTGTTTCCTGTCTTTTAACCAGTTACTGACCCATGAGAGGACCCTCCCTCTTATTCCATGACTGCTTGGTTTGCTTAAGAATGTTAGGTGTAGGACCTTGTCGAAGGCTTTCTGAAAGTCCAAGTACACTACATCCACTGGATCGCCTTTGTCCACAGGTTTCTTGACACCTTCATAGAATTCTAGTAGATTGGTGATGCATGATTTCCCTTTACAAAAGCTGTGTTGACTTTTCCCCAACATATAATGTTCATCTATGTGTCTGATAATTCTCCTCTTTACTATAGTTTCAACCAATTTGCTTGGTACTGAAGTTACATTTACCAGCTTTCAGAATAGCAGCTGTGTCAGTCTGTATTCACAAAAAAGAAAAGGAGTACTTTTGGCATCTTAGAGACTAAGAAATTTTTTCGAGCATAAGCTTTCGTGAGCTACAGCTCACTTCATCGGATGCATTCGATGAAGTGAGCTGTAGTTCACGAAAGCTTATGCTCAAATAAATTTGTTAGTCTCTAAGGTGCCACAAGTACTCCTTTTCTTACTTACCAGCTTGTAATTTGCCAGGACCACCTCTGCAGTTTTTTTTTAAAAATTGGCATTACATTAGCTATCATGTAGTCATCTGGTACAGAGGCTGGTTCAGCTTGTCCCTTTGCTTCCCTTATCAATTTTCTAGAATTCCTAACTTCTGATTTATATTCACTACCCCTTTTTGCTTCCCCTTTTTGCACTTTCTTCCATTTGTTATATATTATTTTTATAAACCAGGTTGTTTTTTTAACTAGTATGGTCATCTTCCTTGTGGTTTTCCTTCCATTGTGGTTTTTTGGGTATATAGTAAAGTGTTCTTAAACAGTTCTCAATTATCATTCACATTTTTCTAATTAAATTCTTCCTCTGAGCTGATTTAGTTATAATTGTTTTCAGCTTTGTCAAATTGGCCCGTTTAAAGCACCAACTATATATAATATAGAACTGGTCTGGACTTTATTCTGTTTGCACATCACAGATGTGGTCTAATCATGATCACTTGTACCTAAACTGCCATTAATTTTTAGTTCCATGTACAGTTCCTCTTTATCTTTCAAAACAAGATCTAATATGTAATTACCCATGTTCAGTGCAACACTTTTTGAGTTGGGAGATTGTCATCCTTTAAAGTTTTTAAATTCCAAGGACATTTTAGCACTGCAGCAAGAGAACTCCAGCCTATGGCACTCAGATTGGAAGCCCCCCCCACCCCAATCACACTTTTTTCCCTGTGCACATTGTACATAGGTATGTAAGGAGCCAGTCATGCAGTTCCATAGTGTGATTTTGTGGACTTTAGCAGACAGGAGCTAATACCCCATCTTGTGCTTTATCTGTTAGGACATTGATCCATAAGCATTCCAGATCACTTTGTTCGGAGTCATTAGTGACTCAGAAAGAGGGAATGTCACTTTCGACATAGAGGGCCACTCACAGGCGCCAGCTTTCCAAAGTGGCTAGGGATGCTTGATCTTCGGCTCTGCCCCCAGGCCCTGCCCCCATGACAACCCTTCCCCTAAGGCCCCATCCCGCCTCTTCTTATCCCTGTTCCACCCCTGCCCTGTCCCCACTCCATCCCTTCCCCCAAAGCCCCACCCCCACCCGCCTCTTCCCATCCCTGTTCCACCTCTGCCCCACCTCTTCCCACCCCTGCTCCACCCCCACCTCACCTCTTCCTGCTCAGTTCCGCACCCTCCCCAGAGCATGCTGCATCCTCAATCCTCCCCCCTTTTCCCCATCCTCCTGCATGCAGCGAAAGAGCTGATTGCAGCGGGCAGGAGGTGTGAGGAGGGAGGGGGAGGTGCTGATCCGGGAGGCCTGCTGGTGTGTGGGAGGGGAGCTATTGCGGGCTGCCAGTGGGTGCTCAGCACTCACCATTTTTCCCCTGTGGGTGCTCCAGCCATGGAGCACTCACGGAGTCAGCACCTGTGAGGCAACTCCTCCTCCCCTTTTGCCCTTTGATCCTTCCTAAATAGGTTAGAACCCCTGACTATATCATTCCCAGTCATGGGAATCATCCCACTGGGTTTCAGTAATACCGACTAGATCAAATTTATGCTCAGAAATGAGCAATTCCAACTGCTCTCTGCTCTCCTTTAACCTGTTCTCTGCCTGTCTCGCCCATCTGAGGCCAACTTCCAATCCCATAACCGTTCTCAGGCGTTTATCTGCCCCATCTCCATAGCATCAGGGCACCTGACAATCTCTAAGGCATTTACCCTCACATCCTCCTGTGCAGCAGGGCAGTGCTATTATCCCCACATTACAGAGGGAAACTGAGGCACAATGAGGCTAGGTGACTTGCCCTAGGTCACACACACCAACTGTGACACAACAGCAGCTTGAACCCCAGTTCAAGGGCCACCCTGTTCACAGCATGTTAGGTGAGATGGGTTTGCCCCGCCATCATAGCTTCCCATTTCATAGCTGGCTGCATCCTGCTGCCCACTGACATCTGCTACTGTTCCCCTCGCCAAGCCAGCTCCGCCTGCCATCCCCGCATTTCCGCATACAGCAGCAGCCAGGGGCATTCCCAGAGACAGGCTCAGACCCACAGAGCATCTGGGGAGGTTCCCTGCGTGCCGGGCTGTGCTCTCTGCCACGTGCTGAGATTAGCACAGACAATAGGAAACCACCAGCCTCGCTCCCAGGGCTCATGGATGTTGCTACTCTGTATGGAATACAGCTGTGGCCTAGGGATTCGCCGTGAGAAATCCTTACGGCCTCTTTAGACTGGGGGAGAGCTGTGTGTTCCCACCTTGCAATAGGTTCGCTCAGCCCTGGCAGGCTAGGGGGCAGTGCAGGCAGGGGCTGAGCCAGGGCTGCAGTGGCATCTGGAGCTGTGATTGTGAGACATCCCACCAGCGGAGCTCCGTGCTTGGACGGGAGCCTTCCGGGAAAGGCCCCAGTGCCACAGGATGTAGTGTTTGCTCCGAGGCTGCCCTTCTTGGGAGCTGTGCTTCAGGCAGTGCCAGCTTGCTGGGAGAGAGAAAGCGGAGCTGTTGGCTGCTCGTGGTCATTGCAGATCCCATGGCACTCGTCCTTAGGGAAAGGGCCGAGTTACGTCATGTCTCCTGTGATCTCCCTGGACGCCAGACCCTTTCTTGCCTCCTGTCCTGCACTGTTGTGTAGGGTCGCTATGCACTATTCAGCAGTTGCTGGGTCCTCTCCCAGAGGGGCCTGCATGGTGGTGCTGGGTGGAGTGATATCGACATACAATATAGACACTTTGTGAAGTGCTGCGTGAGGACAGGGGCCAGAGACATGTGAGAGTATCATCCTGAGACCTCTCAGGGCTTGTCTACACCTACAGTGGTGCAGGTGCATTGGTGTAGCTATGGCGCAGTAACGCTTAGTGAAGATGCTACCTATGCTGACGGGAGAGCGTCTCCCCTTGGTGTAGCTAATCCTCCTCCCCGAGCGGCAGTAGCTGTGTCAATGGAGGAAGCTCTCCCGTCAACACACCATGGTCCACACCCAGAGTTCAGTCAGTAGAACTGTGTGGATTTTCCACACCCCTGCGCTGTAGCGATAAGTCTATAGGATAGACCAAGCCGAAGTCCTAAACCCCCTTCCTTTGCCGCCAAGAACCAGGAATAACAGGCTGGATGCGAGTCTCTGGCCTGTGAGATGCAGGCAGTCAGACGAGAAGATCATAACAGGCCCTCCTGGCCTGGAAATGTCTGACTCGCTACGTTCCTTCGGTTCTACCTGGCAAGAATCGTTCTCAGCAGTAGTGCTGGGCTTTGTCTGCAGAGTCCGTCGCATCAGCACTCTGGGAGATTGTCAGAGGTTGGTATACTGAGATCAGGGACTTGTTTTTTAACGAGAATTGGCCTCTTGTGATGCCCAAGGCATCTCAGGGTGTCTGTAAGTGACGGGAGCTGGACGAGCATGTGTTGGAGTTCCCACTGCCAAATACAGGTGCCAAGCCAAGATCCAGCAAGGCCTGCTCTTTGCCCCTCGCTCTGTGCCTTAGCTAGGCTCTTCTCCCCTCCCGGCATGGTGGAGGAATCTTCATTTAGTGCTCGTGTGTCTACCTGTTCCTGCCGCTGGAAAGAAAAGTTTGCAGACTCTCTGGTGGGTGGCAGCAGGTGACTGCCTTTTGCTCCAAATGGATGGACAGCAGCTATAAAGCATTGCCCGCTTTATAACCCTTAATACTAAGCAGAGTCACTGCTTCACTAAGCTCTGTTTACACTGCAGCTGGGCTTTTTAAAGGAGCCAAATTGAGTTTGACACTCAACTCCCAATAGCTATGGATAACATTTTCAAAAGCACCCAGCTAACTTAGGGGTGCAAGTCCCACTGACCATCAATGGGGCAGGCTCCCAAGCACAGATGCTGACTTTCTTCTTTCTGGGTGGGTGCTCCACGCCCATGCTGCCCCTTCCCCCAATGCCTCACCCTCACCCTGCCTCTTCCCACCCCTGCTCTGCCCCCTCTCCTGAGCACACTCCGCCTCGCTCCACCTCTTCCTGCCCTCACTCTGCCCCCTCCCCCAGTGCCTCCTGCCTGCCACCAAACAGCTGGTTGGCTGGGCCTGCCGAGCAGCTGATCAGCAGATGGCTGGTGGATGCTGAGCACCCACTATCTTTTTTCCATGGGTGCTCTAGCTCCAGAGCACCCATGAAGTCGGTGCCTGTACCCCCAAGTCCTGTGAGTAGTTTTGAACACCTCATCCGTAGACACAGGGAGCTGGGCACCCAACTCCCATTGCACTTGGAAGTCATTAGGTACCATCTAACCCGGCTAAATCCTTGGGTACTCAAGAGTGTAACTTAGGCCAAGGCTACACTACAGGGTTAGGTCGATGTAACCTGCCTTGTGTCAACCTAGCTGTGGAAGTGTCTTCACTTAAATTTGGCACCCACCGACATCAGTGCCTCTCTATGCCGATTTAGTGATTAGGTCGACACAGCATCAGTGTAGATGCTGTGTTGCTTATGCTGACTGCTACTGGCTCTCAGGAGTCACTGGCAATGACTCTGTGAGTGCTCTGGGCCTCAAGCACCCACTGAAAAAATATGGGGTGCTCAGCACCTTCAGGGCCCCATGAATCTTTTGTGGGCCCCAGTCCCCGGACCATGGCCTCATCCAATTCCCCACTCTGCCTGTGCTCCACCTCAAGGCCTCGACCCTGCTCCCACTTGGCTTCTTCCCCCCTGAGGCCCACCCACCGCTCCACTTGAGACCCAGCCACTGCTCAGCCTTTTCCCCTGAGGCCCCACTTGCCACTCCACCTGAGGCCCCATCCCTGCTCAGCCTCTTCCCCCCAATGCCCCCCAAGGCCCTGCCGATTGATCTGTCTCTCAGAGGTGGATTAACTACAATGATGGCAGCATAGGAAGTGTCTGCACTCTGGTGCTCCAGTGGCATGGCTGCGGTAGTGTTACTCCTGAGGGAATTCTGCACCAAAAATTAAAAACTCTGCGCACGATATTTTAAAATTCTTCAAAAATCTGCACATTTTATTTGTTAATAAATAGATGCGGAGACTCCAGCAAGGCAATGGGAGCACAGGCCACCGGCTGCATGAAGGTGGGAGATTACCCTGTAGCCCCTCCCCTCCCCTGAGACATGGACTCAGTGGTGAGGCTGAACCCGACCCTGACACAGCACAAGGGCTGGGCATGCCCCAGAAATACTCTGGGACCCTGCCCTTCTGTGCCAGATGCACCAGGTGGCAGGCAGGCAGGCTCAGCCAGGCAGGATCCAAGTGTGAAGGGCCTCAGTGTGAGGGGATCCAGGTGTGGGGTGAGAGGGTTCTGTGTGAGACAATCTGGGTGCAGGCAGCTAAGGGGGGAGGTCTAGGTGTGGGGGGATCTGGATGCACAGAGGCTTGTTGTGGGGGTTCCAGGTACAGGGGCAATGGGACTCTACAGGGGCTTCCAGGTGAAGGTGGTTGAGGCTTAGTGGGGGGTCTTAGCAGGGGGGTCTGGGTGCTGGGGGAATGGAGTTTGGGGTCTGGGTGCAGCTAGTTGGGGGGAATGGAGTGGGGGTCTGGATGTGGGGGCTCAGGGTGGTGCAGGGGATGGGGCTTGTCAGGGTGGGGGGTTGAGTGCAGGGAGCTCAGTGGGGGGTGGACTGGGTGCAGAGGTGGGGGTCTGGAGGCAGGGGGTCTGATTACAATGGGGGCTCCAGATGCAGGGGTTGAGGTTCAGTGGGGTGGGGTTTGGGTATGGAGGGCTGGGGGGTCTGGGTCTGGGTGTAGTGAGTGAGGTTTGGAGGAGGGGTCCGGGTATGGAAGGTCTGGATGCACGGGGCTTTGGCAGATGGGGGAGCAGCTCCTTGTACAGTGACCCCTCCCCCTGCAGTTGAGCAGTGATAGGGGCTGGAAGGAGGGGAGGCTGCTGAGCTTCCTGCACCCTGGGGAAGTTTCTGGGGGTGGGTCTGACATAGCCCCAGCCACTCCTTGCAGGGGAAGAGGAAGCCCTGTCCTCTCCTGCTTCCAGCTCAGCCGAGACTAGCAGCTGATCCCGGCGCAGGGTAGAAGCCACCGGCTGGGATGTCCCCAGCCCTGCGGTGATTTACCTCTCTGCCGACTGCTCCATGTGCCTGAAACAATGTACCTGCGCTGCTAGGGAGGGGTGCATGACCGCTCTTACAGCATCCCTTTGCTTTCCTGTAAGAAAGTCATTTTTCTAAAGGGAAGCAAAGGAATCTGCGGGGGACATGAATTCTGCTCATGCGCAGTGGCACAAAATTCCCCCAGGAGTAAAGACTTAGTGTAGTCACAGCCAAAGAATCCACGAGAAGGTAAAGAGGGGAGGTGTCTGACAAGCAGACCAAGGCCGCATGAGAACCAATGGCTGGCAGCTAGACAAATTCCAACTGGAGGTAAGGCTCGTATGTTAACAAGCAGGGGAATTAGCCATCGGAACAGCTGACCCCAGGATGGAGCAGATTCTCCATGATCTGGCAGCTTCCTTAACAGCTCTGCTGTGCCAGCAGTTCTGGCCTCAGTGCAGGGATCACTGGGTGAGGGTGCCTGGCCAGGGCTGTTCAGGAGGTGGGGCAGGAAGATCAGAATGGTCCCTTCTGGCCTTAAAGCTTATAAACTTCTACCATGTTGTAGCGGGCAGCCACGCTTGTAACTAGTGCCCTGAACTCGTTTATCGTTATCACGCAGACGGGGTGCGCGGGAGACTGTTTCAGTGCCGGGTCTGCCCTTCTGAGATGCTTCCTTTGCCCAGCTTTGACGTTCTGCGTGGGGCACGGTGGGATCTCAGTCAGTGGCAGCCCCCGACCGCATTCATTTCGGCAGCAGCTTTTCTGCGAGTAGTGGTATGCTTGAAAAAACAGTCATGGAAGCTGCCTGTCTTGCTTGCTGCAGTTCTGGGCTGATTGGCCCCCAAGGCAGCTTCTGTCTGCGGTGAGTGCCTGGCACTTCCATGTCGCCAGGCGAGGAAGTGTACCAGCCTGGGAGTGTGTGTTTCATCCTGGGGCCCTTCTCTTTTGCTGGAGGAAAGAGGTGGAGGTGCTGCCGCAAATTAGCTGTTTAAATGGCAGCTGGCTGGCAAGATCAGGTTTAAAATCTCACATAATGAGAAATCAAGCAGCGCTGGATGCTCAAAGTCGCTCAGTTCTGTGGTTAGACTAAACGGTCCTTTCTTAGAATTCAGATCTGCCTCTTGGAGTCAGCGAGTCACCGCATCGTATGGATCAGTGGGATTTTCTCCATCTAGCACTGTACAGGAGTGGCGGAAGTTCCCTGAAAGAGGGGGACACCAGCATCTGAACTTTGGCCCCACCTCCCCGCGCTGCCCCTTCTCCCCAAGGCTCTGCCCTCACACTGCCTCTTCTCCCCCCCAAAGCCCCGCCCCCTGCTCGCTCCTCCCCGGCCCCTCATCCCGGTTGCTCGCCCCCTTATGGCTGGTAAAAAGTGGGAGGGCGTAGCCATGGCTCCCTGCCCCTCCCTCCCGTTCCGACACCCCTGGCACTGTGTAGGCCCACAGGGAATGGCACGCCTGTGTGAGTGAGCATGTGGGACCTGCCTTGTACTGCTGCGGCCTGTGAGCGAGGTGGCTGCGGGCTGGCTACGGTTCCCACCCAGCCTATGCTGCAAGGATGGCAGACGGAGCTCGTAAAGCAAAAGCAAATGAGTCTCTCGGATTCAGTGTGGCTGGTCGCTCGGGCTGGTGTCACATTATAGGACAGTGACTCTGTTGTGATGCAAGGCAGAAACGCTCTGAACACCCGTGGGAAGCAGTAGGATACAAATACTCGGAAAGGCTGGCGAGACGTTTCCAAAAGCAGCACGCTATGGGTTGCATTGTTGGACAAAGTCCCTTGCTACGGGGCCAGTCTTATCGCATATCCACTGAAAACGAGAGCTGGTGGGAAATCTTCCGACAGAAAACGCTGCTGGACAAAACTGCCATGCTTTGTGAGAACATATTGATTTCATCGGCGCCCTCACAGGAGATCATCAAAACCTCGTGTTCCAGCTTGAGCACTTCACCTCTTCTGTTATATTAAACAAGTTGGGAAGCTCTGTGGGGCAGAGCCCATCTCCTTGTCCAGGGTCTCTGTAGCGCCGAGCACAATGCGGCCATGATTGTGGCTCTGAGATGCAATATTGATACAAATAACGATACATGATCATTGTATTGTCTTATAATATCAGAATGGTTAGACTGGTATAGTAGAAACCACCGTGTAATAGGATGTAATCTAAAAGTCTCAGGGAAAACAACACGCTTTGATAAGGCCATAATGAAATATTTCAGAATATTTCATCTGGCAAAAATTCCAAGAATTTGCCTTTTTTTGTCTCGATCTGAGGCTGAAGCCGGTGTTTGCAATCTTGGGCCATCCCACGAGGTGCCACACCCATTTCCCCGCTGGTTCTGTTTCGAACGTTGCGAGCGCTTTGCTTCCCCAGACCTGCGGAAGGGGGTTCTGAACCAGCGCACACGGAAAACGCGGAACTTTGTTGAGCGACTGCAAAATGCCCCCGCTTTGTTCCCACTCCAGTAGCTTTCCCAAGGATGGGTCGTGCTTCCTTTGCGTCCTGAGCTGCAAGGCTCCCACGGGCCGCTGAACAAAACCCAGGCAGGGTGGGGGGCTGCACCATTGGACTTGCACCTCAGTTGCCCCCTCCATCAGCAATGCAGGATGAAAGAAAGGATTACCTTGTGGTTAGAGTGCTAGCTGGTGACCTATGTTCAAATCCCTGCTCTGCTACATACTTCCTGCCTGACCTTGGGCAAGTCACTTGACCTCTCTTATCCTCATCTGTAAAATGTGCATCATACCCCTTTACTGGGGTGCGTGAGGTTAAATATATCAGCACTTAAGTGGGCCTGGGCTACTGTCATGATGGGGGCCAGATAAATATTATAGATACGTTCTCTGATTTTCCCATGGCAAATTCAGGTGACACACCACTCTTAGATTTGCATGATGCTGGAGTTGGCTGTAACCGGTACAAGTCCTCTATTAACCCCCTGCTAGCTGATGCCGCTCTTTGCCGAAGAATGCAGTAAAAGTCATCACAGATGGACAGAGCCAGAAGAGTATCCAGAAGTCACCTACTACAGGACAGGCCCAACAAAGAAAATAACAGAACGCCACTAGCCATCATCTTCAGTCCCCAGCTAAAACCTCTCCAACGCATCATCAAGGATCTACAACCTATCCTGAAAGACGACCCATCACTCTCACAGATCTTGGGAGACAGGCCAGTCCTCACTTACAGACAGCCCCCCAACCTGAAGCAAATACTCACCAGCTACCACACACCACACAACAGAACCATTAACCCAGGAACCTATCCTTGCAACAAAGCCCGTTGCCAACTGTGTCTATATATCTATTCAGGGGACACCATCATAGGGCCTAATCACATCAGCCACACTATCAGAGGCTCGTTCACCTGCACATCTACCAATGTGATATATGCCATCATGTGCCAGCAATGCCCCTCTGCCATGTACATTGGCCAAACTGGACAGTCTCTATGTAAAAAAATAAATGGACACAAATCAGACGTCAAGAATTATAACATTCAAAAACCAGTCAGAGAACACTTCAATCTCTTTGGTCACTTGATTATAGACCTAAAAGTGGCAATTCTTCAACAAAAAAACTTCAGAAACAGACTCCAATGAGAAACTGCTGAATTGGAATTAATTTGCAAACTGGATACAATTAACTTAGGCTTGAATAAAGACTGGGAGTGGGTGGGTCATTACACAAACTAAAACTATTTGCCCATGTTTATTCCCCCCCCACCAACCCCCACTGTTCCCCAGACGTTCTTGTCAACTGCTGGAAATGGCCCACCTTGATTATCATTACAAAAGGTTCCCCCCCCTCCCGCCCACCCTGCTCTCCTGCTGGTAATAGCTCACCTTACCTAATCACTCTTGTTACAGTGTGTATGGTAACACCCATTGTTTCATGTTCTCTGTGTATATAAATCTCCCCACTGTATTTTCCACTGAATGCATCCGATGAAGTGAGCTGTAGCTCACAAAAGCTTATGCTCAAATAAATTTGTTAGTCTCTAAGGTGCCACAAGTCCTCCTTTTCTTTTTATCATTGAATTACCCACTCTAAAGAAATCAAGAGAAGGTGAAAGGGAAAGCAGGAGAAAGCGGAGCTGCTGCAGGCTTTCCCCCCCGCACAGTCAACGCAACAGAGGCTGCCAAGCAGCCAGCCGGCCCATTCTCTCACCCCTTCAGAGCCTAGGTTTGGCGTCTGTGCAAGCAACGGGCACTACAGGGAGTGGGGAGGCCTATACTTTAAAAAAGGGAAGAAGGAGAACCCGGGGAACTACAGACTGGTCAGCCTCACCTCAGTCCCTGGAAAAATCATGGAGCAGGTCCTCAAGGAAACCATTTTGAAGCACTTGGAGGAGAGGAAGGTGATCAGGAACAGTCAACAGGATTCACTAAGGGCAAATCATGTCTGACCAACCTGATTGCCTTCTATGATGAGATAACTGGCTCTGTGGATGATGGGAAAGCAGTGGACGTGTTATTCCTTGACTTTAGCAAAACTTTTGATACAGTCTATCAAAGTTAAAGAAGTATGGGCTAGATGAATGGACTATAAGGTGGCTAGATTGTCGGGCTCAACGGGTAGTGATCAATGGCTCAATGTCTAGTTGGCAGCCGGTATCAAGCAGAGTGCCCCAGGGGTCGGTCTTGGGGCTGGTTTTGTTCAACATCTTTATTAATGATCTAGATGATGGGATAAATTGCACCCTCAGCAAGTTTGCAGATGACACTAAGCTGAAGGGAGAGATAGATACGCTGGATGATAGGGATAGGGTCCAGAGTGACCTAGACATATTGGAGGATTGGACCAAAAGAAATCTGATGAGGTTCAACAAGGACAAGTGCAGAGTCCTGCACTTAGGAAGGAAGAATCCCATGCACCGCTACAGGCTGGGGACTGACTGGTTAAGCAGCAGTTCTGCAGAAAAGGACCTGGGGATAGCAGTGGATGAGAAGCTGGATATGAGTCAGCAGTGGGCCCTCGTTGCCAAGAAGGCTAATGGCATATTGGGCCATAGGTACCAACTTCCACTCTTCTCCATGTGTGCTTGACCCCCCCACTCTGCCCCCAGCCCTGCCCCTACTCCGCCCCTTCCCCATCTTTTCCCCCCTTCCCTGCCCCCATTCCAACCCCTTCCCCAAAGTTCCCGCCCCAACTCCGCCTCTTCCCCATCTCCTCCCCTGAGCAGACCACGTTCCCACTCCTCCCCCCACTCCCAGAGTTTGTGGGGAGGGATAGCTCAGTGGTTTGAGCATTGGCCTGCTAAACCCAGGGTTGTGAGCTCAATCCTTGAGGGGGCCATTTAGGGATCTGGGCCAAATTTGGGGATTCATCCTGCTTTGAGCAGGGGGTTGGACTAGATGACCTCCTGAGGTCCCTTCCAACCCTGATATTCTATGATATAACTCCACCAAACAGCTATTTGGCAGCGGCCAGGCGGGAAACGCTGGGAGGTAGGTGGAGGAGCAGGGATGCGGTGCGCTCAGGGTGGGAGGAGAAGGTGGGGCACTAATTTTTCCTGTGGGTGCTCCAGCCCCGGAGCACCCACGGAGTCGGCGCCTATGTATCGGGCTGCATTAGTAGGAGCATTGCCACCAGATTAAGGGAAGTGATTATTCCCTCTATTCGGCACCGGTGAGGCCACATCTGGAGTATTGGGTCCAGTTTTGGGCCCCCCACAACAGAAAGGATGTGGACAAATTGGAGAGAGTGCAGCGGAAGGCAACAAAAATGATTAAGGGCTGGGGCATATGACTTATGAGGAGAGGCTGAGGGAACTGGGCTTGTTTAGTCTGCAGAAGAGAAGAGTGAGGGGGGATTTGCTAGCAGCCTTTAACTACCTGAAGGGGGGTTCCAAAGAGGATGGAACTGTGGTGGCAGATGACAGAACAAGAAGCAATGGTCTCAAGTTGCAGTGGGGGAGGTCTGGGTTGGATATTAGGAAACACTATTTCACTAGAAGGGTGGTGAAGCTCTGGAATGGGTTCCCTAGGGAGGTGGTGGAATCTCCATCCTTAGAGGTTCTTAAGACCCGGCTTGACAAAGCCCTGGCTGGGATGATTTAGTTGGGGTTGGTCCTGCTTTGAGCAGGGGGTTGGACTAGATGACCTCCTGAGGTCTCTTCCAACCTTAATCTTCTATGATTCTATGATAGTCTAAATCACTGGGGAGATGCGTCCCCTTGTCATGGCTTTCCTTGTGGAAACATGGCTAATCAGGGTGAAATGGGCTGGCCTGGGTAAGCCCCTCCAGGCAGCATGCTGTCCCCACTAGTGGTGACTGGGCCACGGCTAGCAACTGATGGGGCGGCTACAGTCTCGCCTACCGGAGCTGCGTGGTTTAGTGTGTGGATCAAGAAGCCACAAGTTCACTCCCCGCTCCCTGGATTGTGCTCTGCTCCTTGTACCACCAGAGCAACTGACAAGCTCAGGAGGGCTGGGGAAGGTCTCCTCATGTTTTGCTTGGCTTGCAAGTGACAGGGTGGGGGCAAAGGTGGCAGGCCGGGCTCAAGGGTGGCTGCCCACCCCGCCGACCCCTGGAGCTAATGCTGCCCTCTTCTGAGCTGTCCCGTAGGGAGTCAGGGCCTGGTTGCTTTATTAGTGCAGGAACCAAGAGAATCCATCACTACAC
This sequence comes from Dermochelys coriacea, assembly GCF_009764565.3. Classification (NCBI taxonomy): domain Eukaryota; kingdom Metazoa; phylum Chordata; order Testudines; family Dermochelyidae; genus Dermochelys; species Dermochelys coriacea. Next base: position 7,034,420 of record NC_050073.1, on the reverse strand, counting down.
AAAGGCCCTTGCCCATAGCCTTCCTCTGTCAGATGTGATTGCTCAAGAACCGTGATGGAAAAGGACTTAAAAGGTTTGAGAGTAGCCACTATTTAAATGAATGCTGTCAGCTCAATTTGATCCCCTGCAGTAACGACATTCAACACTATTTTTCTTCTCCAGAGGCCTGTTCTGCGACAGGGCTCGTCTAAACTGTAGCCTTGCCAAAGAACAGATAAGCCCCTCGGTTGTTGTTTCTAATTTGTATTATAGTAGTGCTTAGGCAACTGATATCAGGCAACTGTTAGGCTGAGTGCTAGCCCCACAACAAGGGACAGTCCCAGCCCCAAAGAGCTTACAGTCGCAACAGAGAGAGAGAGAGAAACTGAGGCACAGAAGGGAAGCAATTTGTCTAGGCTCACAGAGTTGGGAATAGAACCCACCCCACAAGGCAAAAGGCAGGACAGCTGGAGCGACAGACTCACATCCCCTCTGGGGAAGCTGTAATAGATTCAGAGTGTCTGTGGCTCAGAGGGGGCAGCCTAGCACACAGGGAGCCGTGGGTCACCTGTTCCCCCAGGGGCAGATCATCAGCTGGAGCTAGGACAATCTCCACCCACGGATGATCGGCCCCATCACAGAGCTGCAGAAGTTTGGTCCAATATCACATTTCTCCTGCTATCAGCCCAAGGAGTTTCTGCAGTTTAAGGCCGGAAGGGACCATCAGATCCTTCCACTCTGATCTGGTACAGGCCACCCACATCACCCAGCTACCCAACGCCTTGAAGCATTTCAGCCCTCAGGCGTCTAACCTGTTGCGAGCCACCTGCAGAGACCAGGAGAGACCGAAGTGCCTCCCAGGCAATGAGGGGGAGCTCATTGGATGAGAGTGGGCCAGCCAATCCCAGCAGGCGAATCGCTTCCCATGCTGCAGAGGAAGGAGAAACACCCCCCCATAAGTCCCAGCTGATCTGGTGATCAGCGTGACCCTGACTATTTGGAGCAAGACCCAACAGCCAGGCAGTGAGGAAGAGGAGTCTCTGTATGTGCACTTAATGCCAGTGGACAGCCAGTCATCACAAAGCACCTGGTGATGGCACTGAGCTGCCGGGGGTGCCTGCTCTGGCAGCAGGTGGGCACAAGAATGGGCAGCGCACGTGCGGCAATATGGGTGGGGAGTGGACAGCGTGAAGGCACATACCCTACAATACCAGGTCCCGCTGCACTGGGTTAGCGACTAGCATAGCTAGGCTAAATACCAGTGTTGAGGGCACACTCCCATAGCGGACAGGTGCGTACACACACCTGTGTACTGGGCGTGCACAGCATGACCGCACGCAAGGGTGCTACAAGGCACCTGCTGTAAGCAGGGGCGGCTCTCTAATTTTGCCGCCCCAAGCAGTCGCCACCGAATTGCTGCCACCGCAATATCGCTGGTGCTGCCGCTGAATTGCCGCCACGGGACATGGACTGCCGCCCCATTCTGAATGCCGCCCCAAGCACCTGCTTGGAAAGCTGGTGCCTGGAGCCAGCCCTGGCTGTAACGCCAGCAGAGTTCGTGGACACGACAAGAACAGCTAGCGTAACGCGTGCTAGGCTAGCAGGGGATGTTTGCAATGACAGCAAATAGCGGGCATGCACTAACAGCTGATAGCTGCCAAGAGAGAACAGCCTGTGGCCTGACAACAAGCACGCTACACCAGATCAACTCCGAACCAAATGCATGCCCTTCAGCGGGGCCAGCTCTGACCGGCATTCAGAGGGAGGAATCCAGGGGAAATCCAATGCCCCAGGGTGGGGTTGGGGCTGCTGTCTTTTGAGTCAGATGGACAGCGAGGCCCTCACCACTTGTCGTTCAAAATCCCTAAGGAGTACTTGGCACTCTCCTAAGGAGTAAGCGTTTGAACCCAACAGTCCTGACCCAGTCCCAGCACTGGTAAATACCTGCTGCCAGCGTCCCTTTCCCTGGCAGTTTCACGTGGATCCCTAGTTGCCTTCCAGATGGCCGTGGCATCTCGCTGGGAGCTGCTAAGGGCCACTCTGAAGGTCAAATCTAATCAGGTACAGAGTCTGAGCTGGAGTCAGGAGCTGGGCCCAGGATTCCAATCACATTTTTCCTGGGTCTTTAAAAAAGTGATTTTCTCTTCCCCATTGCCAAATGAAAGACCCACACAAACCAGAGGAGAAACCAACACCACAGAGCGCTGCCAGGTGGGCAGAGCAAACCAGCCACCCAAGCCCTACCTGCTTCCTGCTGATCTCTCACACATTTTAGGAACATTTGCTGCCACCTGGAACAGAAGCCGGGGAAACATTCTCAGACAGATGTGTGGGGTTTAAATGGATGGTATTGTATTAAACAGTTGCCATGTTCTGCCCCAGAGGTGGCTGCCTTTCAATGGGACAGGGAGGGAAAGGGTCCCTGTTGTAGCTGTCTCCCCCATTCCTCCCCCATAGTTCAGAGGGAGAGGCGCACACTACACTGGGCTTTCCAGGCCTGGGGAAGGGTGCATGTCTTCTTGCCCACACCCCTGCTGAAGTGAGATGGAGGGGACTTTGTTGGGGGTGGGAGGGCCAGAGTCCCTCACTGCTTATCCCAGCAACAACTTCACAGCAACTGCTCCCCGACATCTCCCTATCGACAATGCTGGATGTTGTTCCAAAAACATTCAGCACTGAAAGAGTTAATAGCACCCACTCTGGAGCCTAATGATGGTGGCAAAGCAGCAACACCCCTGGGGGTGGCATCCCAGGCTGCCTGCAGCCTCAGGCACATGTCACTGCCTCACTGCATCATCCACCCGCGCTCTGAGGATCACCTTCACAACGGCGCCCCCCATGTTGCTCAAACTGTGGCAGAACTGGTCACATGGCGCTAGCTCCTCCTCCTCATTTCCAACAGCTACGCTGCCTTGAAAGGCAAATGAAGCTCAATTAAACACTCACCCCCTCCCGATTTTACTTTCCCCTGTAGGTGCCACAACCTGCTCCCTGCTCTGCAGGCAATTGCGACATCCAGGGGCGCTGGGGCAGGCTCTGGGGCTCGTCCACGCTAAGTGATTTTGCACAGGCCTTGGTGCTGCAGCTTGGCGAGCTCCAGTCCCCTCCAGTCCTGCAATGTGGCCCTCTTATAAAAGCATCTGAGACACCTTGGTTCAGGGACCTTTTCAACAAGAGTCTGGAACTCAGTTAGGCAGCAACTTTTCTTTTGTTTTGCCATCTAAGCGATCAATGATTCGGCCATTGGCATGGCTGCAAGGTGAGATTATCCACAGACCCCTGGAGACAGCCAAAGCAGGTTTAATTCTAGGTCTAGGGAGCTCTTGAGGGTCCACCACATCGTGTCTGAATGTGTTGCTCTGACTACAGACTGCACGCACATCACCAGGTGAGACCAAGCATGAAGCCAAAAAGAAGCCAAAGGCCAGCAAAGAAAACAAAGAGCGGCACTAGACCATTTGGAGAGTCCTGCATTTCAAGGCCACAAGGGACCATAATGACCCTCTAAGGCAACCTCCTCCAGAACAGAGCCCCTCACCAGGGTCGAGCCAGAGCAGAGCTTTTAGAAAGAGAATCCAGTCTGACGGACTCTACCACATGCCTAGATCTGCTGGTCCAATAGTTAATTAGCAGCGCTGCTAAAAATTTGCTCTTTATTTCTAGCCTGAATTTTAAAAGTGTTAAGGACTTCAGTACTCAGCATAAAAGTAGGCACCTGTGGATCTGAGCCCCGGATGGAAGTTCAGTTCGAGAGCTTTAAGATTATAGCTGTGTAAAGAAGGTCTGGTTTATGCCAGTAAAGGGTATCGTAGAGATGCAATTTATACCAGCAAAAAGTGCATTTGCCAGTTTAAGCTTATAGCAGTTCCCCTAATGAAATAAACTATACTGGCATGACTGTTCTACACCAGGACTTTTGCCGGTGTGGCTATGACAGACAGGGATCTGATGTTTTGGGGGAAGTTTCAGCTAAAGCAGTTCAGTTGTTTCCAAGAATGAGATTAGGGGGAAATACATTGTTTTACTTAATTTCTTACAACCCTTTTGTTGAGAAACCCTAGCACCTCCATGCTTTGGAAAAGGGGCTTGAAATTTGGCAAAGGGGAAGCCCTGGTGTCAGACATATGCCGTCCTCGTGAAAATGCACCCCAAACTTGGTCAGCTTTGAGCCTCTTAAAAATCACTGCTTGCACATGCTCAGTAGAGACTACATGTCATGTGAACTATGTCCCTTTAAAATGTTAGGGAAATTAAATATAAAATTAAGGTGGCAAAATCAAGTACTCAGAAGTCAAGAAATTCAACTTTGGCGACATAAATTCAGCTTCACTGCACATTTGTGGCTTGAGATCAGAGCAGGGTGATGGGCAATGTTCCCTCTAATTTTTGACAGGCCGTGTGTGCAAAAAATTTCTTCTGTGCAAATCATTGTGCTTCTGTGCAAATTTTTGTGCGCGTGGTGTTTCGGATCTGTGTTTCGGAGTTTGGGATCTGTGTTTGGGATCTGTGTTTAGGATCTGTGTGTGTGCGCACATGCTTAGAGGGAACAGTGGTGATGGGACTGACCAAGGGCCTGGAAAAGCGCTCCGAGGAAGAGAGTTTGAAAAGGTTGGGATTGCTGTTTTAGAGAAGTGACAGGTAAGAGGAGACATGATGAAAAGATATAAAACACTGAATGGATGGGAGATGAGAGCTTCTTTTCTCTGTCTCCTAACACAAGGACAAGGGGGCATTCAATGACATTAAAAGATGGAAAATGCAAAACTGGTCAAAGGAAATACTTTTCCAAACAGTGTGATTAGCCTGCGGAACTCACAGCCACATGAAGTTATCCCTCTTACTATTAGGGACCAGGATGAAACCTATTGCTGGGGGCAGATTATCCCACAGCTGCTGCTGCCATGGTCTTACACTTTCTTCTGAAGCATCTGGCATTGGCCACTGTCAGAAATATGGACAAGGGACTGGATGGGGCTAGGGTCTGATCCAGGCTGGTAATTCCTATGCTCCTATGTATGGGAGGGAGTGTATCCTAGTGGAAAGAGCACTGGTTTGGGCCTCAGGACATCTGGATTCTCTTCCCAGCTCAGCTGCTGAGTGACCTTAGGCTTTGCCTCTTTGTGCCTCAGTTTCCTATGTATAAAAATGGGGATAAAGCGCTTGGAGATGTGCTGATGGAAAGCGTTGCATAAGGGCTGGGGATTATAATGATTTTCTATTCCTGCGTTTGTTGTTAAGTGTTCAGGGTGGAGTGCAGCTCCCATTCGAAGCAGTAATGTCTCGGAAGAGCGATATGGTCGGAAGAAGCACCTTTAACTCTTGCCAGTCCCTGACTTTTGAGTACTAGATCTGGCAGAAGTCAGATTGCATTTGTGCTGGGAGGGGAGGGTCTTTGCCTGTAATATTCATACACTTTGTAATGCTGCAAAGTACCTTGAGGCTTGTGCAGTGGGCTGCATAAATCGACGAAGAAGAGGTGACTCGAATTGCAAACAGGCCTAGGTAGTGGGCTGCCATGTGGGGTCTTACGTGTACAAGGCAGCAGGATCTACCGCGTAGCTCCCAGCAAGGCAGTCAAGTTATCCCACCAGTGAAACGATTGAGCAGCTTTCAAGTGACGGGCATTTTTGTTGTCGCCGTAGAAATTAACTTTAATGTGATGTGAATCACACTCCCACAGTATGTCCCCCCTCCAGGCCCCGCTCCTACCCACCTGGACTCTGCTTGCACCGCGCAGCCTGCAGGGCTGCAGCCTAAGCCAGTGCTGCTGCTTCTAAGCTCCAAAGTGATACTGAGCCAAGTGCCAGCGGTGGTATTTCTGATTAGGGTATTCCCATAGGTGTGGGTGGAACGGGCTGGGAGATAACCCAGGAGCGCCGTACAGCTCTGCCAGTCCCAGATAAAGGACTATGGAGGTTTTCAGCTGGATCGTTTGGAAATGGGGTTGACTTTCACTTGTTTTTTCTCCTTCTTAAAACCTGTTTCTGGCCATCAGCAGTAGAGCTCTCCGGAGTCTGGAGCAGGGGGGCGGGAGTTGGGATTCTTCAATTTCAAGGCCAAAAAGGGACAACAGTGATCATCTAGTCTGGCCTCCGAACACAGGCCAGAGACCTCTCCCCAAATCATTCCTGCAGCAGAACTTGTAGAAAACCAAACCAGTCTTGATTTTAAAAATGGTCAGTGATGGAGAATCTACCACAACCCTTGGTAAATGGTTCCAATGGCTCGTTACTCTCACTGTCAAAAATGTTCCCCTTCCTTCCAGCCTGAATGTGTCTAGCTGTAACTTCCAGCCATGGGATCCTGTTAGACCTTTCTCTGCTAGACTGAAGAGCCCATTATTAAATACTGGTTCCCCATGTAGGTACGTATAGACTGGGATCAAGTCACCCCTTTAACCTTCTCTTGAGCACTTTACGTCTCTCACTACAAGGCATGTTTTCTACCTCTTTAATCATTCTCGTGGCTCTTCTCTGACCCATCTCCAATTTATCAACATCCTTCTTGAGTTGTAGGCACCAGAACTGAACACAGGATTCCAGGAGCGGTCACACCTGTGTCAAATACAGAGGTACAATAATCTCTCTGCTCCTACTTGAGATTCCCCTGTTTATGCATCCCAGGATCGCATTAGCTATTTTGGCCACAGAGTCACACTAGGAGCTCATGATCAGCTGATTATCCCCCACAACCCACAAGTCTTTTTCAGTCCTGGCTTCCCAGGGTAGAGTGCCCCAGCCTGTAAGAATGATGTACATTCTTTGTTCCTAGGTGCACACATTTGCATTTAGCCGCATTGAAACATACATTGTTTGCCTGAGCCCAGTTTACCAAGTGCTCCCGATCTCTCTGTATCAGTGACCTGTCCTCTTCATTATTTACCCCTCCCCATATCTTTGCCTCACCTGCAAACTTTGTCAGTGATCAGGTTCACTTCCAGATCACTGATAAAACTACTAAACAGCAAAGGGCAAGGAACTGATCTCAGCTGGTCCTCATTAGAGACACCCCCATTCGATGATGATTGCCCATTTACAATGACATGTTAAGACCTCTCAGTCAGGTTTAGTACATTTATTGTGGGCCACGGTCACTTTATATTGTTCTATTTTTTTAATTAAAATGTCCTGTGGAGCCAAGTCGAAGGCCTCTCTCCTGTAACATCCCTCAGATAGCGCTCCAGAGACCGGCAGAAGGGATCTGGGTGCAGGGACACATCCCCAGCTGGTATCGGTCAATTGAAGCTCCATCGGAGCCGGGAGACCAGATCTCCAGCTGCTATTTGTTGGCCCTCACTCCACTGGAGTTAATTAGGCAAATCTCCAGCAGGTGCCAATTGGCCATAGCTCTGTTAGAGCCAGTGTGGCCAGGTCCCCAGCTGGTATAAATCAGTGCAGCTGCATTGGAGACAATGGCCCCAGTTGGTGTAAATTAGTGTTGCTCTATGGGGCACCTCTTTCCGATTTGTGCCAGCTGAGGACCTGAACCACAGGAGAAGTTGGATTGGTTGGCACTGACGTTTCACATTGCCAGCTAAGGCTCAGTGCTCGGTGTGGATGCAGCTCTGAGCTGTGCTCCTCCGGTGCCTTGTCCTGCCTGGCTGTTGGCCGTGTACGCTAGCATATCTGTGCCAGGGGCGCATGGCACAGCGAGTGGCAGGGGCTGTCTATGTCTAATTCCTCGGGATGGCTCAGAGCTCTGGCAGCTCTGATGGGGAGGCAAAGAGCAGCGGCTGTCCCTGTGCTTTGCTTCTCCAGCCAAGGCTAAGTAACTGCTACACCCAGTCACCGCTGATTGGCAGGAGTATTGGTGCGATCAGACATAGACGCCCTCCTGGGTCATTGAGTCCCATCTCAGCTGTTGCAGGTCACCCTGCCCTAAAATCCTGTAAATAAACCACTCCAGCCCCATCTACAGGGTCTTTGCCCCCACTGCTCCTCTTGGGAGGCTGTTCTTGGACCTCCTTCCTCTGATGGGTGGAAATCTTTTCTCATTCCCAGCCCCAGCTCACTGCTGGCCAGTCTATCACCATTTCTACTTGTTCCAACTTTGTCTGTTAACTTTAATAGCTCTTCACCCTCCCTGGTGTCCCCCAGCAATCAAATCCTCTCCCCCTGCACTTGCCAGGTGAAACATGCCCAGTTCTTCCAGTCTCCGCCCATAAAGTCGGCCCTCCATTCCCCTGATCACCCTCCTAGCTTCTTCTCTGCACCGCTTCCTGTTGGAATTCATCTGCCTCGACAGTGGGGGACCAGAACTGGACTCAGTATTGCAGACATGGTCTCACCCGGACCTGGGACTTGTAGCAGAGAAGAGGTGTGGGATGGTTCTGTGCTGCGGGGGAGGCCAAACTATATGATCGCACTGGTCCTTTCTGCCCGTAAGATCTATGAAGTACTGCTCCCCTTCTGCCCTCCCCACTAGGAAATACTTGGTGGCCAAAGCTGGAAAACAGGGCTTTGCTGAGTGGAAATTAAAATGCCAGGCTCCCTTTCCCCTGCAGTTCCTCTGTCCGCTGGGAGTCTGAACATTCTTTGACATCAGCTGTTTCCCCAAAGGGTGAGATTCTCTCCCCCTGGAATGTCTTTTCTTTCTAGCAAGAATAACTTTAATCTTCCTAAATCTCCTGGGTGGGGCTCGCTGGGCCCATGAGCGCTGGCGCTGCTAGAGACACCCGACCCTTTCTGAATTGACGGTTGCTTCCAGACAGTTATAGATAGTAACTGTTCAGACCTAAATCTTTCAAATGACCCGCATGGACATGTGGCGCCTCCCCCCGCCCAGGACAGCTGGGGCTGATATCGCCCATGCCAAGCTATTTGGAGCCGTGCTACTTTTAGAGGGGAATTTCTACACCAAGCACGCTGGGAAGCACTCTTCCTAATTCCAGACCAAGGAGGAGGCCTCCTGGGGAGCTTGCTTCGTGCACTCAGAATAGCGGTGGGTTGGCTCCAGCTGCTCCGGGTGATACCGCCACTTGCACTGTTCGGTGCGCTGGATGATAATGTTGTCAGGCCACGCCTTGGGAGCTCTGTGCTGGGCCGCCTGCGGCATGACACCCACAAATGGTTCTTTCGCTCTCCGCTTCAGCTTTCAACAGCCTGCCAGCTTCCAAAAGGGAACCGGAGGAGTGCTTGGGTGCCCGACCTGAGTCTTCAATTGCACCGAGAAGGCTCTTCCACAGCCAGTGCCATCTGCAATCGGCCCTTCTCCCTCCTAGCTGCCCTTCAGTACGTTATCTGGCAAAGCAGGCAAGTCTGCGCTTCTAACTTGGTGCAAGGTCTCCCGTCCCCCCTTCCCCCCCACATTAAGTGATCCATAACAATCAGTTTGTACATGCTGCATTGCACTCCCGCCATCAAGTTTCATGTTTCCTCCCCTCTTTCAGAATGAGCACTAAGCAGACATCCCATGGTGCATTGCTCAGCGGCTGGTCTGTATGCATTCGGGGACTGTTCGTGCTATGCACTGTGGGATGCGTTCCTACCAGAAGGCCATGGAATTATGGAGATTCAGGATCAGCCTCTATAATTCCCATGAAAGCGGCAAAGAGTCCTGTGGCACCTTATAGACTAACAGACGTATTGGAGCATAAGCTTTCATGGGTGAATACCCACTTCGTCAGATGCATGTGTATAATTCCCATGGTTGCTCTGGTTTCAGCCCATCATCTGGGCCAGGTGAGCGGCAAGGAGATATTTTGTTTGTGGGTGCAGGGCACTTTAACACAAAACACCTCGGGTTGACCCACAACAAACTGAAGTGCAGACAAGCTCTTAGGGCCCTTCCTAGTGGGCGGGGGGACGATATCAGGAATGCAGATCAGGGAGCTAGAGCAGGCGGCTTTCACGAAGCACGCCCCACAGGTGTTCTGGGTAAGAGGGCCTGCTCATCCTTCCCTTCCCCTATGCCTCGCATGGAACGGGAGCGAGATCGCAGCACCATGCCGCGTTCCTGGGTCAGCTGTGTGCTGTCTCGGCATTCCCTCACGTCACAGCCGGCAGCCAGGCCAGCATGGGAGAGGCAAACACCTCCTGGAAAGGAGGTGAGGCTGCTGCTCCCAGGAAGGAGGGATTTGCCCAGTGAGCCAGGCGGGTGTGCTTCCTTCCCAAAAGAAATCCTGTCATAGGGAAGCGTCCATTAAAACTTTGCTGCACATCTATTGGGATCCGGCCATGCTTACAGCAATGCAGGTCTGGGCCCATGGGGGAGTCCAGCTGCATGGTGTTAAGGAAATGGAATGTCCCACAGTGCAGTCAGTGAGTCAGTATTCTCATCGGCAGGCCCCTGGGCTGGGAGTCTGGGGACCTGGGTATGGTTCCTGGCTGTGCCACCGATCTGCTCTTGGACGTTTCCTTTCCCTGTGTATTTAGACTGCAAACTCTTCAGAGCAGAAACTGTCTCTTGCTGTGTGTCTGGGCAGCGCCTGGCACCACGGAACCCTGATCTCAGCTGGGGCAGGGCCTATCTCTCACTGTGTGTCTGTGCAGCACCTGGCACCATGGAACCCTGATCTCAGCTGGGGCAGGGCCTATCTCTCACTGTGTGTCTGTGCAGCACCTGGCACCATGGAACCCTGATCTCAGCTGGGGCAGGGCCTGTCTCTCCCTGTGTGTCTGTGCAATCTCACCTGGTGCAGGGCCTCTCCCTTGCTGTGTGTCTGGGCAGTGCCTAGCCCCATGGGGCCCTGATCTCAGCTGGAGCAGGGCCTGTCTCTCCCTGTGTGTCTGTGCACCGCCCAGCACAAGGGGGCCCGGATCTGAGCTGGGGCAGGGCCTGTCTCTTGCTGTGTGTCTGTGCAGCATCTGCTACAACAGGGCCCTGATCTGCTTTGGGGCCCCTAGGTGCTATTGTAACGCTAATAATTAATAGTATTGTGCATGGTGTGTGTTACACCAGCTAAATGTCTACTCAAGCCCCGTTGCTATCAATGGCTGCACATGGGGCAGGCGGATGGGGCCAGGGAATGGTCCCGCATAGAAAACAGATCTACAGGCCACAGCAGTTTGACCTGGTAACTAGTGATAGGCTGAACCTCAGAAAGCCCCTGAAATCCAGACTTGCTTAGCCAACCCTCGTCCCCACGCGAGATCCTTCCGCTCCGTTTCAGCCCCGGCTCTTCCTCAGCTCAGCGAACCCTCCGTTAGCCTCGCTTTGTGGTGAAAACCATTGGGCAAGGAACCGCCGGGACAGGACATGTGCTGGAGCTGTCACACTAGGAACACTGCTGGCGTAGCAGTGTCGGTCCTGGGGGATTCCGTGCAGGGTTAAAGCCCTGATGCAGACACAGTTACACTGACAGAAAAGTGCTTTTGCAGATGCACTTATTTGGCTCAGGGAACCGGTAGGAACTACTCTGGCACGCTCCCTCTTTTCTCAGGGTAAGCTGAGCCCGGGTGGGTTTGCCGGTAGAACCCCCCCGTACAGCTGAACTGGCAAACCTCTTCTCGCCTCGCCCTTGCCTAGGAATAACGACGGTACGTTCACCAACACAACGTAATCGACACCAGGGGCAGACCCAGCAAAGGGCAAGGGGTATCTGAGCTTTCACACGCCACAGCAGGCCCAGGGGGCCTGTGGGAGAGCCCAGGGTCTTACCTCCATATGCTAACTCATGGGAAGACTCCCAGCTGCCTGTGTCTACACTAGGACTTCCCTGGGGTTAGTGGCAAGGTAAGGACACTGCTTTGTTTTCCTCATGATGACGAGGCTGAAAAGGCTCGTCCTGGTGCAGCGTCTGATTTCATGGCGTAGCACTGCCATCAGTGATGGACTAGCTGTTGTGGTTCTTCTTTGTCAGACCCATTATCAACCGTGGCTGGGGTTCAGTTGGATGTGGCACCTGTCCCCCAGAGGCCCCCTGACTGGGAGTAAGTATTTCTATATAGTGCAGTAAAGTCAGGTGGCGCTTTGCAGTCACACAACATATTCCCTGCCGCGCATCACTGGCAGTGGAAATGCCACAACTTAAATCAGCGCAAGATGAGTGAGGGGAAGAGGCAGAAGCGGGGGTGGGTGGGAAGGGGCATTTGAAGGGGTTCCTAGGTGTATGGGGACTTGGATGCTGCCCCAGGCCTGTGGGCACTGTGGCAGCTGGCAGTAGGGGGAAAATCCATTCAGCTAGACGCTAACGTCTCCTGACCCATGTCTGAACAGCGGAAACTGCCCTCTCCCCCCGCAGTCCTGGGAGCCGTCCAGTTAGCACAGGAGCGTGGGCTGTCCTGAGCTGGGTGCTGTGAGCAGGGGAACCTGGTGGGGACTGCCCCAGAGCGTTCTGCTGGGGTTGGCCGTCCAGGGAACTGGCAGCAGGTTGGGGCCACAGACGCCCCAAAGGCACTAAGCCATCTGTACCGAGGTGCCCATCAAAAGCCAGCCCCAGCCTGTACTGAAACCCGAGCATCTGGGCACCCCCCATCAGCCCTGCCTCCTTTCCATGTGCGCATCCTTCAGCAAGCTGCCTGCGTCCCCTGCCACAGCACTCAGGCTGCTCTAGCCAGGGGTGGGAACGCAGAGCTGGGACAGCTCAGGCAGGATCTCCTCTTTGGAGGGGAAACAAAACAGCAGCACGGACGTGCCTAACCCCAGAGAACAACACAGGGGACTCTGGGCAAACAAACAAGGCAGAGCCTGGTAGCAGCTATGAAATGGGCATTGCACACAGGGGACCCTGAGGTCTGGGGTAGTGGATCCATACATAGTGGGAACTGTGGTCCCTGGCGGCTTCCAGTCTGGGAGGCTGATATATTCATCTTTTCCCGTAACACCAGAGACGGCGGCTCAGCTGTGCCCCCGGAGCTTGGCCACACTCCCAATGAGCCAGTGCCAGACGAGCTCTTTCCAAGCTGCATGAGACACCAAATCCTCCTTAGCAGATTAAACGTAGACTCTTTGAAGGCACTCCCCATTCAAACCCCTCCGGCTGAGCTCTCTGCTGGCGCAACTCCACCGTCTTTAATGGACAGAGCTTGACCACCCAACTCCGTCAATCCATCCACTGTCTGCCCGAAGGGGCCATGATAGACACATGCCAGGTGCTTTCGTTGGGCGGGGTGCCCTGGAGAGAGACTGCTCCTTGGGTTGCAGCTCTCCCGTTCTGTGCCCTCGCCCGTCTCCATACACGGCGGGCAGGGAGCGGAGCCAGGCAGGACCTTTTCAACAAAGTGTTTTTTCCATTGGAAAATGTTGATTTGTTGAAATGAGACCTTAGCATAGGAACAGAGCAGTTGCGATCACATTTGGATGGGGAAGGTTTCTCAGGAGCAGCATAGCGTTTCACATCCCACCCCCACCTAGCCCAGTGGTTGGGAAACTCTTCAGGGACATGGGAGACCCTGCGTCAACTCTCACCTAGTTCTTGTCTTCTCTTGCTCTCAAAGCACTTTACCACGTATCATTATCTCCCCTGGGTAGATGGGGAAACTGAGGCAGGGGGCGGTAGAGAAATAACTTGCGCAGGCTCACCCAGAAAGGCAGTGGCAGAGATAGGGGACTAGAATCCAGGCCTCCTGCATTCTTGTCCAAAGCTCTCACTGGGCTGCCGAGCCCAGTTTGGGGCTGGGGATACAGTGGCCCTTGCTCTCTAAAGTTAGGCTGCTTTTTTTTGCAGCTCCTTGCTTGGGGTTTCGTTGGCAGCGAGAACTGGGCCGTCTTCCAGTGTTAATCAAAATCTAGCCTGGCCAGACGTGGCAGCCAGTTTGACACATTCAAAATCTCCACCCAAATGGTGCGATTTCTGCTTCAGTTCCACTGGCACCGCAGTGTGTTTTGGAGAGTCAAAGTGTGTGCTGCCACCTGGCAGTCCTGCCTCATGCGTGACCATCTGACACCGACAGGGAGGTGTCCTTGTGCTTGATGGTTCGTTTTTAGGTGCAGCCACTGTCCCTGGGATTGGTCTTTACTCCCTGCCTTTGAAGCGTTGCTGCACGCTGTTAAACAGTGGACATGTTTTACCCCACAGGAGGCTGCACTTCCATGGAAAGCAAAGTGCATCCCTGGATCTCCTGGGGGTGGGACACCCTGCCTGTTGCCCGCTATGGGATGACCTCTCTCCCTGGCCTCTTCCCCCTTTGGGTTTCCTATAAGAGAAAGAGATTAGTCCTTGTCTTTGCAAACAAAACGCCTTTGGCCAGGGCAGGCTTGTTATGGAAGGTAACAAGTGAGTGAGTGACTTTTTGGTGTAGGACAACTGCCCATTCTGCAGGTATCTAGCCAGGCTTCAGGGAGGGCGCAGGACTGGGACAGTCACACCAGCAGGGTCTTGGCTTCTGTAAAAAATGAAAGCTGTTTCCTGTAACTCTCTTTCTGTTTCACAGGGACTTTCTGAGGGAGCTGCCAACCTGGTCGGGAATGTTTCATAAAATGTTTTTTCCATGGAAAATGCACTTTTCGTAAAAAATTTATGGAATTTTACCAAATTTTTATGGATTTTTACCAATTTTGGGGGGAATTTTTTCAAATTTTACCAAAAATTTTTGATTTTTTTTCCCACTGTGGAAAAAAGAAACCTAAAGAAAATTTTTCAGTTTGGGTCAATTCGACATTAATCCATGTCTGCCTGAGCTCCTGTGTGGCCTCAAGGGAGTTGTAGTTCGGTGCCTCATGCCTTCACTCTCCTCTATGGGCCTGGCTGGACTACATCTCCCATGAGGCACTGCGGCAGCTCAGTGAGCGCTGATTCTCACAGAACCAAGCCGAAATATGCTGATCCGTAGTGCAGACACGAAACATTTTACACCGAACTTTTTTTTGAACTTTCCATTGTTTTGATATGTCAACTTTTCCTCCTGATTCAGGACAAAACAATATTGAAATTTCCCTGAGGCCAGGCTTTCTAGCCAGCTGGGATAACACAGTGATGTACAAATGCAAGTGGTGTTTTGAAGGTGGCACGGTGTTTACCACTGCTCCTTTAGCTGTACTGCTAGGGTGATGTAGGCCCTGATTCAAGAGAGCATTTAAGCACAGGCTTAAAATCAAACCTATGCTTGTCTTATTAAAATTAGTGGAATTTAAGCACTTACCTGAAGTGAAGCAACTGGGTTGCCAACCTGAAGCTTTCAAAAATCACGAATCAGGCCCGGAATAGTGTGAGATGGGTTTACAAAATCTGGAGATTTTAACCAAGTAATTCTTTAGGTCATGTTTTACAGCTTTTCTCTGCAACCAGGAGAGCTAGAAATATACTTTAAAAAAAGTTAAAGGTGAAATTCTTGCCTTCTCACAGGACTCCTGAAGTTGTGGCCTCAATATACAGTGAGGATCGGCAACCCCGAGTATGTATTCAAGCGCTTTTCTGAATCAAGGCCTTAGTGTCCGGATAATATTCCTAACACGCATTTCTCCAGTTGGACAGGCAGTGCTGCGTCACTTTCACTCAGTTCAGTGACGGGCTATTGGCATGACTTGTGATACAAGCGTTAAGCGTTGTCCCAGCGTGAGTCTCCGCAGAACTGTAGGCACAAGCAGATGGGACTTCTTATGAGTTACGTCTCCACCTATTGGGCACAGTGGCTCGGGTGCCTTCAGCTCGGCCGGGCTGTCCTACTGCTGGGGCTGCTACAATATTTCATGAAGTGCCAGAGCTTGGGGCAGAAATTGGTGCCAGTGGCCATCACGGCGCGTGTCTCCCCTGAATGAGCCGGTTGCGTGGGAGGCGGCTCGTCAGTTTCCCCCGAGTGTCCCAGGGAGATGCTGACGCTCCCATGTGCTTTCCTGCAGGGGCCCTTTCCCGGTAACCAAAGCCAGAGCAGCTGTGGCAGGCCCAGAACATGACCTCCACCCCTGACTACGATCACTTGGAGATTCAGCAGCAGTACAGCCGGATCAACGCGCGCTGGGAAGCCTCAGACGATGAGCTGGACAATGACAACAGCTCTGCAAGGCTCTTCGAGAGATCCCGCATCAAAGCTCTGGCAGGTACCATGCTTAACTCCTCAGGGTGCTGGGCAGCACCGTGTCCCCTCGGGGGCGCAGCACCTCCTGAATGGAGCCCTTCTGGGCCTCTTCTTTGCTGAACCTTCACAGACCCTGATTCAGGAAAACACTTATGCATGGGCTTAACTTTGAGTAGTCCCATTGACTTAAAAACTAAGCACGTGCTTTGCTGGTGAGAGGATGCTTTGCTGAGTCAGGGCCCCAATAACATAGCGGACGGGGTCTGGGCGGGGTGCAGTAGAACAGATCCCTGAGCCCAGCACAGGGGACAATCAAGGTTTCCCTTGGGTAGAAGAACTCTGGGGGCCTGGGACGGGGCTGGCCCACAACATTTTGGCACCTGCGGCGGAGAGCTCAAATGACACCCCCATGCCCCCTTGCTTGGGCCAAAACTTTGAAATTCTAGGTCCTAGTGGCACCCCCCCAACAGTCTGGCACCTGAGGTGGCTGCCTCAGTTTGCCTCATGATAAGGCCAGCCCTGGCCTAGGAGCTCTTCAATAAGTGGAGCACATGCCACCCCTGGGGTTGGATGGTCAATCATTGGCTGTTTGAATTAAACTCTGCCCTAAGGGTGCTGGAAACCTCCTGGGGTGGCACGTAGCTGTCTGTAAGGCTCAAAGAATCTGCCTGGGTCTCTGGGGCTTAGGAGTAACACAGACATAGGCGCCAACTCTGTGGGTGCTGCAAAAAAAAAAGTGCCGAGCACCCACTAACCACAGCTGTTCAGCAGCCCCATCAATCAGCTGTTTGGCAGATGGCGGGAGTGGGAGGCTCTTGGAGGGAAGGGGGCGGAGTGGGTTGGACAGAGGCGGAGCGAGGGCGGGGCCTCAGGAGAAAGGATTGAGCTGGCGGGGCCTCAGGGTGGAGCAGGGCTGGAGAACTCACCAGGAAAATACAAGTCAGCGCCTGTGAACTCAGACACATGGCCAGATAGACACTGAATTGTTCGGAGAAGATCCCAGATCAGGGCTGGCCAGTCAGGACTGGGGCTGACCACAAGACAAGCCAAAACCCGACAAGGTTCTTCTGTCCTTTCTGGGCCTTTATATCTTCCAGATGAAGACTCGGCCCAGCCCTCCCCTCCTCTCCCCTGTGGACACAGCTAGGTCCCCCTCCCAATATTTCCCCCACCCCACAGCCACTTTTTGCCTCTTCCTCCTAGCTGCCTCTGCCCTCCAGCCATTTAACCCCTCCCTGCCTGTTGCCCACCCCGCAGTCCTGTCAGGAAATGGGAATCAGGGGTAAAGCTGGTGAGAAACGACAAGGTTTTTTTTCCTTTTTTCTCTCTCCACTGAAAATTTCAACCTTTCATCAGAAACCCCCAAATTCTGGGCCCAAATCATTTTGATTTTGGTGCTTCTGTTTTCTGGACAAACCCTGGCCATTTTCTGCAGAGAGCTGATGCTTTTCGAAAAACGTTCAGTCAAAGATCCCAGGTGTCTGTTGAAAACCAGCCTCAATGGAAAAATGCTGACTGCCCTTTGTTGTGACCTTTGGCTTTCCCTGGGTGCCTTGGCTGAGCTGTCCAGGGCACCTGCACTGGGCAAACAATGCAGAGACTTGCCGGAGGCCTCATTAATAATGAACCTAGCCTTTATCTAGCACATCTCATCAGTAGACCTCAAAGCACCTGACAAAGGAGATTGGGATCATTATCCCTCTTTCTCAAGTGGGGAAAATGAGGCACAAAGCAGGCAAGGGACTAGCCCAAGGTCACCCAGCAGGCCAGCAACAGAGCCAAGAATGGCGCTCACTGTACATTTATAAACAGAGACTCAGAAAAGCATTTCTCCCCTCCCTCAGCTACTAGGAGCCTGGGTCAGGCATCTGTGTTTCCTGGAATCCCTTTGCACCCTGCTGTTGCTGTCTCAGGGAGAGATGCAGAGCCCTGACGACAACCTGCATCCCAAATCTAAGACCTCTGTTCTGTGCAGGGAATTGCCCACTCTTCCAGGGCTCAGAGGAGGGAGGAGAGTCACCAGGCAGTCAGCCATAGCACTCTGCTCCTGCACTGCCAGGCCCCAGAGTTTAGAGTATCTAAGGGGGTGCTCTAAGCTATGCCACTGGCAGGATGCCTGTAGGGGGCTCTGTGCCTGTGGAGAATTGGTGTGGCTGAGTGCCCATCTGCCACCTTGTCACCACACAGCAGCCCCCTGCCAGGCCCACACAAGCGGCGCAAAGCCTTTGGAGGGGAGTATCCAACACGACACGTCTCCCGCTGCAGAGCAATTAGATAAGGTGCGTCAGGAGCCGCCTGGCACCTGCATCCAACTGCAATTCACACGTGGGAAATGACCAGTGCGCTGGTTTCCTGGCCCTGCCTGGAGGGAGCCTGACACCCTGAAGCCCTGATGGTGGCTGATGAGAACCACTTCCTTGACACTTTTCCCAGCTCAGGGCTCCCACTACCCTCCCACCCCTCACCACCTGCCTTCACACCTGTTCATGGTGGAAATTCTTTAAACTGATGAATTATTTTATAAAATAATATATAAAATATATAAAATAGTTTAATTTTGTTCTTCCAATGTACCAGGCTCCCGTCTGCCGCTGTGGCTCAGGAGAAGCAACCTTGGGAGGGTGGCCCCCTCCCAAGCACCCCCTTTCGGCTTTGCAGTGCCCTGCCTCAGTTTCCCTGTTTGCTTAGGGGAGAGCGCCACATCACAGGCATGATAATGAAACTGCACCCCAGGAGGGGAGTGTTCCAGTTAGGTCTCACACACACTGGCCCTCCAGGGCCCAACCCCAGCTCAGTGTCTCTTTTCTTGAGTCAAGAGCCCCAAGTTGCAGTCCAGGTCCCACCGTTTCTTTACTGCCTGCAGCTGTTAGCTCAGCCCAGCTGCCGCTGTCCGGCCCAGCACGCCCAGTTGGACCAGTACTAGCTCCCACAGGAGCTCCTTGTAAGTGCCACCCCAAGGCAGGAGGGGTGGGGCAGGACTAACTGCACAGGGCCGGGTGTCCCTAGGCCCCCTGGCCCATGAAGGAACCAGCCACCCTGGCACAGCATCTGCGTGTAACTTTGTTTCCCAGAAACTCCATGTAACTCTGTTTCCCGCTGCAGGGATGCCCTCTCTGCGTGCGGCATTGGTCACCGCAGCCCTGGGCCCTGCTGGCGCTTTCGTTTTAATGTGTGGGGCCAAGTGGAGGAGGGGAAAACCCCTCCCTCAACAGCATTTTCTTAGCAGGGAAGGATGGAGTGAGCCCGCCAGCGAGGCTGGCTGCCTGCGTGTCTTTCAGTCTGTTAATGCAGCAGCCAGTGGACTGGAAGCTTGGTCCCCCAGGCCACCTCGGGCCCTGCACTAATCAAAATAGTAATGGAAGGGAAAAGAAGGCGGCCTCTCTGTGCTGCTGTTACTCACTCCCCCCTCCTGGCTTTGTGCTGCAGCCCATCGCTGTCGCTAAGGACCAGTGAGACTGTTGAAGGCGGAAAGAGCGCGGCCAGCTGGAAAGGCAAAATGCACTTCCCCACCGCAGCCAGAAAGCGCTCCCTGGGACTGGCACACCCCAGAGCTGGGTGCAGTGCAAATGCAGCGGGGTGCATGGAGAAGAAGGGGGGTAGAGACACAGGTACACACTCGCCATGAGGTTCTGACTGGCTAAGCTGCAGCCTCAACGGAGCGTCAGAGAAACCAAATCCAGTGCAGGAAGGAGCCCTGCACTGCACCAGGTGCTGGGCCCACGGGGGAGGAGGGGGGGGAATTCTTAACTGTGTTTAATACTACTACTAATAAATTAAATTGCCACAGGCAGCACTGCAGTCCCATTGCACTAGGCACTCTACAAACACTGGGGCAGATGGGAATTTTTCCATCATGTGCCAGCAATGCCCCTCTGCCATGTACATTGGTCAAACTGGACAGTCTCTACCTAAAAGAATAAATGGACACAAATCAGACGTCAAGAATTATAACATTCAAAAAACAGTTGGAGAACACTTCAATCTCTTTGGTCACTCGATTATAGACCTAAAAGTGGCAATTCTTCAACAAAAAAATTTCAAAAACAGACTCCAGCGAGAGACTGCTGAATTGGAATTAATTTGCAAACTGGATACAATTAACTTAGGCTTGAATAAAGACTGGGAGTGGATGGGTCATTACACAAAGTAAAACTATTTCCCCATGAAGAAAAGGAGTACTTGTGGCACCTTAGAGACTAACAAATTTATTAGAGCATAAGCTTTCGTGAGCTACAGCTCACTTCATCGGATGCATTTGGTGGAAAAAACAGAGGAGAGATTTATATACACACACACACACAGAGAACATGAAACAATGGGTTTATCATACACACTGTAAGAAGAGTGATCACTTAAGATAAGCCATCACCAACAGCGGGGGGGGGGGGGAGAAAGGAGGAAAACCTTTCATGGTGACAAGCAGGTAGGCTAATTCCAGCAGTTAACAAGAATATCAGAGGAACAGGGGGTGGGAGGGAGAAATACCATGGGGAAATAGTTTTACTTTGTGTAATGACTCATCCATTCCCAGTCTCTATTCAAGCCTAAGTTAATTGTATCCAGTTTGCAAATTAATTCCAATTCAGCAGTCTCTCGTTGGAGTCTGTTTTTGAAGCTTTTTTGTTGAAGTATAGCCACTCTTAGGTCTGTGATCGAGTGACCAGAGAGATTGAAGTGTTCTCCAACTGGTTTTTGAATGTTATAGTTCTTGACGTCTGATTTGTGTCCATTCATTCTTTTACGTAGAGACTGTCCAGTTTGGCCAATGTACATGGCAGAGGGGCATTGCTGGCACATGATGGCATATATCACATTGGTAGATGCGCAGGTGAACGAGCCTCTGATAGTGTGGCTGATGTGATTAGGCCCTATGATGGTATCCCCTGAATAGATATGTGGACAGAGTTGGCAACGGGCTTTGTTGCAAGGATAGGTTCCTGGGTTAGTGGTTCTGTTGTGTGGTGTGTGGTTGCTGGTGAGTATTTGCTTCAGATTGGGGGGCTGTCTGTAAGCAAGGACTGGTCTGTCTCCCATATTCCCCCCCCCAACCCCCACTGTTCCCCAGACGTTCTTGTCAACTGCTGGAAATGGCCCACCTTGATTATCACTACAAAAGGTTCTCCCCCCACCCAGCTCTCCTGCTGGTAATAGCTCACCTTAAGTGATCACTCTGGTTACAGTGTGTATGGTAACACCCATTGTTTCATGTTCTCTGTGTATATAAATCTCCCCACTGTATTTTCCACTGAATGAATCCGATGAAGTGAGCTGTAGCTCACAAAAGCTTATGCTCAAATAAATGTGTTGGTCTCTAAGGTGCCACAGGTACTCCTTTTCTTTTTGCTTTTTTCATGGAAAGTCGTGTTTTGGAATAAAGATTTTTTTTTTTTTTTGCAAAAAGTTCTACTTTCTAAGGAGAGTGTTCATTTTTCATCAGAAAACTGAATGCTGAAAACCTGAGATATTTTAATGCAGAAACATTGCAACGGTGCCTTGTAGGATTTGTAGTTTGGGTGCCTCATGTCCCCATTCTCTTCTGTGGGCTGGGCTCCCAGCTGGACTACATCTCCCATAATGCATCATGGCCAGGGACTCCCATGATGCATCACTTTCCTTCTCCTTGACGGGAGACCAGCATGCATCTTGGGAGATGTAGTCTGAGCAGGTAGCCTGGATGACAGGGTACCTGAACAACTGCTCCTGGGAAGCAGCATGCTGCATTTACAAAATTGGAATGTTTTGGTTTTTAGCCAGCATTTTTTGATATTTGAATTTCTACAGAAAAATCAAAAATTTCCTTGCTAAGGTTAAGCAGTTACTTGCTCACTGCTTGTAAGTAACTAAACAAGGAACAGAAATGTGGTAATGGGCTCTTCAATTTACCAAACAAAGACCTAACATGATTCAGTGGCTGGAAGTTCAAACGAGACAAATTCAGACTGAAATAAGGTAAATGTTTAACAGTGAGGGTAATGTACTGGAACAATTTATCCAAGGTTGTGGTGGATTCTCCTTTACTGGTAATGTTTAAATCAAGACTGGATGTTTTGCTAAAAGCTCTGCTCTAGGGATTATTTGGGGTCAGGTCTCTGGCCTGTGTTATCCAGGAGGTCTGATGAGATTATCACAATGGTCCCTTCTGGCCTTGGAATGTAGGAATCTATGAAGTGTGGTGTATCATGGCCCCAGTTCAGGGAAGCATTGAAGCACAAGCTCCATGCATAGGTTTTGAGCATGTTCTTCAAGCAAAGCGCATGCCTATGTGCTCTCCTGAATGGGAATGCATGCCTGACCCAGGGCCCAGGTCCGCGGGGCTCGAGGCAGTTGTTTCTCTGCTCCCTGTTCTGGGGTGCTGGTGCGGGACTCTGCAGTGGGGCGGTGGGCCTTTCTCCCATTGCAGATGAGCGGGAAGCCGTGCAGAAGAAAACCTTCACCAAGTGGGTGAACTCACACCTCGCTCGCATGACCTGCCGCATTTCCGATCTCTACATGGACCTCCGAGACGGGCGGATGCTGATCAAGCTCTTGGAAGTGCTTTCGGGAGAGCCCCTGGTGAGTTCTGTTCCTCCTTCCCCTCTGCTGGGCTGTGTGACCCAGGTCACACCTACTGTGCTGTGCCTTTCCTCTGGTGTCGAAAGAGGCAGTGTTGAAAGGTGGCCATCTCAGAGGGCGCAGTGGAGCCGGTCTGGAAACGCTTTGCTTTGCTGCGGAGAACTTCGACATCTCAGTGGAAAACCACAAGCAGAAATATTTGGATTCGGAAACACTGCCGCAGTGCCATGTGGAAGTTGTAGTCCAGGTGCCCCACGCTCCCATTCTCTCCTATGTTCCAGGGTCCACGGTGGGACTTCATCCCAAGGTTGCACCTTTGTCTCCCGTTTTGGGGTGGGGAGGCAGTGCATCATGGGAGTCCCTGTCTGTGGGAATCTAGCCCTGGGTGGAAGCGACCAGCGGCTCCATCTGTCAATGGTGGAGCGTTCCATGACCTCTGAGAGATGGGGTGGGGAGGGTTCTCCACCCGGGGATCCATGGACAAATGCCTGCCCCACAAAAGCCACCCTCAAGCTGGCTCCTTGCGAGCAGCCTGAGCAGAGCAGCCAAGGAGTGACGAGCAGGAGTGCAGGTGGTCGGTGTATGTGAACATGCCCTGGAAAACATTCTCTCCTGGGCTGTGTGTGCCCAGCCCTGGCCCGGCTGCAACTTCCAGCGCCGGGCTCGCTGCTTTAAACTCTCTGGGCCGGAGTCCCTGCTGCAGCTACAGAGGAAGGTGGCGGAGTGGCCCCTTGCGCGGCCCCACATGTGGCTCCATGCTGGTTTGGCCCCAAAGACTGCTTGAGCCAACTCCGGCTGCCAGTATTTGTCCCTGGTGGGATAGCCAGAGGGCAGAGGAGTCTGGGCGCAGGCCCCTCCCATACATCACCATCTGAACTGGCGGGGGGGTTGAGCTGAGTGCTCTGCCCCATCCAGGATCCTTCCTCAGGGCTGGGGTGGGTGCTGCTTTGCACCAGCGGTGTGGCTGGCCGCATCTCCTCAACCAGGATCAGGCCCACTGTCCATAGGCAGAAGCCCCTATAGATCTGGGCTGAATCCCTTTGTTCAAAGTCTGAGGTGCATACGAGGATGGCGGGGGAGGGCTCCAGGCTGCAGGGAAGGGGGTGACCGAGGCCAGGGGTGATGCGTGGGTGCAAGACATTCTCCCAGCCACCTGGGAAGGGTGAGTTCTGACGGGAACGGGGCAGGGAGGGCTGCGCCAGCCTGTTTCCTCTGCCCATCCGGGTTAGTTTCTAGGCTCTGTATCACACTGGCGTCTGTGTGCTCCAGCCAGCTGGGGGGCACCGTTGCACCAGGCCTGGTGGCTGCGCACGCCCTGGGTGACTGGCTCATCATCTGTCATCCCCCAGCCCAAGCCCACCAAGGGGCGGATGCGCATCCACTGCCTGGAGAACGTGGACAAGGCGCTGCAGTTCCTCAAGGAGAAGCACGTGCACCTGGAGAACATGGGCTCCCACGACATTGTGGACGGCAACCACCGACTGGTGCTGGGCCTCATCTGGACCATCATCCTCCGCTTCCAGGTAGACCTGGCTCTGAGCCCAGCCGGGGAGTGGGGCCGTGGGCACATCCCCGGCTATAGCTTTCGGCGGCCAGGCTGTGCTGTGTGCAGGGAGCCGGGGGCACAGAATGAGGGGCGCTAGGCACCTGTTTACTCCCTTGTGCCAGCTCCCCGTTTCAGAGAGGGAAGTGGCCTTCGCAGAACGGCCTCCCCCTGCCCGTCCCTTGTAGATGGACACGAGTGGGAGGGAGGGCAGCTGGGAGGCAGGAGCTGTGGAAGCTTCCTAAAAGTGGCGGGGCCACTGGCACCTGAAACATGGCCCCACCCTCATGTTGCCCCGTCCCCCTGAGGCCCCGCCCCGGTGCCGCCCCTTCCCACAAGGCCCCGCCTCCTACTCATTCATCTCCACACACACACCCCTTGCTCGCCCTTTCGGCTGGTAAAAAGTGCGTGGGGGGGGGGCCTGTACTGGCGCCCCTGCTGGTAAGGAACCTCATCTCCCATCCTGTGAAACCTTTTGAAATTTCAGGAACTTTTCCCATCCCAAATCAGGGCAAAAAGTCCAAATTTTGACAATTTTCGCAAACCGAAAAGCCAAAACATGGGCCTGAACCAAAACCATCAACACGTTTTGTTTCCACTTGGACCGTTTTCAGTGAAACAGAAAGGTTTTGTGCCCTGTCACTAGCTTTGAGTTTCCAAACAAAACGTCCTTTCGAGCCACAAATCCGAAACCTCTCAAATGTCGAAATGGGACCATTCAGCTGTTTTCCAGACTGTTTTTCTTTTCTTAAATGTGTTTTTGAGTTGAGAAATTTGTCGCCTCCCTCCAGCCCGTCCCTGCAAGATGGTTCAGTTTTGCTGGATCAGCATTTTTTTTACAAAAAATTCCAATTGTTTTGTTAGGAAATTGCTGCCCAGGGCTGCCCCCGGGCCGGCACAGCAGGGGCGTGCTCTGCACCCGGTGTGGGGCTGGCGCAGGGGGCCAGGCTGAGTCGCCATCTGCTTGCTGAGCTGCTCCCGGGGCAGAGCCCTGGTAGAGCCCTTGAGGAGCAGGGAGGGCGGGCGGGAGGCAGACAGAAAGTGCTGCCTGTAATGGGTGCCAGGCAGAAGGGAGAGCTGGCTTCCCAGCTCTGGGGTGCTCGGGACACAAAAGCCTTCTGCCTCTGCCGGCCTTTCCTGGCGATTTCAGATCCCAGGATCTCCCGAGTAGCTGGGCACATATGAACCTAAGACGGCTAGACAGCTCCTCCCTTGGGGGAAGCCCCTGTGCCGCATCCCGGCGGTAGGCTCGGGTTCATTGTGGAATGCTTTTTGTTCTTCTCTCAGATCGAAGACATCATCGTGCAGACTCCGGAAGGCCGCGAGACGCGCTCTGCCAAGGAAGCACTGCTGCTCTGGTGTCAGATGAAGACCGCGGGGTACGAGCCAGCTAATGCTAGGAGCTAACAACTGTCCCCATCCCAGCATCAACAGAAGCAGACCGGCCACACGAGTCTGGCTTACAGGATCCAGCGTTTTCCAGTCCAGGCTGCTGAATCAGAACAGCATCTGGAGTTCCTACAATCTAATGGGCACACGAATCCCATTGGCACCAGCAGGGGGGGTATACGTGTCTCGAATAGTCTAGTGGCCCTCTGGCTTGCTAGGCGTGTCTGGCCTTCCAAGAAGTTCCTGGCAGCGTAAGAAGTACATGGTATCTGGGTCTAGAGCTGAAAAACATGGTAAGGCTGAGATCTCCCATGTGGCCCCCTCTGGGATTCAGGCTCTTGGCTCCCCTTTGCTTTGGTAGATTCTTCTGCATTTCCATGCACTTATCTGAGACAGACTCTGGCCCTGCTTCCCACAGCCTGTGCGTCCATACAGCACGGGGGGGCAAGCCAAACACCCATCTAGACCTGCCTTTCTAGGAGCCACACCCAGCGCAGTGCTTAGGCCGGAGGGTGACGCCGTGTTTCCTCTTTGTCGTGCAGCTATCCCCACGTTAATGTGACCAACTTCACCTCCAGCTGGAAGGATGGCCTGGCCTTCAATGCCCTGATCCACAAGCACAGGTAAGAGCCCTGTCACCACCCTAGCTAGCTGCTCTCCCCTCACCAACCCCTTTCCCCGTCATTAGGGTGGCTCCGGGGCTAGGATGGCCCAGTGGTTTGCGCACTGCACTGGGACTTGAGAGACCAGGATTCAGTTCCCTGCTTTGCCCCACATTTGCTGGGTGACCTCGAGCAAGTCATTTAGGCCCTGTGCCTCAGTTTCCCTTCTGCCCCCCGGGGATAATAGCCCTGTCCTGCTGCCAAGGAGTCGTGTTAGGGACTGTGAGGCACCCAGAGACTGCAGTGCTGCAGGCTGGAGAAGGACCCAGAGAGCTGCTAGGCTGTCAGATTTGAAAGTGCCTGTCACACGTCGTTTCATTCTGCTCACCTAGTGTAGACCTTAAAGTTCCTCTGCACTATCAGGCCCGACTTGATCGACTTTAAGAACCTGGAGCATTCGAACGCCCGGCACAACTTGGAGCATGCCTTCAGCGTGGCAGAGCGGCAGCTGGGCATCACCCAGCTCCTCGACCCGGAAGGTAAGGGCCCCTTGGCTCCCATGTACACCCCCTCCCACCCCCCAAGGTTACTGCAATGCACTCGCCTCTGTCTCACCCTGCCCTCACACAGGGTCAGAGCTGCATGGCACAGCTTAGTGCCAAATATTAAAGGTCACTTTAAAAATGAAACGATGCCTTAGTTATGTGTCAAGTGCACCGTCCTCTGTCTGCACGTTTCTATCATGTTAGGGAGGAAGTGTGGCCTAGTGGGTAGAACACTGGACTGGGT
This sequence comes from Dermochelys coriacea, assembly GCF_009764565.3. Taxonomy (NCBI): domain Eukaryota; kingdom Metazoa; phylum Chordata; order Testudines; family Dermochelyidae; genus Dermochelys; species Dermochelys coriacea. Next base: position 7,007,673 of record NC_050073.1, on the reverse strand, counting down.
CTTTGGGTTTTATTCCTGGGACTAGTGGGTGACCTGGGGCAAGTCATGGCCCCGCTGGGCCTCGGTTTCCCCATTTGTAAAAAAATGGGGCTGATGCTCCTGCCCGCCTTTGGAAGGCGCTTTGAGCTCTACAGAGGACATGTGTTAGACAAGAGCCGGGTGCCGTTGTTAGTTTGTAATCTTTGTATGAATGTTCTGCACAGGGCACGAGTGCTTCTTTTAAAAGCTGCAGCCTACCGGTGCACTGTAAGTTTCCCGCTTGGCCTTTTTAGAATAAGTGTAAACCCAAGACAAAATCAATGGGCTTCCCAGAAAGGATCACTTTTGGTGAAATCTTTTATCAGAACAATGGCAGGAATTTCATGTTTACCACAATCCCGGGTTTCAGGGAAAGGAGACCTTGCAGCAGTGTTTTTGAGGGAGGTTTTGCTTTTGAAAACGGGCCTCTTTCAGATGCTGTGCCATGGCATGTTCTAAGGGTTGTTTTAACTTGCTTTGCATCGGCCATCGCATGTGGGTGAATCCATCCCAGCGGGATGCTCAGGCACACGCGATTGGGGATGACGGTTAAGTGTTAGGGCTCTGTATTGGTGCATCAAAAGGCTACTGCTCACGATTTCAAACCAGCACTTTTGTCCCAGAGTCCTTCACTGCTTTCTTGCCTTCTCTGCTGTGCAGATGTCTTCACGGAGAACCCCGATGAGAAATCCATCATCACCTATGTGGTGGCGTTTTACCACTACTTCTCCAAGATGAAGGTTCTGGCGGTGGAAGGGAAACGGGTTGGCAAGGTGAGCTCGGAGCCCTTACATAAGAACATAAGTTCGGCCATAATGGGTCAGACCAAAAGTCCATCCAGCCCAGTATCCTGTCTGCAGACAGTGGCCAATGCCAGGTGCCCCAGAGGTAATGATCAAGTGATCTTTCTCCTGCCATCCGTCTCCACCCTCTGACAATCGGAGGCTAGGGACTCCATTCCTTATCCATCCTGGCTAATAGCCATTAATGGACTTAACCTCCATGAATTTATCCAGTTCTCTTTTAAACCCTGTTATAGTCCTAGCCTTCACAACCTCCTCAGGCAAGGAGTTCCACAGGCTGACTGTGCACTGTGTGAAGAACTTCCTTTTATTTGTTTTAAATCTGCTGCCCATTAATTTCATTTGGTGGCCCCTAGTTCTTATATTATGGGAACAAGTAATTAACTTTTCCTTATTCACTTTCTCCACAGCACTCATGATTTTATATACCTCTATCATATCCCCTTAGTCTCCTCTTTTCCAAGCTGAAAAGTCCTAGTCTCTTTAATTTCTCCTCATATGGAACCTGTTCCAAACCCGTAATCATTTTAGTTGCCTTGCTCTGAACCTTTTCTAATGCCAGTATATCTTTTTTGAGATGAGGAGACCACATCTGTACGCTGTATTCAAGATGTGGGTGTACCATGGATTTATATAAGGGGGCAATAAGATATTCTCCGTCTTATTCTGTATCCCTTTCTTAATGATTCCTAACATCCTGTTCGCTTTTTTGACTGCCGCTGCACACTGCGTGGACATCTTCAGAGAACTATCCACAATGACTCCAAGATCTCTTTCCTGATTAGTTGTAGCTAAATTAGCCCCCATCATATTGTATGTATAGTTGGGGTTATTTTTTCCGATGTGCATTATTTTACATTTATCCACATTAAATTTCATTTGCCATTTTGTTGCCCAATCACTTAGTTTTGTGAGATCTTTTTGAAGTTCTTCACAGTCTGCTTTGGTCTTAACTATCTTGAGCAGTTTAGTATCGTCTGCAGACTTTGCCCCCTCACTGTTTACCCCTTTCTCCAGATCATTTATGAATAAGTTGAATAGGATTGGTCCTAGGACTGACCCTTGGGGAACACCACTAGTTACCCCTCTCCATTCTGAAAATTTACCATTTATTCCTAGCCTTTGTTCCCTGTCTTTTCACCAGTTCTCAATCCATGAAAGGATCTTCCCCCTTATCTCAAGACAACTTAATTTACGTTAGAGCCTTTGGTGAGGGACCTTGTCAAAGGCTTTCTGGAAATCTAAGGTCACTATGTCCACTGGAACTCCCTTGTCCACATGTTTGTTGACCCCTTCCAAGAACTCTAATAGATTAGTAAGACATGATCTCCCTTTACAGAAACCATGTTGACTTTTGCCCAACAATTTATGTTCTTCTACGTGTCTGACAATTTTATTCTTTACTATTGTTTCAACTAATTTGTCTGGTACTGACGTTAGACTTACCAGTCTGTAATTGCCGGGATCACCTCTAGAGCCCTTTTTAAATATTGGCGTTACATTAGCTATCTTCCAGTCATTGGGTAGAGAAGCTGATTTAAAGGACAGATTACTTACAAACCATAGTTAACAATTCCGCAATTTCACATTTGGTTTGAGCCTTCTCTTGTGCCATGACCTTCCATTTCTTCTTTTCAGGCTTCATTGAGCTGAAAGCCATTATGTAAGTTCACAGAAAACATATAAAATATGTACAAGCTACAGAAACCAAGCAGACCCTACCAAAACATAGCTCTGGAGAGCTGTATCACAGCACCTCCTCCTCAGGGATCTCCCGGGCCTGCTCCAATTTAGATCAGAGACATGTCATGGTCCCTTCTTTGGTGTAGTCCTTAATTCAAAGGGCCAGGTCCCCAGCTGGTATGAATTGGCTCCTTTGGAGTCAGTGGGTGCATGCCAGCTGAAGGTCTAGCCCAAGACGTTGATACAAAACAGTGTATGCCAAAGTGTGGTACACACGAGCTCTTGCGTCTTCTAAGGGTTGTACAAATCAGTACTTATAGGGCATGAACCAGCTGCCTCTTAAACTCCTCTTGGATAAGACAGCAGAGGCTCCTCGCGCTAGCGGGAAAAGGCAGAAAGTGAGCCCAAAGCAGGATGTGGAATCTAGATAAATCCGGGCTAGAAAGAAAGTGCAAATTCTTAACAGGGCGGGGAGTTAAGCAATGGAAAATCAGACCCAGGGATGGGATGGGACGGGACGGGGTACTAGGTTCTCCGTCACTTGGTGTCTGTAAATCCAGGCTGGATTGTCTCTCTGAAAGCCCCGCTCTGGCTCAACCCTGAGTTCTGGACTGGCCCAGGGAATCACTGGGAGATGCTCTCGGGCCTCATCTGCAGAAGCTCAGACTGGATGCCCTGAATGGGCCCTACTGACCTTTAAGGCCTATGAATCTGTGAAACAGCATGTTCCTCTTTAAGGCCCAGCCACCCTCTGCTGTAATGATGCTGCCTTTGGCAGCACACAACTGAGAGTAGCAGTTCAGGACAAATTGCTTAGAGCAGGGCAGTCACACCCCAAAGCTGGGTGTCCTTTATTACTAAGGCACACCAAACCAGCCAAACAGAGAGGACTTCGGTTTTACCCCACTGGCTAACCAGAAGTCATACAAGCAATTCCCTCAGATACCCCAGTTCCTTTGTATCACCACCTGCACCGCTCCTTATGGGGATGAATAGTTATGAAAACCAATACCCCAGAAAAAAAAATGGTTCTCCCGATCCCAAAGGATCAAGTCCCAGACCCAGGTCAATATACAAGTTGGATCTTACCCACAAATCCGTTGTTGCCAATCCTTTAGAATCTAAAATCTAAAGGTTTATTCATAAAAGGAAAAAAATATAGATGAGTGCTAAAATTGGTTAAATGGAATCAATTACATACTGTAATGGCAAAGTTCTTGGTTCAGGCTTGTAGCAGTGATGGAATAAACTGCAGGCTCAAATCAAGTCCCTGCAGTACATCCACAGTTGGGATGGGTCATTCAGAGCTTCAGTGTAGCAAAGTTCCTCCAGAGGTAAGAAGTAGGATTGATGACAAGATGGAGGAGATGCAGCTGCCTTTTATAGTCCTTTTGCCACAAGGCTTGTGCTTCCTTTGTTCCAAATACAAGCCACCCAGCACATGGCATGGAAAAACCTTAGAGTTCTGTCCATAGGCATGTCCCTGCATGCCTTGCTGAGTCACAAGGCGTGTCTGTCTTCTCTCAATGGGTCGATTGTATCGCTGATGGTCCTTAACGGGCCATCAAGCTGCCTAGGCAGTGCTGATGCCAACTTGTCTGGGATGTCACTCAGAAACATAGCACAGCTTTGAAATACAGACAATATAAAGCCAATACTTACAACTTTAAATACAAAAACGATACATGCATACAGATAGCATAATCATAACCAGCACATCATAACCTTGTCATAGACACCATATGTGACCTCCTTTGTACAAGACTTGATGCCACTATATGACCTTGGTTGCAACAATGATCTATATGGTCACAGTTCATGTCAATAACATCACACCCGTCAACAGCACTTTCCATCCCCCTCGTCTCGGAGCCCCCAGGGCCCTAACTCAGTCCCTTCTCACAGCTTTGGAACCCAAGGGGTTAGGATGGGGCCCGGCCAGGAAAAAGGTCCCGGTTTCGGCATTTGCTTATATTCTGCAGCAGCTCAACAGCTAGTCCCTTCGGCAAGGGCCATGAGAAAACAAAAGGGAGAGAGAGAGACCCAGCCCAGCCCAGCAGGGCCTGGTGGTCAGGGCTCTGGCCTGGGATGTGGGTGCCCAGCCCCAGCCCCAGCCCAGCCCAGCAGGTCCTGGTTGTCAGGACTTTGGCCTGGGATGTGGGGGGCCCAGCCCCAGCCCAGCCCAGCCCAGCCTGGTGATCAGGGCTCTGGCCTGGGATGTGGGTGCCCAGCCCCAGCCCAGCCCAGCAGGGCCTGGTGGTCAGGGCTTTGGCCTGGGATGTGGGGGGCCCAGCCCCAGCCCAGCCAAGCCCAGCCTGGTGATCAGGGCTCTGCCCTGGGTTGTGGGGGGCCCAGCCCCAGCCCAGCCCAGCAGGGCCTGGTGGTCAGGGCTCTGGCCTGGGATGTGGAGGGCCCGGGCCCAGCCCAGCCCAGCACGGCCTGGTGGTCAGGGCTCTGGCCTGGGTTGTGGGGGGCCCAGCCCCAGCCCAGCAAGGCCTGGTAGTCAGGGCTCTGGCCTGGGATGTGGGGGGCCCAGCCCCAGCCCAGCCCAGCAAGGCCTGGTAGTCAGGGCTCTGGCCTTGGATGTGGGGGGCCCAGCCCCAGCCCAGCCCAGCCCGGCCTGGTGGTCATGGCTCTGGCCTGGGATGTGGGGGGGCCAGTGGTAGCCCAATTCAGGATGGCCCGGTGGTTCCCCTGTGTACCCTCCCTGGGCACATGCATCCAGAGAAGGTCCCTTCATGCAGGAGCACAGACACTGCCAGTGTTCATTGTTCTCCTCTGCTTGTCGAAGGTGATGGACCACTTGATGGAGACGGAGAGGATGATTGAGAGGTACGGAGGGCTGGCCTCTGACTTGCTAACCTGGATCGAGCAAACCATCACCGTTCTCAACAGCCGCAAGTTTGCCAACTCCTTGACGGAGGTGCAGCAGCAGCTGCAGTGTTTCAGCACCTACCGCACGGTGGAAAAGCCCCCCAAGTAAGCAGCTCCTGGGTTACGCAGCCAGCTCTGCTGTACTTGCCTTCACTGCTGTCTTTAAGATGTTCTTCATCCATCCCGCTCAATGAGCTATACAAAGGAGGTAACCTTATTTCCATGGTCCAGGTGGGGAAACTGAGACACTGAGCGGACATGACCCCCCCCAAGGTTGCAGCACAGGTTGGTGGCAGAACTGGGAAGCAAACCCAGCTCTACTTAACTCCCACGCCAGTGCCCTGCCCACTAGACCACGCTGCCTCTCTTAATAATGATTCTTGACTGAAATGAAGTCCAAAGCAATGGTTCTCAACCTTTATGGGCTCAGGATCCGTTTGTAACTCTTTATGGCCTGTCATGACCCAGTAAAATAGTCTGGGGATGGAGGCGGTGGGGTGGTTTTGGTCCCATCCTGCCCTCCAGGGGGGTCAGGGTTTGTGTCTTGCCTGGCACTCACCCCACAGTGACGGCTCCTGCAGCTCCTGTGCTGTGGGGCTGGCTGGGCTTGAGTTTCCGCTCCAGGTGTCACCACCTCTTCTCTGCACCTGGTCCAGTTTGCATTCATCTTTCTTGAGCCTGGGTGACCAGAACTGGTCACACTATTCCAGAGGAGGCCCTACCAATGCCTTGCACAGTGGTACATTAGCTATCTCCCGTGGAAACACATGCAAGTTCACCCCATAATCACCCAGATGGTCTGCCTTCTGGCTTGCCTGGCCCTGAGTCCTGATCAGCCCGCCTGTTACTGACACCAGATGCCATAAGCACTGTGGGGACTGAGCTGCCAGGGACACGAATTTGGAACATGCTGTCCCTCGGTGATGGCATGAAAGGGACTGGCTCGGTCTGCCCGTTGTCCATAATCTCTCCCTTTCACCATGCAGGTTCCAGGAGAAGGGGAATCTCGAGGTTCTGCTCTTCACCATCCAGTCCCGGATGCGAGCTAACAATCAGAAAGCGTACACCCCTCACGAAGGGAGACTCGTGTCCGACATCAACCGGGTACCTGGCATTCCTGCTTCCCACCTGCATCGGGGGTTTAGGGTGGGGGTTCGTGGTCACTTAAGGGACGGCTGCACTGCAATCAGAAGAGTGACTGCAGCTCATGGTGATATTTTCCAACCATAGGTGCTGACTCCGTGGGTGCTCCAGAGCTGGAGCACCAATAGGGAAAAATTGGTGGGTGCTCTGCACTCAGCGGCAGCCAAGCTCCCCACCCCGCCCCGCCACCCCAGCTCACCTCACCTCCACCTCCTCCCCTAAGCGCCGCGTCCCTGCTTCTCCTCCCAGTGCTTGCTGCTGCAAATCAGCTGTTTCGCAGTGTAACAAGCTGTGGGAGGGAGGGGGGAGGAGTGGGAACGCGGTGTGCTCAGGGGAGAAGGCAGGACCGGGGTGGGGATTTGGGGAAGGAGTTCAGTAGGGGCAGGGAGGGGGCAGAGTTGGGGCAGGGATTTTGGGGAAGGGGTAGGAATGGGGGTGGGGCAGGGTGGAGTTGGGGCAGGGCCAGAGCCAGGAGGGTCGAGCACCCACCGGTGCCAGGAGAAGTTGGTGCCTATGTCCCCAGCCAGCTTTAATCTAGCAAATAGCAGCGGAGCGGTGGCAGTATAGGCTGGCCCGGGGGGGATACACAGCCCATGCTGCTTCACTGCTGTCTGCACCCAAGCTAGCTAGATCCAAGCTACATGTGAGCTCTGATTGCAGCGTAGACAGGCCCTGAGACACAGTCCAGAATGGGTGGGGGGGCCTCCCCCGGCGTTGTCCTCACTTGCTGGCCACACTCTTTGGCTGTACTCCGCTTTAGATGCCCATTTTGCAGCTCGCCCATTGCCCCCGGTTGTCGCCATCCACCCAAGGGGAAGGGCCAGCTGGGGCATTGCATGCAGCAGAGCACTTAGCCCCCTGCTCAGGTCGGGCGCTGCAAGCTCACATTGAAGCCAGGGGGACTTAAACAGGCACTTAACATTATGCGTGCACTTCCCTGGATTTCCTTGGAGCTCAGCGATCATTTCCCATGTAAATACAGAGACACAGTATAGATTTCAGTGCGGCTACAAGGGAGGGGAGATCTCACCCCCCTGGGGCCTGCTGGCACTTTGCTGAAGCAGCAAGATGCCCGTGGGGCCAAAGGCCATTGAAGGAGACAGCCAGCAAGGGAGCAGAACGCTTTCTGGCTGGTGCTGCAATAGGCCGTCTGTAGGGACCGTTATTATCCCTTTCTGGGCCTGCCAGCTGGTTTCGCATGCCCACTGGAGCCTCACTCTTTCCTGTGATGCCTCTGAGCAGGCCTGGGAATGGCTGGAGAAGGCGGAGCACGAGCGGGAGCTGGCCCTGAGAAACGAGCTTATTCGGCAGGAGAAGCTGGAGCAGCTGGCCAGGCGCTTCGACCGCAAGGCGGCCATGCGGGAGACGTGGCTGAGCGAAAACCAGCGCCTGCTTGCCCAGGTATGGGGCGTGGGCTGTCAGTGGGGAGACGCAGCATGCCAACCCTCCCAGTTTCACCAGGCGTCTCCCAGAATCAGGCCCTATCTCCCAGAGGCTACAGCAGCCAAAATGGGAGATTCTGGGCACTAACAGTCCGGCAGCACAGTGGGACTAAGGCAGTGGCCCTGTGCCACTCCCGGAAGCAGCCAGCACCAACCCTGTGGCCTGAGGGGGAGGGGGTCTCTGCACGCTACCCCCGCCCCAAGCACCAACTCCACAGCTTCCATTGACTGGGAATTGCTGCCAATGCGAGCTGCGGTGGGTGGTGCCTGCGGGCAGGGGTGACGCACAGAGACTCCCTGGTCCCGCCACCTAGGAGCCACTGCCAGAGGGATGTGCCAGTCGTTTTCAGGAACCGCCCAAGGTAAGTGCCGCCCCCCTCACCTCCTCCCGCACCCCAACTCCCTGCCCCAGCCCAGAGCCTGCACCCCTCACCCAAAATCCCTCCCAGAGCCTGACCCTGCACCCCCTCCTACACCCCAACCCCCTGCCACAGACTCAGCCTGTAGCCCCCTCCCACACCAAACTCCCTCCCAAACCCCGACCCCTCACCCCCTCCTGCACCCAAACTCCCTCCCAGAGCCTGCACCCCCTCCTGCACCCCAAACCCCTGCCCCAGGCTCAACCCGGAGCCACCTCCTATACTCCAAATCCCTTGGCCTCAGCCCAGAGCCACACCCCCCTCCCGCACCTCAACCCCCTGCCTCAGCCCGATGAAAGAGAGTGAGGGTGGGGAAGAGTGAGCAAGGGAGGGATGGGGGGGCTGGAGTGAGCAGGAGCAGGGCCTCAGAGAAGGGGCGTGGCATGGGCGGGGCCTTGAGGAAGGGGCGGGGCAGGGGCAGGGCAAGGGTGTTTGGGTTTGTGCCATTGGACAGTTGGCAACCCTACACAGTAGGCCAGACCTTCGGCTGCCGTACTCTGAAGGCGGTGGGGTTTTGCTGATTTCCAGCACCCTGCGGGGGAAAGTGGGGAGGGGGTGCGCTGTGACCCGCAGCGACTGCGTGGCAGTGAGCACAGAACTCCGGAGGCCATCTGTGCAGAGCCGCTCTTCCAAGCAGAGCGTCACTTTACCCCACTTCTCCTCACAACTCTTCCTCCACCCTTTGTCCTGCGAGCAGCGCCTGGCTCCACTAAGGTCTGGCTCCAGCTGCTGCTGTGCATGTCCATGCACATGTCCCAGCCGGGACTGACCCAGGGTCCTCCAAAGCGAACCGCATGCGCAGCTACAGTGTGAGCTAAAGCTCTGTAACTGGGCTGGAATGGCTCATCTCCTCAGTGGATCCAGCCCGGGGAGGGACCTGGATCTAGAGCCAGGCAATTATTTTGTACAAAGCCCTTTTGGGAGAAAAATGCAGATTTGGCGAGTGGAAATGTTTCACCACGGCATGGCGGTTTTGCCGCATTCTCAACACATTTAAAAAAAAAATCTGGAAGAATTGAAACTTTTTGATTTTCTGGTTCTAAACTACCTTTGGTCTTCATATTTTCTTTAATTTATATTTAAAAATAATAAAAACATGTTTAAAAATAGTCCAAATCGAAATGAAGCGTTGAAAAAAACCATCATTTTCAGTGCAGCCTAAAACAATTCCCTCCCCCATGCCTGGCTGAGTTTTCAGAATTGCTGGCAAAAGGAGAAGTCCATTGTCTGCCCAGCTGTGCAGGTGACACATCCTCCACCGTGGGTTCCACCCAGACCCCACTCCCCCTTGGAGCACGGGCCCCTTGCTCTCTGCGCTGCACATAGATATGTAAGGGCAAGGATGGGGCAAGGTGGCACTTTTGGTGCCTGTTCACGCTCCTGCTGGATGGAGGTGCAGGCACCTGGGCTCCTGACCGATGGGGTTTGGAGACTCCATTCCCATTAATGGCATTGGGAAGCCCACGCCCCGCTCTCTGTGGCACGGCTGCGGGGGGACTTGTCTGACCAGGGCTGTTTCTGGACAGGATAATTTCGGCTGCGACCTGCCGGCGGTGGAGGCTGCCAAGAAGAAGCATGAGGCCATCGAGACGGACACGGCAGCCTACAAGGAGCGGGTGCAGGCCATCGAGGAGGTGGCCCGGGAGCTGGAGGCAGAGAACTACCATGACATCAAGCGCATCAAGGCCCGGAAGGACAACATCCTGCGGCTGTGGGACTACCTGCTGGAGCTGCTCCATGCCCGGCGCCAGCGGCTCGAGATGAACCTGACACTGCAGCAGCTCTTCCAGGACATGCTGCACGGCATCAAATGGATGGACGAGATGAAGGTGAGGCCAGGGGGCTGAGCAACGCCAAGGGCAGGAGTGGAGCCTGCTACCCATGGGGCCCGTGGCCTAAGTTCCCTGTAAGCTGCGCGACAGAGCTGCTGCTGCCAGGGAGAGATGCCTCTCACCCCGCCCCAAGCTGCTGCGGCTAGAGAGGGCTGCGAGGGAATCCTCTCTTCCCACTGCAGCCCTGGGGCAGCATGCACCCCCAAACTGTTCATTCCCGGCCCCACCCCAGAGCCCGCACCATCAGCCAGAGCCCTCATCCCCCCACACTCTAACCCCCCCTCTGCACCCCAAACTCCTCATCCCCAGCACCTTATGAGCTAGGGGCAGGACTATTATCCCCACCTTGTGGGAAACTGAAGCATACGGCGGTTCAGTACCCAAGGGCACACAGCAAGTCAGTGAAAGAACAGGGAGCAGAGCCCAAGTCTCTAGAGCAGGGTCTGGGAACCACAACAGCCAAGCAGGCCCCGTGGCATGGGCACAGCTTGCTGCAGGCGAGGGCCGGGGAAAGGAGACGTAGCTTCTCTTTCATGTCATCAAAACCAGGATAAATGATTAGCCCTGCCCTCTTGCCCTGCTCTGCATAGGTGCGGCTCTTGTCGCCCGAGTTCGGCAAGCACCTGCTGGAAGCGGAGGACCTGCTGCAGAAGCACAAGCTGCTGGAAGCTGACGTGGCCCTCCAGGTGGAGAAGGTGCATGCCGTGAGCGCAGCGGCCCTTGCGTTTGCCAACGGCGACGGTAGGTGGAAGCGGTGAGCGATGCATCTCATGCCTGTGGGGCCGGCTGCGGGGGACGAGGCTGGGAGAGAGCCCATCAAAGGACCCCTCTGCTGGCCCGTCATCACACTCTCACTTGTCCTCAACCCTGCCCCCTGCCAGCCCTCGGCTTGTTCTGCCTTTCTCTGGGTGCCTCGGCTTTTGTCTCCGATGAGGAGGTGCAGGTCCCAGGGCCGAAAACCGGCTGTGTTCTTACTTCCCCAGGGCAGGCCAGTGCATCGAAAACTCGCCTGGCCAGAGGGAGCACAGCGAGTGGGAGAGGGCCTGGAACTAGGGAGACTGGGTTCAGTACCTGGCTTTGCCGCTGGCTGCATGAGGTTGGCAAGGCACTTAGGGTGTGTCCACACTGTAGCTGGGAGGTGGGATTCCCAACTCCGTCAGTGCACTGGCCCTGCAGGTGGCGGCTATCGGCACCGTAGCCCTGCGGGGGGGCGGCCATCAGGGCGCGCTGGCCCTGCTGGGGTGGGGGCGGCCGTCAAGGCGTGCTGGCCCTGCTGGGGTGGGGGCGGCCGTGGGCGCGCCAATTTTGCTCAAGCTAGCACCTAAAAACAGCAGTGTGGAGGGGATGCGGGCGGGGGGAGAGGCAGGCAGGGTCTCCTCCCCAGATTTGCTGCTTGGCTTGTACTGAGCATGCTCACACAGACTGAGCATGGTCAGTAACACTGCTGAAGCCAGCTGCCACCACTCCACCACCCTGGCCCCCCGCTATGGGCAGGGCAGGCACAGGTCACCCCATGTACCTCTCCCAGCACTGGGAATGGCCCCTCCCCTCTGCTGTGCAGTCACAGCCTTAGTCTCTCTGGGCCCCTGCTGTGACATGGGGATGATAATTGAAAGGGAGGGGTGGCCGTCTGTGCCTTACCTCGAGAGAGCTCTGCCCTGCCCGGGCAGCAGGAGGGACGGGATGGCTATTGAGATCTAGAGAAGAGGCCTCCTCGGTGATAGATTTTCATGCTTTAAAGCCGCCTGCATTCTGTCCCCTCCCCTGCGCAGGCTATCGGCCGTGCGACCCCCAGGTCATCCGGAACCGCGTCAGCCACCTGCAGCTGTGCCACCAGGAGCTGCTGGCGATGGCCGCCGACAGGAAGGCTCGCCTGGAGCAGTCCAAGCGCCTGTGGAAGTTCTTCTGGGAGCTGGACGAGGCGGAGAGCTGGATCAAAGAGAAGGAGCAAATCTATTCCTCCTTGGATTATGGGAAAGACTTGACTAGCCTCCTCATCCTGCAGCGGAAGCACAAGGCCTTTGAGGATGAGCTGCAGGGCCTAGGCTCCCGCCTGCGTCAAACCATCCAGGATGGGGGAGACATGGTGGCCCAGAAGCACTTCGGCTCCTCCAGGATCCAAGGCAGGACAGAGGAGGTGAAGGCGCTGTGGGCGCAGCTCCAGGAGCTGGCCTCATTCCGCAAGAAGAACCTGCAGGACGCCGAGAGCTTCTTCCAGTTCCAGGTGGACGCGGACGACCTGAAGGCCTGGCTGCAGGATGCCCATCGCCTGGTGTCCAGCGACGAGGTGGGCCACGATGAGTCCTCCACGCAGGCCCTGGTCAGAAAGCACCGAGACCTCCTGGACGAGGTGGCGGACAACAAGAGAGCAATGGACAGCCTGAGCCAGCAGGCCCAGAGCTTCCCGGCCGAGCTGCGGGGCGCCCCGGAGTTCCAAAACCGGCTGCCGGCCATCCAGGCCCTCTACGCCGAGGTGGTGTCCCTGGCTGAGCTGCGCAGGCAGAAGCTGCAGGATGCCCTGGACCTCTACACGATCTTCAGTGAGACAGACGCCTGCGAGCTCTGGATGAGTGAGAAGGAGAAGTGGCTGGAGCAGATGGAGATCCCAGACACGCTGGAGGACTTGGATGTAGTACAGCACAGGTACCTGGGCTACCACCATCAGGGACAGCCGGGTACCCCCTCCCTCTGCCCCCCCGGCCCTAATCCCGACCCTGACCTAGCTAGATACATGTAGGACCTGGTTGTGAAGCACAGATGGTCCGCTTCAGGGGCAGCCTCCCTTTATTCCAGAGCATCATGCTTTGCCCCTTTCGGCAGTGCCCAGGGTTTGGAAGGGGGGGTGTGGCTCCTAGCCCCCTTGGCTCCCTTCTTTCTGTGCTCAACAGTGGGCACGGAGCCTTGCTTTGTGTTCTACAGCCCCAGCCCCACTCCTCGCCCACCCCAGCTCTGCTCACGAACATCGCATGTCATTGTCAGTGAAGCGCTGCTGCTCCACCTGTCGGTGCTGGCGCAGGGCTCTGGGCACTTTGCCCAGGGTGTACCTGGCACCAGAGGGAAGGTAGCGGGGAACGCCTTGTGCTCTGGGTCTGTGGCCCGCTCAGCCAGAGAGGGGACTTTAGGCCCAGATGCTGCGGAGTTGGGCAGTCCCGGCACTGCCCTGCGAATTGCTTTCTGTGTGATTGCAGGTTTGACATCCTGGAACAGCAGATGAGCACGCCGGCCTCCCAGATTGACGGCATCAACCGCGCAGCCACCAGCCTCGTCGAGAGTGGGCACCCACGCAGCGGCCGCATCAGGCAGTGCCAGGAGCGTCTGAACACCAGGTACCGCCCCACCCCTCTGCTGCCCAGAGAGTGGTACTGCCAGCGTAGAGAGCCACACTAGCTGTGTCCCAGGCCTGCCTGTCTGGGACAGGGCTGTCTGGATGCTTTACAGTGATCCTATCCCCAGGATCTGCATATTCAGTGTGTGCTCATGCTAAAACCACAGTGGGCATCCCATCCTGATGCTGGCTGCGTTAACCCTTTGCTAGGATCCCCAGGACCAAATAAGATATATTAGAATCAGAAAAGGTACAGAGAAGGGTGGGGAAACGATGAGGGGTATGGAACAGCTTCCAGAGGAGGAGAGATTAAAAAGACGGGGACTTTTGTTAAAGAGACAACTAAGGGCGGTCTATAGAATCATGACTGATGTGGGGAAAGTGAATAAGGAAGTGTTATTTACCCCTTCATGTAACACAAGAACTAGAGGTCACCCAATGAAATTAATAGGCAGCAGGTTTAAAACAAACAAAAGGAAGTACTTCACACAACACACGATCAACCTGTGGAACTCCTTACCAGGGGATGTTGTGAAGGCCAAAAGTATAACAGGGTTAAAAAAAGAATGAGATAAATTCATGGAGGATAGGTCTATCAATGGCTATTAGTCAAAGTGGTCAAGGATGCTACCTTATGCTCTGAGTGTCCCTAGCCTCTGACTGCCAGTCAGTGGGACTGAACAACAGTGGATGGATCACTTGCTATATAACCCCATATAAATCCATGGTGGGCCCACATCTTGAATACTGTGTGTGACGGGTTGGACCCCCCAAACTGTGATGACACCTGATGTGCTGGGGTCCCACTGGTTCCGCCCATTCCACCAGCCAAGATTTCCTCACCCTGTCCTAGCTGTGCCAAGCCCTCAAACCTTCTCCAGCACACACACACTGGTAGGGACACACGCAACTGCAAATGGACCCAGAGACACGGAGATCAGCTCTGTGTGGGAGGAATCGGCTCGGGGATTTACCCAGCACTCATGTGCACACCCTCTCTGGGGAGTAAACCGAAAATAATAATGTTTTGTGCTGTATAGAAAAATCTGCCCTCTGCCTCAATGTGGAAAGAGATATGCACAGCTTCTTCTCCCCCTCCCCCCGATATGAATTACACAAACTGAGTTATGTTATAAATAAGAAATAAGTTTATTAACTAAAAAATGTAAATTTTAAGTGATTATAAGGGATAGAAAACAGAACAAAGCAGATTACCGAGCAAGTAAGCTTAATACACTAAAGAAACAGGTTACACATAGTAATAAAATGTTATTTAGGCAGGTTGGTAGAGTTTCTGCAGCTCAGAGCTCCAGTTATGTCTCTTTATGGGCTAGACCCCTGTTCTCAGCCTGGACTCACACCTGCCTTTCCCTTCAGGTGTTGCAAGGTTCCTTCCCCACTCTGAACTCTAGGGTTCAGATGTGGGGACCTGCATGAAAGATCCCCTAAGCTTATTCTTACCAGCTTAGGTTAAAAGCTGCCACCAACAAAGTGTTACACAAAGATCAGGGGAAGTGCCCACTTGGAAACGTCTCCCCCCCAAAATATCCCCCCAAACACTGCACCCCCTTTCCTGGGGAAGGCTTGATAAAAATCCTCACCAATTTGCATAGGTGAACACAGACCCAAACCCTTGGATCTTAAGAACAATGAAAAAGCAATAAGGTTCTTAAAAGAAGAATTTTAATAGAAGAAAAAGTAAAAGAATCAATTCTGTAAAATCAGGATGGTAAATACCTTACAGGGTAATCAGATTCAAAACATAGAGAATCCCTCTAGGCAAAACCCTAAGTTACAAAAAGACACAAAAACAGGAATATACATTCCATTCAGCACAGCTTATTTTATCAGCCATTTAAACAAAACAGAATCTAACGCATATCTAACTAGATTGCTTACTAACTCTTTACAGGAGTTCTGACCTGCATTCCTGCTCTGGTCCCAGCAAAAACATCACACAGACAGAGAGGACCCTTTGTTTCCCCCCCCATCCAGCTTTGAAAGTATCTTGTTTCCTCCTTGGTCATTGTGGTCAGGTGCCAGCGAGGTTATCTTAGCTTCTTAACCCTTTACAGGTGAAAGGGGTTTTCCTCTGGCCAGGAGGGATTTAAAGGTGTTTACCCTTCCTTTTATATTTATGACAAGGTGTTTTTAGCAGTCTTCCTTCCTGGGCAGGCAATGGAGGAGAGTCCTGAATGCCTTCCTTCCCAGCCCCCCCCAAAGGCGGGAAGCCTTTGTTTCCAGAGGAAAAGTACCAGCAGTGACCATGTGTACCAGGTGACATTATCACATGACCTTGCAGTGTTAGGGCACCCATGAGACAAGGTTTATTTGCAAGGTCCACAGGAAGGAACTTTTGGGAAGCTGGGGGATCCACATCTTTGAAGACTCATTGTCTTTTCCTAATGGCCCATTAAGGCTGATTGCTTACTGTCTGGTGGGCATTTCCCAACCACATACCCACACAGTTGTAATGATTACATAGACAGTATTCCTAACTTTGGATACAGAAATGATACATGCATACAAATTGGATAAACACATTCAGAAAATCATAACCTTTTCAGTGATACCTCCCACGACTCATCTTGCATAAAACGTATCTTAGTTATGCCATGTTAATAACATAACAATATTTCTATGAAGAATATGGTGTGTAATGTCATACTGTGTGCAGATGTGGTCATCCCATCTGAAAAAAGATATATTGTAATTAGAAAAGGTTCAGAAAAGGGCAACAAAATTTATTAGGCGTCTGGAACGGCTTCCGTATGAGGAGAGATTAATAAGATTGTGATTTTTCAACTTGGAAAAGAGACGACTAAGGGAGGAGACTGGTGTGGGGAAAGTAAATAAGGAAGAGTTATTTACTCCTTCTCATAACACAAGAATTAGGGGTCACCAAATGAAATTAATAGGCAGCAGGTTTAAAACAAATAAAAAGAAGTATTTCTTCACACAATGCACAGTCAACCTGTGGAACTCCTTGCCAGAGGATGTTGTGAAGGCCAAGACTATTACAGGGTTCAAAAAAGAACTAGATAAGTTCATGGAGGATAGGTCCATCAATGGCTATTAGCCAGGATGGGCAGGGATGGTGTCCCTAGCCTCTGTTTGCCAGAAGCTGGGAAGAGCAACAGGGGATGGATCACTTGATCATTACCTGTTCTGTTCATTCCCTCTGAAGCACTTGACATTGGCCAATGTTGGAAGACAGAGTACTGGGCTAGATGGACCATTGGTCTGATCCAGTGTGACCATTCTCATGTGTAAACTTTATATTTATATGATGCTCTCAATGCCCAGCACCAGAGAGAGACACCGCTCAGAAGCTGCTTTCATGTGACACCAACAGAGTTTCTGATTTTAAATAATAATCTCCCTTTTTGAGAATTCAAATGTTTCCAGCTCCTGACACAGCCAGCCCCAGGCAAGAGAGGGTTCAGGGAATATTTTCAAACCCCCATTTGCAGAAGTGACTTAGGAGCTTCAATCTTGCTGAAGCCAGTGGGACCTAGTCACTTCTGAAAGCTGTCCCCAGCCTGACTTATGCTTGCAGAACTCTTACAGCCCAAGGGCCACGATTCCCAGCACGCCGCCCAGTCAAACAGGGCCTGGGCACATAGAGCTCAGAGCCAGAAGTGACCATTTGATCGCTGGCTCTGACCACCTGTGCCGCATAGGCCGGAGAATTTCATCCCATTGCCGCTGTATTGACTCCAGTCACTGGTGTCTGGTTAACATGTCTTCTTAAAAGGCCTCCAGTCTGATATGAAGACATCAGCGATGGAGAATCCACCCCTTCCCTTGGGAGTTTGTTCCCATGGGTAACCACCCTCCCTGGTGAACATCGGTGACTTATTTCTAATTAGAATCTGTCTTGCTTTAACTTCCAGCCACTGTTTTTTCTACAGGTTTCAGAGTAGCAGCCGTGTTAGTCTGTATTCGCAAAAAGAAAAGGAGTACTTGTGGCACCTTAGACACTAACAAATTTATTAGCGCATAAGCTTTCGTGAGCTACAACTCACTTCATCGGATGCATTTGGTGGAAACAGCAGAGGAGAGATTTATATACACACACACACACAGAGAACATGAAACAATGGGTTTATCATACACACTGTAAGGAGAGTGATCACTTAAGATAAGCCATCACCAGCAGCAGGGGGGGGGAAAAGGAGAAAACCTTTCATGGTGACAAGCAAGGTAGGCTAATTCCAGCAGTTAACAAGAATATCAGAGGAACAGTGGGGGGTGGGGTGGGAGGGAGAAATACCATGGGGAAATAGTTTTACTTTGTGTAATGACTCATCCATTCCCAGTCTCTATTCAAGCCTAAGTTAATTGTATCCAGTTTGCAAATTAATTCCAATTCAGCAGTCTCTCGTTGGAGTCTGTTTTTGAAGCTTTTTTGTTGAAGTATAGCCACTCTTAGGTCTGTGATCGAGTGACCAGAGAGATTGAAGTGTTCTCCAACTGGTTTTTGAATGTTATAATTCTTGACGTCTGATTTGTGTCCATTCATTCTTTTACGTAGAGACTGTCCAGTTTGGCCAATGTACATGGCAGAGGGGCATTGCTGGCACATGATGGCATATATCACATTGGTAGATGCGCAGGTGAACGAGCCTCTGATAGTGTGGCTGATGTGATTAGGCCCTATGATGGTATCCCCTGAATAGATATGTGGACAGAGTTGGCAACGGGCTTTGTTGCAAGGATAGGTTCCTGGGTTAGTGGTTCTGTTGTGTGGTGTGTGGTTGCTGGTGAGTATTTGCTTCAGGTTGGGGGGCTGTCTGTAAGCAAGGACTGGTCTGTCTCCCAAGATCTGTGAGAGTGATGGCTCGTCCTTCAGGATAGGTTTCTACCTTCCTCCACTAGATTAAGTACAGAATACCTTTCTGTGTCACTCAGCGCCAGTGTTTACCACAGCTGCATGAGCTCAGACTTTGTGGCATTTTCCTGTGTGTTCACAAACTCTGATCCACACAACTCACTGAGGTCCGAACCAGGCCTGAGCAATGGCAGAGCTGCTGCAGTGCAAATGCCTTGTCCTCCAGGGGGGCTTCACTCACCAGGACCCGCCCAGTGCTGGCACATTTCGATTAGAGAGGCAACTCGTCGAGTATTAAGCCGAACAGGTCTCTTTTGAAAGGTTTGTCCCCCTTTCGGAACTGGGACAAGACCAGACGTGGCTTTGCCTGGTGTTGGATGGGGGAATGCCATTCTGCCCCCTCTGGCTCTTAAAAATGGCATCCCTGTGTGGTGTGACCTCGCGTGCACCATCACGCCAGCAGGGGTGGCTCACTCCGTTCCCGTAGGTACTGAAACATCTAGGATTCCGGGAACGTGTGAGTGGCCACCTTCATCTTGATATGAGCCATGTGCTTCGCATGGGGCCGAGCCCGGTGACTGATGCAGATGAAGGACGGCATGTGTAATAACCCAGAGCTGATTTGGGGCAGGACAGTGTATCTCAGCGAGCCCCGCCTCCATTTTCCTGGCAGTTAGCAGACAATCATCCATCCGGATTTTGATGCCTCTGTTTTTGAGAGCCCAATCTGAGAAGGGACTGAAGTGATTTCACACAGGACTGAACTCTCCCACTCTGCAAATCAGCCCTTTTCAGGGTTCTCCATTTCAACCCTGTCTTCTCCCTCAACTCCCCCAGCTCAGGACCCCCACAGGCTGAGAGGAAGGGCAGGAAGGCCTTGGAGGCATGGCCAGCTGGGATAGGGTGGGGGGCTGCCAGACTCTCTGTTAGGGTCTGGCGTTGCCCTTTCAAATCAGGAGCGTGGTTGGCCTGGCTTCATAGCAGCCTGTGGGTGGGTACCCCTGCAATCCCTGGCCATGCTTTCTTCCCAGCCAGCACTGCCCCACTTTGGGGACAGCCCTGGCCCAGCAGAGTAGGGTTGGGGAGTCTCTGGGGCTGGTGCCATCCCTGCCAAGACTGCTAACGCACACCCAGCATGAATCGAGTTCCTACAGAGTCTGGGTTTGCAGACACTGACTGCTCCAGCCGGAGAGCGTCTGAATCCCTTCTTTCCCTGTCTCTGCTCCTTGGTGCTCTCACACAGGGCGGGGCTCACTCTTGAACCAGGGGCTTCTGCTGTGTTCTCTGCAGGTGGCACGTCTTCCAGGAGAAGGTGGGGCAGCGGCGGAAAGCGGTGGACCTGGCGCTGAGCCTGCACAATTACTGCGTGGACTGCGAGGAGACCCGCAAATGGATCCTGGACAAAACCAAAGTGATCAAATCCACCCAGGACATGAGCAGAGACCTAGCGGGCGTGATCGCCATCCAGAGGAAGCTGTACGGCACTGAGCGTGACTTGGCCGCCATCCAGACCCGGCTGGGGGTGCTGCAGGAGGAGGCCCACCGGCTGGCCAAGGAGCTCCCTGACCTGGCCTCCGACATCTACAGCCGGCTGACTGCCATCAGTGGCCTCTGGCAGGAGCTGCAGAGGACGCTGCAGAGTCAGGAAGCCTCGCTCGGGGAGGCCAGCAAGCTGCAGAAGTTCCTGCAAGACCTGGATGACTTCCAGGCGTGGCTGTTCAAGGCGCAGCAGGCTGTGGCTTCGGAAGAGGTGCCCAGCTCCTTGGCCGAGGCGGAGCGGTCCCGGCAGGAGCACGCCACCATCAAGGAGGACATCGACCGGCACGAGGGCGACTACCACAGCATCAAGGAGATGGGAGAAAGGGTGACACACGGGCAAACGGACCCAGAGTACCTGCAGCTGCAGCAACGGCTGCAGGGCATGGAGATGGGCTGGAGCGCCCTGTGCAAGATGTGGGACAGCCGGGAGAAGTTCCTCGCCCAGTGCCTGGGCTTCCAGGAGTTCCTCAAGGATGCCAAACAAGCTGAAGCCATCCTGAGCAATCAGGTAGGGAAGCGGCTGCATCTGTCTATTATGATGATGATGTGCATCACTGTCCCAATGCACTGGGAGCCCACTGCCCTGCAGGGCTCACTGAATAGACAGAAGGGGAAAATGAGGCACAGAAGGAAGATGGGACTTGCCCAAGGGTAGACAGTGGAGCTGGGAGTGGAAGCCAGGTCTCCCGAGTCCCTAGTCACTAGGCCCTGCTGCTTCTGAATTGCCACTTGGGCTTCCTTGCACTAGGCTACCAAGTGAGTTGGTGTTTATAATTGTTCCCTCATATTTAATAGACTTGATCTGTGAAGATCAAACCTCACTTCCCCTCTGCTGATGTAACCCAGGCCTGCTGGGTGTGGTGCTCTGTCCCCCTCTAGCGGCACCAAGCCCATCCAGAGATTGGTGAGTCTGCTACAGCCTTACCTAAGAGTCACATGGCTTTAGCTCAGGCAGTAGAGGCTCATGCACTAAGCTTCAGAGGTCCCAGGTTTGATCCTGACGACCGGAGTCTGTCTGAGTTACACAGAACCCCAAGGGAGCAATGTTCTCTGCATCAGCTGGTTGGCAGAGTTCAAAGGGCCCGTTAAATCTGCATAGCCCAGCCCGTTCAGTCACACCCTGTACAGTGGAGCCCGATGACTTGGTTTGGCTAATCAGGGGGATTCCGAGACAAGCAAGCCCCAGTGAGGTGGAATGGCCCAGTGGTTAGGACACAGGTCTGGGGATCGTGAGACCGGGTTTCAATTCTTTGTTCTCTCCCAGATTCCCCATGCAGCCTGGGGTACCTCCCTTAGAATTAGACCTTTAAAGATATTGTGCCCAGCTGGTTTAGGAGCCTGTCTCATCTTCAAAAGGGAATTAGGCCCTTAGCAGTCTAAATTCAGTGCAGCAGCACCTCACCTTTAACAATCTGGGCCTTAGCTGCTCTGTGCCCCATGCCCATCTGTACCAGAGGGATAACTGCCCGAAGGCACAGAGGGGGGGTGAGGATAAACGCGGTAAAGGCTGGGAGGTGCCTAGGCACAATGGCGCTGGGGCACAGAAAAAGACCCGAGATAGAATGCTGCATCACCTGTAACCCAAGGCAATATCCTTCTGCACTGATGCAATAGCAGAGACCCCTTAATTTCATGGCCTGTTCTGATCCCCTCCCCTGCAGAGGTCCCAGCACACTGGTAAGCGTTGTGCTGTGATTCGGGCACACCGTGAATCTATCCTTGGGGAAACTCCCTGGGCCTGCACCACCAGGGATGATTTTGGCCTATTGCCTCCTTCCCCAGCCTGCTTTTGCCTGGCAGGAAAGCTCAGTGGCTGATGCTCCCATGCTACTGGTCCATTTGCATACATCAGGCCAGTGCAAAAAGCCCTGTGCCGTGCCCTGGAGAGTTACACGTGGATCAAGAGCACCACGGACACCCAACCTAGATGCTAGAGCAAGGAGTGGCTGGAGATGGCTAGGTCCAGCACCCTGCATTCTAAGCATGCTAGTCTTAGTCTTGTCAATGCAGCGGCCTTCCTGGATCACAGCATGTCCCAGGCATGGCTGGAGCAGCGTGGCAAGGCGGGAAGGCTGGGTGCTACAGACCCTGCTAAATCACATCTCCTCCCCTCCCACAACCCACCCTCCATTCCAGGAGTACACCCTGGCTCACCTGGAGCCCCCGAACACCTTGGAAGCATCAGAAGCTGCCCTGCAGAAATACGAGGATTTCCTGGCCACCATGGAGGCCAACAAGGAGAAAATAACGGAGCTGGTGGAACATGGCGAGAAGCTGGTGGCGGACAGCAATATTTACGCCGACAAAATTAATGAAAAGGCCCAGCTCATACAAGAGAGGTAAATTGAACCGTATCCTATCAGCAAGGGGGCCCCTGGGAACACTAGCCGCTAGCTATGCTGTCCAATCCCACCACTGGCAGATAGCTGTCTCCCCGGTGGTAGCTAGGTCTGATAGTGAGTGTCAAACGAGATAAGCTGCTGCAGCAATGATCAACCTCCTTGTCCCTCTCTCCTTTCCAGGGCCAGGACGAATGTGGCTAAATCAAAGGAAGTGCTGGTTCTGCTGAAGGACAACCACGACCTGCAGAGCTTCTTACAAAACTGCCAGGAGGTAGGCTGCTGGGCAAGCCCTTACTGCTGGCCAGGAGAGATGTTCTCCCCGTCCATGACACTCCCTGCTTCCCCTGGGTGCGACAGTCAGAATTAGAGTCGGGTGGGAAAGCCTCAAGGGAGCCTTTTCCCACTGTTTCAGCCCGAGTCAAAACGCTTCGCGACATCACATTGCTTTTGCCAGAATTTCATTTTGGAGAAAAACCGGGGCAGGGCAGAGTTCTGAAATGTCCTACTGGGTCATTGTCACAACGAAACGTTTCGCCTTCTTTCCATGACGTCCTGTTTTGATTTGTTGTTCCTGTCACCCTTCTGCCAGGAGGGATTGGCAGCGATAACGTCTGGGGCCAATATCTAGGGGTTCCTCTTAACGTTACCAAACAAAGCTATTTAGAGCCCCTGCCCAGGAATCTGGGAAAACTAACCACCACCCTCCGGGCACCTCTAAGAAGCAAACCTTCCCCACTCACAAGCACTGAGTCTGTGTGACCACCAAATATTTTTTTTTAAGGAAGAGGAAACACAGTATTAATTTGGGAAAACACCACATCGAAAAGAAAAACGTTCACTCCACAGCAGTGGTCCCCAAACTCAGGGGGCACGGAGGAACATTGGGGTGGGGGCCCGCTGCAGGACTGGGCCAGCCCCCAAGTGGAGGGGAGGGAGTGACCAGCTCCACCCTTGCCTTGCTCCTCCTGCAACCCCGTTTAGCTTCCAGTCCTGCTCCACTTCCAGGCCTGGGAAGGGGCTCTGGGCTGAGGCAGGGGGGTTGGGCTGTGGGAGGAGTTACGGGCTCTGGGCTGAGGGTGTGGGTTCTGGGGTGGGGCCAGAAACAAGGGGTTCAGGTTGTGGGAGGGGGCTCTGGGCTGGGGCATGGGGTTTGGGGGGTTTGGGGGTGGGGGTGAGGGCTCCGGCTGGGGATGCAGGTTCTGATGTGGGGCCAGGGATGAGGGATTTGGGATGTAGGAGGGATGGAGGGGGTGGGGGGGTGGAGCTGAGAGGGGGCTCCAGGCTGAGACAGGGGTTAGAGTGTGGGAGGAGGTAAGGGCTCTGGGGTGAAGGAGTAGGTTCTGGGGTGGGGCCAGAAATGAGGGGTTCAGTGTGTGGGAGGGGACTCCAGGCTGGGGTAGGGGGTTGTGGTCGGGGGCTGAGGGCTCCAGCTGAGGGTGCAGACTCTGAGGTGGGGCTGGGGATGAGAAGTTTGGGGTGTAAGAGGGTGCTCCGGGCTGGGACTGAGGGGTTTGAAGGGTGGGAGGGGGCTCAGGTCTGGGGCAGAGGGTTGGGGTGCATGGGGGAGAGTGAGGGCTCCAGCTGGGGGTGCGGGCTCTGGGGTGGGGCTGGGGATGAGGGGTTTGGGGTGCAGGAGGGTGCTCCAGGCTGGGATAGAGGGTTCAGAAGGCGGGAGCGGGATCCGGGCTGGGGCTGAGGCAGGGGGTTGGGGCCCGGGAGGGGGTCAGGGGTGCAGGCTCCGGGTGGCGCTTACCTCAAGCAACTCCTGTAAACAGCAGCATGTCTCCTCTCCAGCTCCTACGCGGAAGCGCGGCCAGGTGACTCGGCATGCTGCCCCGTCCACAGGCACCGACCACGCAGCTCCCATTGGCCATAGTTTCTGGCCAACAGGAGCTTATGTTTATAAGAAGCACACGGGATCTTTTTTCTAGGGGAAAAGGCAATATGCCGCGTTTATTGGAGATACAACAATTAGCATATGCATTCAATCACACACACACACACACGCACACACACACACTGTTCCGCCAGTCGATGTTTTAGTTACAAGTCTGGAGCAACATAGTGGCCAGTTAGGTTGATTATGGGTAGGGAGGAGCCAGGTTCTGTCGGTCGTGACACGATGCTCCAAGGAAGTCTTGGCAGGACGAACTCAAAATTTCGTGGCAAAGCCCCCTGTTTATATCGTGATTTTCCTTCATTGGGACCAATGAGTTTTGCACCGTCATGCTGTAATCATTCCTTTCTGCATTCAGAAAGGGTGGCTGGCAGAATATGGTCAAATCATATCACACATCAATACATTTAATACATGCTACATTATTATTCTTTATGCTTCATTCTGAATTATATAAAATACAACCATAAAATCCTAGTACTACAAACTGCGGGGCAGTGCTTGGAGCAGGGGCAGCGTGCGGAGCCTCCTGGCTGCCCCTACACGTAGGAGCTGGAAGAGGGACATGCCAGCTGCTTCCCAGGAGCCGTGCGGTGTGGAGGCTAGCAGGGAGCCTGCCAGCCCTGCTGCACGGTGCCGCCAACCGGACAATCAACGGTCCGGTCAGCAGTGCTGACGGGAGCCTCCAGGATCCCTTTTCGACTGGCTGTTCCATTTGAAAATTGGACACCTGATCACCTTACCTCTGCCCTTATTCCCTCTCCATCTGCAGACCAGCTCCACCTCTAGCCCTGGCTCCTCCCCCTCCCCCTGTTCTGCCCCCAAGCTCCACTGCAGAGTTTCAGTAATGGGGGTTGGGGGGCACAGACAGCTTCTGTTACAGGTAAGGGGGGGGGCGCAACTGGAAAAGGGTATACACCACTGCCCCGCAGTATCTTGGACAATAGTCTTTTGCCTCAGTTTCCCACCTTGTGGTGTGAAAGTCCAGCAGAGGAACATCGCTTTAACATACCACTCCCCCTTGCCCTCCGCTCCACCCCACTCATGGCCTGTTGTCGGAGCTCAGTGGAGCCCCAGAGTGCAGGGGTGCGCTGCGGGCGGGCGATCACCACAGCCCCAGGGGTGGTTCAGTGAGTGATGCCTCCACCAGTGGCTTTGCTGCCACTGTCTCTGCTGTGCTGCATCCTTGGTCTGGTCTGGTCCTACAGTGCCACAGCCGCCTAGCCCAGCGATCACGGGCTTTGTTCCTGCTGCTGCCTCTCGTACCGCGCTGCCATAAGTTGCAACGCCATGTGCTGAGACTCCACCACCTAACCCAGCTCTTGGTGACTTCGCTGGGTAGTGGGGAACCCCACTGCCCCACCCTCTCCTCTGTGTTGACTTCCATGAAAGCATTTTCTCCTCTCTAGGTCTAAGGCTCATCCCCCCCCAACCCCGACCAGCTTATCATTGATTTCAGCTCTATTGATTACTAAGCAGAGAGAATATTGAGTCTGATCAGCTCTGTCTTAAATTACTGGAGGGGGAAGCCAAATGACATCTAGGACTCTTTAAATGGAGCCTACCCCGCCAAGTAGCAACATTTGTCCCTGTCCTTGGTCTTTCACCAGGATTTACTTCACTACCCCATGTTTTGAGAGTGATGGTGACCGCCTCAACTGGGGCATGTTAAGTACAGTTCTGCTGCCTTTTAGTAATCTAATAAGGATAACAACATTTAATTACCCTTCGTCCAAGACTTAAGTGAACTTTAGCCTAAAACAGCCAAAAAGTATCATGTTAGCAAATGCTGTCTGTGTGTTGCTCCACTTGGCAAAGGAGGTGTGTCTATGCAAATGAAATCTGTTCCTGGAGGTTTCTTCCTCCAGTTCATCAATAGGTGGCAGAAGAGAGCTCATTCAGACCCCAGCTTATGTTCTATCTCATATATTCTCATGTAAAATGAAGGCAAAATCAAAACAAAATGTTTGAATTGCTGGAAATGGGGTTTTGGGGGCGGGGGGGCGGTTGGCTGAGAATTTTGAAATTGACAGGTTTGGTTCCTAATCAGAACAAAGCCAAATGCCAACATCACCTTGTTGAAACACAAGGTCCGTCCTCTGCACAGTTCAGTTCAGAACATTGCTTTGGCTGCTCATCGGGGAAGGTTTGCACCATGGATGAGCAGGGATGGGTTCTCCCTTCATTTGAGCAGGCTTCACATAGATTTCATTTGAACCATGGGAATTTACTGCCATTTCCATTGTTTCCAAATAAATCCCTGGAGGTGGGAATTCTAACTCTAATCTTCTCATTTCAGTCTCTTTTGCCCCTTTTATTCTTATTAGCCACAAGAAAGGCAGATCTGTGTCAGGAAGAGGAAGCCGTCCATTTCCTTCTGAGCAGTTTACACGTGGATCTTAGGGCTTTAGAATTATTCCTGACAAGACATAGCTTGCGTCTATGACCCTGTCTCAGGCTCACTGCAGTCTCAGGCAGCGTTGCAGCATTGGTCACATGTGGAGCAGCTCTCCCTCTACAGAGCGATGGGCTCAGGCTCTCTACAAACACAGGCAGATGTCATTGCATCGGTCACACTTGGATCACATTTTCAAGGTTTTCTTCACAACCATAATAGCTAGAGACTGACTTTTAAGGAAAGCTGAGACTCTGGAGAACAATAAAGAACTCTGTTCACACCCCTCGTCTAGTCCTCCCTCCCCTCAATGGGCTACACCTCACCCTGTGGCAAACAGTGGTCTAAACCCTTTTGAACTACCCCCACATAATCTACAATATGATGTCACTACATGATTTATTTTTATTTGTATTCATAGCCCTTGTCACAGACCAGGACCCAGTTGTGTTCTGGGACCCAGAACAAAAAGACTGCCCCTGTCCCAAGGGTTTTACAATCTAAGTGTGAGACAAGCGACAACAGCTGTCTCTAGCCAGACAGTGAGACCCAGCTAGTCAGAATGATGAACAGTGGTCTCAGCCAGGGAGCTGAACCATTAAAAGTTTCGGATTCATCTGTGTTTCCTAAGTCTCCAGTTTGGTTCCAGTTCAGACACTAACTTAGCATGAAGAAAAGGAGTACTTGTGGCACCTTAGAGACTAACAAATTTATTAGAGCATAAGCTTTCGTGAGCTACAGCTCACTTCATCGGATGCATTTGGTGGAAAAAACAGAGGAGAGATTTATATACACACACACAGAGAACATGAAACAATGGGTTTATCATACACACTGTAAGGAGAGTGATCACTTAAGATAAGCCATCACCAGCAGCAGGGGGGGGAAAGGAGGAAAACCTTTCATGGTGACAAGCAAGGTAGGCTAATTCCAGCAGTTAACAAGAATATCAGAGGAACAGTGGGGGGTGCGAGGGAGAAATACCATGGGGAAATAGTTTTATTTTGTGTAATGACTCATCCATTCCCAGTCTCTATTCAAGCCTAAATTAATTGTATCCAGTTTGCAAATTAATTCCAATTCAGCAGTCTCTCGTTGGAGTCTGTTTTTGAAGCTTTTTTGTTGAAGTATAGCCACTCTTAGGTCTGTGATCGAGTGACCAGAGAGATTGAAGTGTTCTCCAACTGGTTTTTGAATGTTATAATTCTTGACATCTGATTTGTGTCCATTCATTCTTTTATGTAGAGACTGTCCAGTTTGGCCAATGTACATGGCAGAGGGGCATTGCTGGCACATGATGGCATATATCACATTGGTAGATGCGCAGGTGAACGAGCCTCTGATAGTGTGGCTGATGTGATTAGGCCCTATGATGGTGTCCCCTGAATAGATATGTGGACAGAGTTGGCAACGGGCTTTGTTGCAAGGATAGGTTCCTGGGTTAGTAGTTCTGTTGTGTGGTGTGTGGTTGCTGGTGAGTATTTGCTTCAGATTGGGGGGCTGTCTGTAAGCAAGGACTGGTCTGTCTCCCAAGATCTGTGAGAGTGATGGGTCGTCCTTCAGCATAGGTTGTAGCTCCTTGATGATACGTTGGAGAGGTTTTAGTTGGGGGCTGAAGGTGATGGCTAGTGGCGTTCTGTTGTTTTCTTTGTTGGGCCTGTCCTGTAGTAGATGACTTCTGGGTACTCTTCTGGCTCTGTCAATCTGTTTCTTCACTTCAGCAGGTGGGTATTGTAGTTGTAGGAATGCATGATAGAGATCTTGTAGGTGTTTGTCTCTGTCTGAGGGGTTGGAGCAAATGCGGTTATATCGTAGCGCTTGGCTGTAGACAATGGATCGAGTGGTATGATCTGGATGAAAGCTAGAGGCATGTAGGTAGGAATAGCGGTCTGTAGGTTTCCTATATAGGGTGGTGTTTATGTGACCATCGTTTATTAGCACCGTAGTGTCCAGGAAGTGGATCTCTTGTGTGGACTGGTCCAGGCTGAGGTTGATAGTGGGATGGAAATTGTTGAAATCATGGTGGAATTCCTCAAGAGCTTCTTTTCCATGGGTCCAGATGATGAAGATGTCATCAATGTAGCGCAAGTAGAGTAGGGGCATTAGGGGACGAGAGCTGAGGAAGCGTTGTTCTAAGTCAGCCATAAAAATGTTGGCATACTGTGGGGCCATGCGGGTACCCATCACAGTGCCGCTGACTTGAAGGTTCTGTAATCAGTTCAACCACTTTGAACCTGTTTGAGTCAGTTCAGATACATTTCCCGCAGATCAGTGTCACACTTCTGCTTGCATTCTAACTCCTAGGAAAAGAATTCAATGATCAATATTTCTTTCAGTATAGAAACAGTATTTATTTTTTAAACAAGTTATTTGCACACACTAGCACAACATCCTTCAGAACTCTGTCAGTCAGGTCTGACTGCTGGGTGACAAAATGAATTTTAGCCCCGAAAATGCCCTTTCTATGCTGACTTGCGTAGCAGGAACAGCAATCACGATGTTAGCCAATTGATACAGTTCAGGTCTCATTTTCTGTTGGTCCCAGTAGTGAAGACTATCTGTAGTGTGACAGAGCTCATCAATGAAAGAGTCCAGGAAGGGATTAATATGTTTTTTGGCCTTGTTCCTACAAAAATTTGTTTCTTGCTTCTTGGACTTCTTTCGTGCTTTGAGGAGGAGCTGAAGGTTGTCTTCTGATGTCCAGATATGGCTGACTGAAAATCAGTCAGTTCCTCATTTTGGACAGACTAGTACCTCCCAATTAGCCCACATTTAGTTAGATGAATTTTAGCTCTTTCCTTATCCTCATCTGAGAGAAACAGTTTGTACCTGAGGTCCAGGTAAATGCAGCATCGAAATGCATCGTTGTCCAACACCATTTTCTCACAGTTCTTCATTGAGGCCAATAGTGTTTCAGTAAAAGGTGAAGAAGACACCTTTGTGTTGAGTTGGCATTTTAGCCCGGCTCTGTAGAAATCTCCCAGAGCAAGTTGTGCTGGTTGAAATGCCATTTTTGTAGTTAATTTAGCAGGCATTAGTGCAACCATAATATTTTTTAACTGCCTTCCATTTCTCATCACTCATATCAAGGGCTTGGTTTGAAGAAGTGGCCACCATATGCTTGCAAAACTCCATGAGTTCTAAGAGTCTTTCAGGCATTTTGCACATGGAATGCCATCTAGTTAGACAATCCAGGATTGGCTTATTTAAATTAAGCTTTTTCTTAATCACCATAATTTTTGGGTTCCTAAGTCTTGCAAACCAAACGTGCTTTTCCAACTATATGGTTCACAGAGCCATTCTTTCATAGCATCCTCACCAGCAAGTTGCAAGGTATGAGCAGAATAGTTAACTTCTTATAGAGCAACTCCACCGGCACCTGCCATGTTGAATTTTGTCTTTTCAGTCATCTGAAGTTGGCCTTGTTGTCTAGCATCTCCTGGTGTCTCTTTTCCACAAAAGTCCTCATTATTGTCCCCCTCTTTTTCACTCTCATCATCAGGTTCATCTTTTTTCTTCTTCTTCAATTATACACTTGACAGATTTGGCCCCATTAGCATTATCAGTGGTAATCATAGACTATCAGGGTTGGAAGGGACCTTAGGAGGTCATCTAGTCCAACCCCCTGCTCAAAGCAGGACCAATTCCCAATTTTTGCCCCACATCTTTAAATGGCCCCCTCAAGGATTGAACTCACAACCCTGGGTTTAGCAGGCCAATGCTCAAACCACTGAGGTATCCCTCCCCGCTAATGCTACAGAGACATCCCAGACCAGCTTCTGCCTTCGAATATGGTCACCTTCAGGTGTTCAGAAGTGTGCTGCTAATTGATCTGCTTCATAGCAAGTGTGTGGAGGATCATTTTCTATCTGCAGTCTGCTGCATATTAACTCCTAATGCAGACCTGGCAAGATGAGTAGCTGTGATAAATGAAGGTGGGGAGAGAGCTCCCTTTTATGGACATCCAGCCAGCCAGTTAGCTATAAAATCCCTTTTAGTAGCTGTTCTCTACTTGCTTTATCTGTAAAGGGTTAAAAGTCTCACTCCTATGCATAGGTAAAAGGAAGTGAGTGGGCACCTGGCCAAAAGAGCCAATGGGAAGGCTAGAACTTTTTAAAATTGGGGAAAAACTTCCCCTTTGTCTGTCTATGTTGTTCTCCCGGAGAGCAGGGACAGGGCTGGAGCTATGCAGTAAAAGCTTGTGCCAGGTATGAAAATCACCAGCTCATACCTAGACACTACTCATTTGAAACCCCAGATCTGTAAGTAGATCAGGAAATGTCGAGGAAGACGTGATTAGGTTTATCTCTTTTATTTCTTTATGGCTTGTGGACTCCTCTGTGCTAACCCCAGGTGCTTTTGTTTTGCATGTAACCTTTAAGCTATCTTGATGCTTAATCCTTGTAATTGTTTGTTTAAAACCTAGCAAAAAGCCTAAATTCCAGATGTATTTTCTTTCTTTTTGTTTTTAATAAAATTTATCTTTTTTAAGAACAGGATTGAATTTTTTTGTCCCTAAGAGGTTTGTGCATATGCTGTTTAATTAGCTGATGGCAACAGCTGACTTTCTTTGTTTTCTTTCTCAGCTCTTCCCCGGAGTGGGGGGGTCAAAGGTCTTGAGGGTACCCCACAGGGAGGAATTCCCAAGTGCACCTTCCTGGGTTCCAAAAGGGGTTTTTGCACTTGGTGTCAGCATCTACCTATCCAAGGTCAGAGAGAAGCTGTAACCTTGGGAGTTTAATACAAGCCTGGAGTGGCCAGTATTAATTTTTTAAAATTCTTGCAGGCCCCCACCTTCTGCACTCAAAGTGCAAGAGTGTGGAATCAGCCTTGACAGTAGCACAATGAACTTTCAAAGAAATCAGCTTGCCCTTGACTTCCTGCTTATGTTCGTATCATACTCTGGAAGGGCAGTGACTTTGTCTCAGATATTTTCATCATAGATTCATAGATTCATAGATACTAAGGTCAGAAGGGACCATTCTGATCATCTAGTCTGACCTCCTGCACAGCGCAGGCCACAGAATCTCACCCACCCACTCCTATGAAAAACCTCACCCATGTCTGAGCTATTGAAGTCCTTAAATCATGGTTCAAAGACTTCAAGGAGCAGAGAAGCCTCCCTCAAGTCAACCATGCCCCATGCTACAGAGGAAGGCGAAAAACCTCCAGGGCCTCTCCAATCTGCCCTGGAGGAAAATTCCTTCCCGACCCCAAATATGGCAATCAGCTAAACCCTGAGTATATGGGCAAGATTCACCAGCCAGATACTACAGAAAATTCTTTCCTGGGTAACTCAGATCCCATCCCTCTAATATCCCATCTCAGGGGATTTGGCCTATTTACCCTGAATATTTAAAGATCAATTACTTACCAAAATCCCATTATCCCATCATACCATCTCCTCCATAAACTTATCAAGTAGAATCTTAAAACCAGATAGATCTTTTGCCCCCACTGCTTCCCTTGGAAGGTTATTCCAAAACTTCACTCCTCTGATGGTTAAAAACCTTCGTCTGATTTCAAGTCTAAACTTCCTGGTGGCCAGTTTATACCCATTTGTTCTTGTGTCCACATTGGTGCTGAGCTGAAATAATTCCTCTCCCTCTCCTGTATTTATCCCTCTGATATATTTATAGAGAGCAATCATATCTCCCCTCAACCTTCTTTTAGTTAGGCTAAACAAGCCAAGCTCCTTAAGTCTCCTTTCATAAGACAAGTTTTCCATTCCTCGGATCATCCTAGTAGCCCTTCTCTGTACCTGCTCCAGTTTGAATTCATCCTTTTTAAACATGGGAGACCAGAACTGCACACAGTATTCTAGGTGAGGTCTCACCAGTGCCTTGTATAACGGTACTAAAACCTCCTTATCCCTACTGGAAATGCCTCTCCTGATGCATCCCAAAACCTCATTAGCTTTTTTCACAGCCATATCACATTGGCAGCTCATAGTCATCCTATGATCAACCAATACTCCAAGGTCCTTCTCCTCTTCCGTTACTTCTAATTGATGCGTCCCCAACTTATAGCTAAAATTCTTATTAATCCCTAAATGCATAACCTTACACTTCTCACTATTAAATTTCATCCTATTACTATTACTCCAGTTTACAAGGTAATCCAGATCCTCCTGTATAATATCCCGATCCTTCTCCGAATTGGCAATACCTCCCAGCTTTGTATCATCTGCAAACTTTATGAGCACACTCCCACTTTTTGTGCCAAGGTCAGTAATAAAAAGATTAAATAAGACTGGTCCCAAAACCGATCCCTGAGGAACTCCACTGGTAACCTCCCTCCAACCTGACGGTTCGCCTTTCAGTAGGACCCGTTGCAGTCTCCCCTTTAACCAATTCCTTATCCACCTTTTGATGTTCATATTGATCCCCATCTTCTCCAATTTAACTAATAATTCCCCATGTGGCACGGTATCAAACGCCTTACTGAAATCTAGGTAAATTAGATCCACTGCATTTCCTTTATCTAAAAAATCTGTTACTTTTTCAAAAAAGGAGATTAGGTTGGTTTGGCACGATTTACCTTTTGTAAAACCATGTTGTATTTTGTCCCATTTACCATTGACTTCAATGTCCTTAACTAATTTCTCCCTCAAAATTTTTTCCAGGACTTGCATACTACAGATGTCAAACTAACTGGCCTGTAGTTACCCGGATCACTTTTTTTTCCTTTCTTAAAAATAGGAACTATATTAGCAATTCTCCAATCATTCGGTACTATTCCTGAGTTTACAGATTCATTAAAAATTCTTGCTAATGGGCTTGCAATTTCAGGTGCCAATTCCTTTAATATTCTTGGATGAAGATTATCTGGGCCCCCTGATTTAGTCCCATTAAGCTGTTTCAGTTTCGCTTCTACCTCTGATTTGGTAATATCTATCTCTATATCCTCCTTCCCATTTGTCATGCTACCATTATCCCCAAGATCCTCTTTAGCCTTATTAAAGACTGAGGCAAAGTATTTGTTTAGATATTGGGCCATGCCTAGATTATCTTTAACCTCCACTCCATCCTCAGTGTTAAGCGGCCCCACTTCTTCCTTTTTAGTTTTCTTCTTATTTATATGGCTATAGAACCTTTTACTATTGGTTTTAATTCCCTTTGCAAGGTCCAACTCTACTCGACTTTTAGCCTGTCTCACTTGATCCCTACATGTTCTGACCTCAATTAGGTAGCTTTCCTTGCTGATCCCTCCCATCTTCCACTCCCTGTATGCTTTCTGCTTCTTCTTGATCACCTCTCTAAGATGCTTGCTCATCCAGCTTGGTCTACAACTCCTTCCTATGAATTTTTTCCCCTTTCTTGGGATACAGGCTTCCGATAGCTTCTGCAGTTTTGATTTAAAGTAATCCCAGGCCTCCTCTAGCTTTAGATCCATAAATTCTTCAGTCCAATACACTTCCCTAACTAATTTCCTTAATTTTTGAAAGTCAGCCCTTTTGAAATCAAAAACCCTAGTTGCAGATTTATTTTTGTTAATCCTTCCATTTAGTTTGAACTGAATTAGCTCATGATCACTTGAGCCAAGATTGTTCCCTACAACCATTTCTTCTATGAGGTCCTCGCTACTCACCAAAATTAAATCTAAAATGGCATCCCCTCTAGTCGGTTCAGCAACTACTTGATGAAGGAATCTATCAGCTATCGCATCTAGGAAAATCTGAGCCCTATTATTATTACTAGCACTGGTCCTCCAGTCTATATCTGGGAAGTTAAAGTCTCCCATGATCATGCAGTTTCCATTAGTATTTACTTTATTAAAGACATTAAAAAGGGCTGTATCCATATCCAAATTAGATCCCGGAGGTCTATAGCACACCCCAAGTACTATCGTAGGAGAGGCTTTACTAGTTTTCTTCCCCAATGTAATTTTTGCCCAGACAGACTCTGTCTTATCCATAGCATCGCTTCTTATTTCTTTACATTCTACCTCATCATTGATATACAATGCTACTCCACCCCCTTTACCTTTGTTTCTGTCTTTCCTAAAGAGCACATACCCTTCAATACCTGTAGTCCAGTCATGACTACTATTCCACCATGTTTCTGTTATCCCTATAATATCTGGTTTCACTTCCTGCACCAGTAGCTCTAGTTCCTCCATTTTGTTACCTAGACTCCTCGCATTGGTGTACAAACATCTTAATTTTTGCTGTTTGGCCTCGCTCACATTTTGTACCCTATTAGGCACAGTCATTCTACATCCAGTATAACCTATTAGACTAGTATCCACACCGCCCTCACTCCTTATATACATTCTCCTACCCACGGCTGTATCCATTCTTACTTCATCTTCTTCCCTCTCAATGCTAAAATCTGGCATGGAGATTTTCTGGACATCTCCCATCCATCTCCCCCCAATCATTTATTGGCAGTTTTTATTGCCAAAACCTTGAAGGAGGGAGTTAAGAAGTTCATCTTCCATCAACTTAAAAGATCTGCCATTCACTGTTACGAATTTGAGGCAAGCTTCAAGCAAAATTAGACTCCTCAATCTTCACTTTTATTGACTTGCTTTTCAACACAGAATCTAGAGCATGTTGGTTTGAGGACAGAATCTTTTTTTTTTTTTTTTTTTGGCACGGCGGGGTTAGGGTTAGCCTCATCGATGTGTGAACTTTTCTCACTTTGGGGCTAGCTGCTCTTGCGTCAGGACAGGACACTTGGTGGGGTGATAGCGCCCAGCAGTAGGAGGTGGAAAAGAGGTTTGAGGAGGGAGCTGACCGAGGCTAAGGGTGGGTTTGTGGCTGTTAGCGTGACTTAGAAGCAAGGCTGGGACAGGCTGTGGTCATGTTGCAGATGCTCTTTCCTGTGCTCTAAGGGCTGAGCCTCTGGCCACTGCAGAGTAGTAAGAGCAGCAAGGCAGTCTCGTTAGGCAGCCCCACACCTTCCCAAGTTTTAGTGCATCCGCATCCCCATTCCTCAGGCATACGCTCCAGCGCCAACATCGCTCACTGTTCTGCTGGTGTGGAGGAGGGGGCAGACAGAGATTTCAAGCTGGGATTTCCAGAGGTGCCTGAATCCCATAGGCTCCTGGGAGAAGCGCAGTGGTGGGGCTGGCCCTGTGACGTGTGCTCCCTTCCCTGCCTTTGCAGCTCACCCTCTGGATCGACGAGAAGATACTGACGGCTCAGGACGTGTCTTATGATGAAGCCCGGAACCTGCACAGCAAGTGGCTGAAGCACCAGGCCTTCATGGCCGAGCTGGCCTCTCACCAAGGCTGGCTGGAGAAGGTGGATGAGGTAGGTGACCTCCCGCGGGGGCTGGGGGAGCATCTTCCCAGGCCTTGTCCCGCCTCTGGCACCTGGCGCTCAGCGCATACCCGGCAGCTAGCGCAGGCCAGGCAACTCATGGGCTGAGGTGGGCCCCCACTCCTATCCACATCAACAGGCTTTCAGCAGATGCTTAGCTTGAAGCACGTGCTAAAGAGCTGTTTCAGGATTGAGTGAGGCTGTAGCGGGTGGCAGGACTAAGGTAGCGGTGGGGCAGGAAGAAGGGAGTGGGTCCTACACTGCCCTCCTGCGGGGTCCTTGGGTTCACAGGATTTCATTACTACCCCCTCTCTCCCCAGGCACCGTGGTACAATCCACAGGCCCCCCCTGCCCTTAACATGAGTGTCATATGACAGGGGAGGTGGTTGCCGGACACTGGTGGGGTCTCAGCTGGACACTGTGTCCCATTGGGGGTACCGCACTTTAGGCAAGATGTGGACAAAGTGGAGAGGGTCATGAGGAGAGCAACAAAAAAAGACCAGAGGTTTAGCAAACCTAGCCCTTGAGGGAAGGCATTAAGGACCAGGCTGGCTTAGTCTAGAGAAGAGGAGGCTGAGGGGGGACCAGATAATAATCATCAAATATGTATAATGATTCATAGATTCATAGATACTAAGGTCCGAAGGGACCATTCTGATCATCTAGTCCGACCTCCTGCACAGCGCAGGCCACAGAATCTCACCCACCCACTCCTATGAAAAACCTCACCCATGTCTGAGCTATTGAAGTCCTTAAATCATGGTTCAAAGACTTCAAGGAGCAGAGAAGCCTCCCTCAAGTCAACCATGCCCCATGCTACAGAGGAAGGCGAAAAACCTCCAGGGCCTCTCCAATCTGCCCTGGAGGAAAATTCCTTCCCGACCCCAAATATGGCAATCAGCTAAACCCTGAGTATATGGGCAAGATTCACCAGCCAGATACTACAGAAAATTCTTTCCCGGGTAACTCAGATCCCATCCATCTAATATCCCATCTCAGGGGATTTGGCCTATTTACCCTGAATATTTAAAGATCAATTACTTACCAAAATCCCATTATCCCATCATATCATGATTGTTCTCCCTGTCCACTGAGGGCAGGACAAGACGGAATTAGCTTAGCTTGCAGCAAGGGAGATGGAGGTTGGATATTAGGAAAAACTTGGAACAGGTTCCCTGAGGAGGGTGTGGAATCTCTGTCACTCCAGGTTTTTAAGAAAAGGCTGGATATACGCCTGTCAGGGATGGTCTAGGTTTGCCTGGTTCCACCTCAGTGCCCAGGCTGGACTAGAGAACTGCTGCAAGTCCCTTCCAACCCCACATTGCTATGATTCTCTTTTCCCCTGACCTCTCTGCAGGAGGGGCGGCAGCTGAGCCGGGAGAAGCCCCAGTTTGGTGCAGTGGTCTCACAGCGGCTGACAGAGCTGCACCAGCTCTGGGACAAGCTTCAGTTGATGAGAGAGGAGAAGTCTCAGCACCTCTTCGATGCAAACCGCTCAGATCTGTACGCGCAGAGCTTTTCCGACCTGGACAAGTGGATAGGCGAGATGGAGATGCAGCTGCAGTCAGACGAGCAGGGCACCGACCTGACAAGCACCAACAGGCTGCTGAAGAAGCTGATGGTAGATGGTGAACTCCCATGAGCACTGGCACTGCGGGGGTGGAGTGATGTCCTGCTGGGGAGTGGGGCGCATTGGAGACTGGCAGTACTAGGGGACGGATCAGTCTGCAGTCACCTCTTCCTGTCTCTTTCCCCTGTGGTTTGCAGGGGTTGGGGCTGCAGAGACGAAGCGGGGGAAAGGGATTTTCTGGCAGCGGCTTGCTCTACCCGCTCTCTTCTCAGCTGGCAGAGGAAATGCTCATCCTCCCAGGGAAAGAAGCATTTGTAACCTCCACAGATGTCCAACCGCTAGCAGGGGACAGACAGCCACATGGCGTTAGCCTAGCTTGGACACTGCCACTGGCTGGGGCAGCCTGTCCTGAGCTTCACAAATTCTAGCAGCTCAGATTCACCAGAGACTGTTACTGGCCTCATCTGTGCCAATCCACAGAGCATATGAGCTGGCAGTCACTGTTATAGAGGCTTGGGTCTCTAGCTCAAGCTACAGCCACTCATACTTTAGTTGAGAGGGCTCTAGTTGAATCCCCTGGGTCCCTTGCAATCCCTCCCTCCTGGGTAATCCAAACAGCCTTCCTCCAATGGGATGAATCCCGCAGGGACTGGTCATTTGAAAACTCTTTTCTATTTTGTTTTTAATTCAATCTAACCCTTTAGAAACATTCAGCATGTGTGTATCATGCTGCCCCAGGGCAAAGTCTTCTCTGGGATTGAACCTATGGATCTAAAAACAGGAGCTGGCACTGTCAGGCCAGGTCTGACACCTCAGAGGGACAAATAGACTCATAATAGACACATCCAGTCACTAGCAGGGGATGGGTAGTTGCACTGGGTTAGTCTGGGTCATGTTTGGAATTAGGAGCCATGAAGACAGGTTTCAGAGTAGCAGCCGTGTTAGTCTGTATTTGCAAAAAGAAAAGGAGTACTTGTGGCACCTTAGAGACTAACAAATTTATTTGAGCATAAGCTTTCGTGAGCTACAGCTCATTTCATCAGATGCATTCAGTGGAAAATGATAGCCATGAAGAGCGTCTCTGGGAGAACTGGTTGGAAAACGGGCTTTTTTCCACAGAAAATTCTTTGAAAAGGAAATCAAAAGTCTTTGTCAAAAACTTTCCCACAGTAAAGTTCAATTTTTT
Source organism: Dermochelys coriacea (assembly GCF_009764565.3). Taxonomy (NCBI): domain Eukaryota; kingdom Metazoa; phylum Chordata; order Testudines; family Dermochelyidae; genus Dermochelys; species Dermochelys coriacea. The sequence continues at coordinate 6,969,103 of NC_050073.1, read as the reverse complement.
GATGAAAAATCAAAGTCTGAAATCTTCAATTGGGAAATGCAGCTTCGGTGCCTCATGAGAGCTGAGTCTAGGTGCCTCATGCTCCAATATCCTCTATAAGCCAGGCTCCGTGGTTGGACTACATCTCCCATGGTGCATCATGGTGTCCCCTCATAGTGCATGAGACAGTTGCATCATGGAAATCCCTGGCGGTGGTGCATCATGGGAGATGTGGTCTGGCCAGACAGCCTGGTCCATAGAGGAAAATAGGGATGAAGAAAGTGAACTACAGTTCCCATAAGGCACTGCAGCTGGCTCTCTGAATGGATATATTTCAGTTTTCAAGGCATTCTGTTTTTTCATTGAAAAACTGATGTTTTCTGTAGAAAGTAAACACTTTTTGCAAAAAAATTAGTTTAGTCAAAAACCCAACTTTCTGTTTGTTTCTGTAAAAAACAAACAAACAAACAAAAACCCACCCCCAAAACAGGTTGTTTGGTGATTATTTGATTTTTACGAGGAAACAAACTGAGAAGTATGAAGAGGTGACTGATTTACAGCTTGCCTAGTTTCCGAATACTGCATGTTTCATGGGATCTCCAACAGAATTATGCAATTTCACACCTTGTCAAAGCTGCAAGACCAGACAGTACAAACCCAGTTGATATTGCAGAGATGTGACACGTTGGGGTGGGGGTCACAGTAACGAAATAGGAAAAGACGTACATAAGTAGGGAAAGGGGGGCTCTAGGGAGGGGAGGGGAGGGGAAAGGAGGAGAGGTTGGGGGTCTGGCATTCTTTGAGCAGCATCAACGTGCTTTATCCAAACATCTGTTGATTAGCCAGTGGCTGTTGCTGCGACCGTGGCTGTGTGCCATCGCCTGGCTGGCAGTGGCGAACGTCAACCCTTTGTTTTCAGAGACTCGATGAGCAAGTGAGCACACGGAAGAGAGAGATGGAAGAGCTGCTGTCGCAGGCCCCTCCACCCAGAGGGGACGTACATGAAGCCGACAGCAAGCAGCAGAGCATCGAGACAAGGTTCCTGAATCTCCTGGAGCCCTTGGGGAAGAGGAGAAAGGAGCTGGAGTCGTCCAGAGCCAAGTACCAGCTCAACCGGGATCTGGCAGACGAAACGGTGAGCTCCCTGAACGGCCACACGCGCCATCTACGGCTCCCGGTGCTCCTTGCCTTCCCAATGGGCCTTTCACACAAGCCTCCCAGCCTGTTGCGAGCGTCTGCTCCATACCCTGGGTGACACAGCAAGGCCTTGTACATAATTTATTAGGTGTATTACTAACTAATAACTAATAAATAATAGGTAACTCCTAGGCGCTCTATCCATGGACCAGGCCTCTGATGTGCTAGGCGCTGTACAGAGACAGAACAAAGGGACAGTCCCTGCCATGCAGAGCTTCCATTCTGTCTCCTATGGTTGTTGCTCAGTTGTGAGTTGTGTGAAGGAAGGTCCCAGACCAGCTCCCAGGAACCGGGTCACCACTCTGATAGGGGGTTCAGTGGGTTGGGATGCCCGGGACTCATTGCTAGAGTGAGCCCTGGCAGGGCAGAGTCCATGGGCCAGGGTGCAAGGGGCTGGCGCTGAAGCTTGAGTGGAGCCTGTTGACTGGCTGGGCAGAGGGCTTGAGTGGGCAGGTTACCACATTGTCAGATCGTCAGCCCACTGCGCCCCATGCCGTGCTGCGGCCTCCTGCCACCCTCCCTGCCCCTCGGCCGCAGCCTCTCCATTCTCCTCTGCTTCCCTCTTGCAGCTCTGGGTGCAGGAGAGGCTGCCCCTGGCCAAATCCACTGACTACGGCACCAACCTCCAGACTGTGCAGCTTCTGATGAAGAAGAATCAGGTGAGTCTGTCTGTCACTGGCAATTTGTCCCAGCACCAAGATCAAAGCCGGGCAGCAAAAGTCTAAATGGGCCTTTTCAGAGGCATTCAGGGTGCTGCATGTACAGGATGTGGCTAGAAACTGGCCCCAGATACATTCCCCTAGGAGTCTGGTAACACTCACCTTGATGAGCTGCATAAAATGAGGCTTTCAGCCCTAGGAGATTTGGACACACGTTTTCCATTAAAACGAATGGCAGCTGGGCGCCCAGAGCCCCTAGGCAGCACGGGAGGATCTCAGCCATGCTGGGGTTGTGGGGGGCCACAAAATGATCACAGAGCAGCTGCATGATGTGGCGTGCTGGTGCATCCCTCTGGCCCTGTGCCACCCTGTGGGATTGTTGCATCACAGAGTCATGTGGGCAACTAGGGGTGGGAGGCATTTCTTCCCTTGGCTCTGCCTCCTTCCTGCCCAGAAGGGCTGCTGTCCCCACTGTGCTGCTGCCCATGCTGTGGGTCACCAGCATGGGAGAGCCAGAGGGCACGTACAGCTCTTTCCTCCCGCGTGCCGGGGTGCAGGCCTGGAGCTTGTCAATGATGCTGAAGTCAGGTGGTTATGGTGACGGTCCCATTGCTACAGACCATGGCCGCAGTCGGAGCTAGTGGCCACCTGGCTCATCCCTTCCCTGCGGAGTGTGACCCCATCACTAGCCATATGCTTCAGCACCATCCTCCCGCTCCTTGGCATGTACCCCTTCACACACACAGGCTGGTATCAGCCCCTCCCACCCCTTAGTTGTGGTGACTCTCCGGGGCCTCTGTCTCTGTGGGTATTTTGACAGGTTTCAGAGTAGCAGCCGTCTTAGTCTGTATTCACAAAAAGAAAAGGAGTACTTGTGGCATCTTAGAGACTAACAAATTTATTTGAGCATATGCTTTCGTGAGCTACAGCTCACTTCATCGGATGCATTCACTGGAAAATATGGTGGGGAGATTTATATACATAGAGAACATGAAACAATGGGTGTTACCATACACACTGTAACCAGAGTTATCACTGAAGGTGAGCTATTACCAGCAAGAGGAGGAGGGGGGGAGAAACCTTTTGTAGTGATAATCAAGGTGGGCCATTTCCAGCAGTTGACAAGAACGTCTGAGGAACAGTGGGGGGTGGGGGTGGGGGATAAACATGGGGAAATAGTTTTACTTTATGTAAAACATCCACTCCCAGTCTCTATTCAAACCTAAGTTAATTGTCTCCAGTTTGCAGATTAATTCCAGTTCAGCAATCTCTCATTGGAGTCTGTTTCTGAAGTTTTTTTGTTGAAGTATTGCCACTTTTAGGTCTGTAATTGAGTAACAGAGAGATTGAAGTGTTCTCCAACTGGTTTTTGAATGTTATAATTCTTGACGTCTGATTTGTGTCCATTTATTCTTTTACATAGAGACTGTCCAGTTTGACTAATGTACATGGCAGAGGGGCATTGCTGGCACATGATGGCATATATCACATTGGTAGATGTGCAGGTGAACGAGCCTCTGATATTGTGACTGATGTGATGAGGCCCTCTGATGGTATCCCCTGAATAGATATGTGGATAGATAGGTTCCTGGGTTAGTGATTCTGTTGTGTGGTGTGTGGTTGCTGGTGAGTATTTGCTTCAGGTTGGGGGGCTGTCTGTAAGCAAGGACTGGCCTGTCTTCCAAGATCTGTGAGAATGATGGGTCGTCCTTCAGGATAGGTTGTAGATCCTTGATGATGCGTTGGAGAGGTTTTAGTTGGGGGCTGACGTGATGGCTAGTGGAGTTCTGTTATTTTCTTTGTTGGGCCTGTCCTGTAGTAGGTGACTTCTGGGTAATCTTCTGGCTTTGTCAATCTGTTTCTTCACTTCAGCAGGTGGGTATTGTAGTTGTAAGAATGCTTGATAGAGATCTTGTAGGTGTTTGTCTTTGTCTGAGGGGTTGGAGCAAATGCGGTTATATCGTAGAGCTTGGCTGTAGACAATGGATCGTGTGGTGTGGTCTGGATGAGAGCTGGAGGCATGTAGGTAGGAATAGCGGTCAGTAGGTTTCCGATATAGGGTGATGTTTATGTGACCATTTCTTATTAGCACCGTAGTGTCCAGGAAGTGGATCTCTTGTGTGGACTGGTCCAGGCTGAGGTTGATGGTGGGATGGAAATTGTTGAAATCATGGTGGAATTCCTCAAGGGCTTCTTTTCCATGGGTCCAGATGATGAAGATGTCATCAATATAGCGCAAGTAGAGTAGGGGCATTAGGGGATGAGAGCTGAGGAAGCGTTGTTCTAAGTCAGCCATAAAAAAGTTGGCATCCTGTGGGGCCATGTGGGTACCCATAGCAGTGCCGCTGATTTGAAGGTATACATTGTCCCCAAATGTGAAATAATTATGGGTGAGGACAAAGTCACGAAGTTCAGCCACCAGGTTAGCCGTGACATTATTGGGGATACTGTTCCTGACGGCTTGTAGTCCATCTTTGTGTGGAATGTCGGTGTAGAGGGCTTCTACGTCCATAGTGGCTAGGATGGTGTTTTTAGGAAGATCACTGATGGATTGTAGTTTCCTCAGGAAGTCAGTGGTGTCTCGAAGATAGCTAGGAGTGCTAGTAGTGTAGGGCCTGAGGAGGGAGTCTACATAGCCAGACAATCCTGCTGTCAGGGTGCCAATGCCTGAGATGATGGGTCGTCCAGGATTTCCATTATGGATCTTGGGTAGCAGATAGAATACCCCAGGTTGGAGTTCCAGGGGTGTGTCTGTGCGGATTTGTTCTTGTGCTTTTTCGGGGAGGTTCCTGAGCAAATGCTGTAGTTTCTTTTGGTAACCCCCAGTGGGATCAGAGGGTAATGGCTTGAAGAAAGTGGTGTTGAGAGCTGCCTAGCAGCCTCTTGTTCATATTCCAACCTATTCATGATGACGACAGCCCTTCCTTTGTCAGCCTTTTTGATTATGATGTCAGAGTTTCTGAGGCTGTGGATGGCATTGTGTTCTGCACGGCTGAGGTTATGGGGCAAGTGATGCTGCTTTTCCACAATTTCAGCCCGTGCACGTCAGCGGAAGCACTCTATGTAGAAGTCCAGTATGTTGTTTCAACTTTCAGGAGGAATTTACCCAGAATCCTTCTTTTTGTAGTCTTGGTAGGAAGGTCTCTGTAGGTTAGTATGTTGTTCAGAGGTGTGTTGGAAATATTCCTTGAGTCAGAGACGTCAAAAATAGGATTCTAGGTCACCACAGAACTGTATCATGTTTGTGGGGGTGGAGGGACAGAAGGAGAGGCCCCGAGATAGGACAGATTCTTCTGCTGGGCTAAGAGTATAGTTGGATAGATTAACAATATTGCTGGGTCGGTTAAGGGAACCACTGTTGTGGCCCCTTGTGGCATGTAGTAGTTTAGATAGTTTAGTGTCATTTTTCTTTTGTAGAGAAGCAAAGTGTGTGTTGTAAATGGTTTGTCTAGTTTTTGTAAAGTCCAACCACGAGGAAGTTTGTGTGGAAGGTTGGTTTTTTATGAGAGTATCCAGTTTTGAGAGCTCATTCTTAATCTTTTCCTGTTTGCTGTAGAGGATGTTGATCAGGTGGTTCCGCAGTTTCTTTGAGAGCGTGTGGCAGAAGCTGTCATCATAGTCTGTGTGGTATGTAGATTGTAATGGATTTTTTACCTTCAGTACTTTTGATATGTGGTATGTCCATCTGTTTGCATTTGGAAAGGAAGATGATTTCGGTCTGTATCTGTCCCCCCCCCCCAGCCTTCCCCGCTCTCCTGCTGTTAATAGCTCACCTAAAGTGATCACTCTCCTTACAGTGTGTATGGTAACACCCATTCATGTTTCATGTTCTCTATGTATATAAATCTCCCCACTGTATTTTCCACTGAATGCATCCGATGAAGCGAGCTGTAGCTCACAAAAGCTTATGCTCAAATAAATTTGTTAGTCTCTAAGATGCCACAAGTCCTACTTTTCTTTTTGTGGGTATTTTGATATTATTATTGATTAGCTGTATTATCATTGAGCCTAGGACCAGGCCCCCGTTGCGCTAGGTGCTGTACAAATGCAGGAAAAAATGACGAGATTTAAACCAATATTTTCCCAGTGCCTGGGCACTAGCTGGACAGGAAAAAACCACTTCTGCCCCTGCATTGGGGTGGTTAGCTGGGAAGCAGCTAGCATGCCCATGTGAAGGCAGAACTCCTGCTGTCCCCTCCGCTGGGCCTTCGCGATGCCCGCGGGGCAGCGGGCATGTTTCTGAGGGGTGACGCGGGCTCTCCCCCGCTAGACACTGCAGAAGGAGACCGCAGGCCATGCCCCGCGGGTGGAGGACGTCCTGTGCAGGGCCGAGCGCATGGTGGCGGCAGCCGAGGGGGACTGCAGCGCCGTGGAGGAGCAGCAGTGGCTGCTGAAGGAGTCGTGGAGCGCTTTGCAGGAGGAGACGGGGAGGAGGTGGCGGCGGCTGCAGCAGGCGAACGAGGCCCAGCGGTACTACCTGGACGCCGGCGAGGCGGAGGCCTGGATCAGCGAGCAAGAGCTCTATGTGGTGGCTGACGAGAAGCCACAGGTGAGAACAGCTGGCGCTTAGCAATAAAACACGCAGAGAGCAGGCACGGTCCCGCTGCGGTCAGCGAACTGGGGTCTGGGCGATGGCCAGCACACCGGGGGTCGCCCGGCTCAGCCCAGCGCTAGGTTTGGCCCCAGGTGTTTCTCCAGGTACGTCTGCACTGCAGTCGGGAGGGGGGTGCGTGGAGCACATGTAGGCGCAAGCTAGCTGCTGTCATGGAAGCAGTGAGTGTTCAGGAAAAGGCGAAAGATTTACGTGAGCTGAAGAGAAAGCAGAACACGGCAGCTGCTTGCGTGTGTATGCAGGGCCTGGGCAGGCGGGGCTAGGCCAGGCTGCCGCAGCATAACCATTATTGGTTCCCTACAGGAGCTTTCCTCTCAGGAGCAGCAGAAGGTCCCTAAAAGTGCGGGGGCCAGTGGTGCCCAAACTGAGGCCCTGTCCCCCTGCGTGTTTCCCCTGAGGACCCTCTCCCTGCTATCCCTTCTTCCCGAGCCCCAACCCCCACGCTGTCCCTTCCCCTGAGGTCCCACCCCCGCGCTGCCACTTCCCCTGAATTCCCACCCCCACGCTGCCTCTTCCCCCCCCCAAGTCCTTGCCCCCTGCTCACTCCTCTCCACCTCCTTTCTCCCCCCTTCTCCCCCATCGCTCACCCTTACAGCCAGTAAAGGTGGGGGGGACATGTCCTCCTGACCCCCCCATTCCACCACCCCTATTTCCTCGAGCTCCCATGCTGCAATAACACCTCCCAGCTGCAGTGCAGACCATCCCCAAGAGCACTTGTGAGACAGTGGCTCTGCATGGGGTAGACGGTGCTCTCAGGTAGTCCAGTGAATCCTCTTTCTCGCTGCCTGGCTGGTGTGTCTTGCTCTGGGTCAAACTGATCCTCAGACTTGGGGATGGGAAGGAATTTTCCTCAGGTCAGAGTGGCAGGGACCTGCAGTGGGGCAGGCATGAGAGTGGACTGCCTGGCACCTCAGCCTCTCCTGGGGCAAGGGGTGAGTGCCTGTGCTACAGTAGTTTAGTCTGTTTAGGGATTGAAAGCTGTAGTTTAATTGACGTTGTGGGGCTCAAGCCAGGGGTGTCTGGATGAACTGTAGTGCCCTAGGCGGTGCACCAGGTCAGACAAGACGGTCCCTTCTGACCTTGAACTCTCTGGAACTCTGTGGCCCCCCTCTCTGCAATACCACCCAGTGCATGCCCCAGTGGCGGGATGAGCGGGGCCCAGACCAACAGTGGATGCTCCGCAGCACAGAAGATGCTGAGGCCGCCAGATCCATTTATGGCTCAAACCCCCTGGGCCATATCGTCAGTTGTGTTTGCATGTGATGTCCATTGAATGGCCCAGCACCATCCCCAGGCCTCCTCCTACAAATGTCGACACCATGCCGGTACCGGGAGGCTGCTCCAGTCTGGGATTGGGTGTGCCGTGACTCCAGAGGCTCCTGCCGTGCTTGGCTGCAGAGGCTCCGTGTGGCCCCATGCGCTGTGCTGCTGAGCCAAGTTTGCTCCCCAGCGCCGCTCTTGGGGGGTTTCTGCACCACTGCCCGCTATTTTTTCCCCCCCAGAAAATATAGTCTGCCCAAGAAGTGCTGCCGTTCCATCTTTTGCCCACCAGAGGCCGCTGTGTGCCAGAGCCCCCGTCTGCATTCATGCTACTTGCTGTTCAGGCGCCACAGCAGCCTCTGGTGGATGAAAGGGGGAACTGCAGCACTTCTCGGCCAGAATGTATTTTCTGCGGGGGAAAAACAATTATGCAGCCAGACATGAATCCTGCACGTGCGCGGTAGTGCAGAAGTCCCCCAGGAGTAAAATTCCACATGGCTCTGCTGTGCTCATGGCTTCATGCCTTCCCTAGTCAGGGCACTCCGAGGCCTCTTTCTGCATGCATGTGAATGTACATCTGAGATGGGTGTGCTCCTGCCTTGTGTACATAGCTTTCTGCTCTTCGGCAATGGACACATCTCGCTATGTACTGCCAGTTCCGCACGTTCCAAACCGCCGAGTTTAGCTCAAAAAAATCCTGCGATTTTAAATGAAAGCTGAGAGTCTCCCATAATCACATGACTCCAGGAGCTCGGGCTTGAGGAAAAGCACCAAATATCACGACTTTCCCCTAAACATCGGCCTCGGTTTTAAAACAAATTTTCACACACAAATCGGTTTTCAAGTTAAGGGGGTGGAAAATCCCCCTTCTCACATCCCTAAATCTAACCATCAGCAAGAACACTTGGCTCAGGAGCAGGTTGCACAAAGGTGGCTTTAAGTCACATTTCTGACCTCCTGATCTTGGGGGCCACAGAGGCTAGGGTGTAACTTAGCCCTAGGGCCTTGTTTAAGTTACAGCAGTCTCCCTGGGCTGCCCTCACATCTCTGTGTGCCCCAGCCACACCCCTGGTATGCCCCCTATACCAGGACCTGTGAAGGAGTTCTTCAGAGGACAGCCTGTGTAACCCAGGCCTGCTGGGCATGGTGCTCTGTCCCCATCTAGTGGCATCTAGTCTAGCTAGAGATTTGTGAGTCTGCTACAGCCTTCGCTAAGAGCCACGTGGCTTTTAGTTCAGGCAATAGAGGCTCATACACTAAGCTTCAGAGGTTCCAGGTTCTATCCTGCCCACCAAGAGAACCCTCCCTGAGCCAGAGCTTTAAGAGTCCATTTGCACTGCTTCCGTCCTTTCACCTGGTGCAAAGAGGCCAGAGGAGGGGTGAGGATCTCCGCTTGGAGATCTAGGCCATTTCCCTCAGAGCCAGGCCCTGTCATTACATACAGCAGGCTGATTTTGTCCTTGCTGAACATTGTGGGGTGGTTTGTGTGTCACTGCAATTGAAAAACGTCCAGCCTGGGTGTGGCTCACCTGAGACCAGATGGCTGTTCCAGGGGCACATTGTAACACACAGAAGTCTGTAGATGCGTAACTAGGTACTTAGTAAATCAGTAGATGGTGCTCCACAATACACACCTTTGTTCATGGGCTTTGTCAGAACAATAAGAATGGTTTAGCATCAGCCAACCCCAATCATGAGCCAGGCCCCCCGATATCATGAGATTTAAAATAAATACTAAATGTTGGCCGATGGAAGGAGGGTGGCTTAGTGGCCTGCATGCTGGGTGGGGACTCAGGAGATCTAGGTTCTATTCCTTGCTCTGCTGCAGGGTGACATCTCCTTTCTGTGCCTCAGTTTCCCCTCTGTGCAATGGAGATAATGATGCCAACCTTCTTTGTACAGCACTTTGAGATCTAGTGATAATGAAAGCTGGGCATTGTTGTTATTATTTTAGTTGCCTTCTGGTTTCTAAGCTGTGAGGGTCACACTAGGCTCATGATTTCCAGCTTTTCTCCATAACCACGGGTGCTAGGAAATGTTCTCCTGAAAGCCGGGTAATCATGTGACTCCAGGAGCTGGGGATTTAAGAAAAACCCATAACTATTGTACAGTTTGGCAGCACTGGTTGCTACGGCCATGTACTGCATGTGGCTTCCCAAGTGCAGCAAGACACACACACTCTTAGCAAGAGCACCCCAAAGGGAGGTTACAAACCCCCTGATTGGAAATGGCTGGGACAAGGCAGCATGGCAGGAATCCTGTGCTTGGCACTAGTTTGCGTGGAGGCCAGAATGACAGGCACCCCTTTGAACAAGCGAGGGCCCAGTTTCCGGCTTTGTTGCCCACGTTCTGCCCCGACGTCTGGCCAGCGCAGGGCAGTGGAGCATCAGAACCAGAATGTTTGGCCAGATGTGCGTGGGCTCTGGCAGCCCGCCCCGGTGCTAACCCTGTCTGGTTGCAGGATGAAGAGAGCAGCATCGTTATGCTGAAGAGACATCTCCGCCAGCAGCGCACCATGGACGACTATGGCAAAAACATCAAGCAGCTAGCTGGCAGGGCGCAGACGCTGCTCTCTGTGGGCCATCCAGAGGGGTACGTATGAGCCAGGCATGAGCCCTTACTACCGGAGCATCAAACCACCCATCTAGGGACACTGGGGCGGGGAGCGGCCTGCCTGCCAGTTCTCGGTAGCTGCTTCGATTCCAGCTCCTTGGGCCCATAAATGTGCAGAGACTAGCACCAGCCCTGTTGGCTCTGCTGTGTAGGTTCGGAGTATGTCTACATTGCAGCTAGATGGGTAACTACCAGCCGGGGGAGACATACATGCACTACCCCTGTTCGAGCTAGCACCCTCCAGAGAGCAGCACAGCAGTGGGATGGGCGAGTCGCCCGTGTAGGTACCTTGGGTCTTGGACTGGATAGCACTAGGGGCAGCTAGCCCCTCCTGCCACCCATGCTACCACTACCATATTGCTATATTTAGTGGGCTAGCTTGATCAAAGCTAGTGAGAGTAAATCTACTGGAGCTTGGAATTGCACGTTCCCTCGGTGTCTATATGGGACTGTCCGGCTGCACAGACGGACGGAGAGACAGCCAGATGGCAGGTCTCCTGTTCCACTCAGAGATGCCCAATCCAGGGCCTTTGGCTCCTGGCCTCTACCGCGTGGGATAAAAGCAAATCCGTCCCACGTCATATTAAGGTTCCATTTGTAAAGGGTTAATAGATGCTCAGGCTGTGAGCAGGATGTGTGGCAGGTAGCTATAGACCATGTCAGAAGATCTTATAAACCATGGGTATAAACCGTGGTTGTGAACTGCATGCTGGGTTCTGTAACAATCTGTGACAGCTGATGAGCCATTCATTAAAACATCGACACATCACACATTGACTCACCTCATAGGAACTGTTTATAAAGGGAACCTTCCTATGCAGAGTGACCAGCAACTCTCCTTGGGATCCGTGGGCCTTCAGCTTCTAGACAGGATGCAGGGTAACTAGCATGTCGTGTAGCTCTGAAGCAGAGGTTTCGCTGGCACGTTGGGGGTTAATAAATGTTCTAGCAAATTTTCCTTTAATGATGCTGTTTGCTGGGAATGCCAGACTTATTGTTGGCATTACAGTAGCATGTAGAGGCCCCAGGTGAAATCAGGGCCCCATGGGGGCCGGGCGCAGCACAGACACACAGTGAGAGACAGTCCCTGCCCCAAAGATCTCACATTCTAAACAGACCGGGGTGGGAGGGGAAATAGAGTCACTGAGAGGGGAATGGACTTGCCCAAAGTCACCCAGCAGGTCAGTGGTTGATCTAGGAATTTAACCCTCAAGGAGCTCAATCTATTAAGCTTAACAAAGGGAAGGTCGGCTAAGGGGTGACCTGATCCCAGTCAGTACGTACTGATGTGGGGAACAAATATTTAACAATGGGCTCTTCAATCTAGCAGAGAAAGGCCTACCATGATCCAGTGGCTGGAAGTTGAAGCTGGACAAATTCAGACTGGAAATAAGGTGTCAGTTTTTAACACTGAAAGTAATAACCATTGGAACAAAGGTGGTGGTAGATTCTCCATCACTCCCAATGTTTAAATCAAGATGGGATATTGTTCTACAAGCTCTGCTCTGGTTGAGCCAGGAATTAATTCAAGGTCGGTCTCTGGCCTGTATTATATGGGAGGTCAAAAGAGAGGATCACATGGTCCTTTAGGAAGTGGGATCTATGAACCCAGGTCTCCTGACTCCCAACCCAGTGCTGTGCCCCCTGGGCCACACTGGCTCTGACTGTCCTGAATATAGCTGGTTACAAATTCTCCAACAGACATGGTTTTCCCTCAGGAAATTATTATTGATTTGTATTATCGCATCACCGAGGAGCCCTGCCAGGGCCCAGGCGCTGGGCAGACACAGAAGGAAAAGACTGGCCCTGCCCTGCTATTTTGTTGAAACTGAGGCTTAATTTACACTTGGAAGATTTGCCGGCATAGCTATGTCAGCTAAGAGAGGAAAAAAGTCTCAGCCCTGAGCCAGCAAAACCTCCAGTGTCAGTACAGCTAAGCTGGGAGACAAGTGCTTCAGTCAGTTTAGCTGATGTCATCCGGGGCAGCGGGGAAGTCTCTGTCATGTGGACCAGTGGTTCTCAACCAGGGGTGCGTGTACCCCTGGGGGTATGCAGAGGTCTTCTGGGGGTACATCAACTCATCTAAATATTTGCCTAGTGTTACAGTTGGCTACATAAAAAGCCCTAGCGAAGTCAATGCAAACTAACATTTCATACAGACAATAATGTGTTTATACTGCTCTGTATGCTATACACTGACATGTAAGTACAATATTTATATTCCAATCGACTTATTTTATGATCGTATTGTAGTAATGAGAAAGTCAGCAATTTATCAGTAATAATGTGCTGTGACACTTTTGTATTTTTATGTCTGGTTTTGCAAGCAAGTAGCTTTTAAGTGAGGTGAAACTTGGGGGTAAACAAGACAAATCAGACTCCTGAAAGGGGTATAATAGTCTGGAAAGGTTGAGAGCCACTGGTGTGGACAATGCTGAAACTTTCTCTGTGAATGTGTCTATTTCAATTACATTTCCTTTTGAAAAAGAATGTGAATGTCCCGGTTTGATCCTATCGAAACGGGCCATCCCGAGTGCTCAGTTCATTTGAGATTGTTTTGTAAGTTACTGGTTTCAGAGTAGCAGCCGTGTTAGTCTGTATTCGCAAAAAGAAAAGGAGGACTTGTGGCACCTTAGAGACTAACAAATTTATTTGAGCATAAGCTTTCGTGAGCTACAGCTCACTTCGTCGGATACATTCAGTGGAAAACACAGTGGGGAGATTTATATACCAACACAGAGAACATGAAACATGAAAACCCATTGTTTCATGTTCTCTGTGCGTGTATATATAAATCTCCCCACTGTATTTTCCACTGAATGCACCCGACAAAGTGAGCTGTAGCTCACGAAAGCTTATGCTCAAATAAATTTGTTAGTCTCTAAGGTGCCACAAGTCCTCCTTTTCTTATTGTAAGTTACTGTATAAGAGACGTTTCTAAAGGTTGAAATTGAGACAGTTCAGTTTCCTCCAAGCACTTTTTATTTTAACATTTTGTGTTGTGGGAAATTTGGACCCTTGTTTTGGTTCCGACTGGGAACGCCAACTTCCGAACCACGGGGCTCCCAGCCATCATGGTCGCTGACCTGCCTACTGTCTGTACCTCCCAGGGAGCAGATCATCCGGCTGCAGGGGCGGGTGGATAAGCAGTATGCGGGGCTGAAGGACCTGGCGGAGGAGCGCCGGCACAGGCTGGAGAACATGTACCACCTGTTCCAGCTGAAGCGGGAGGTGGACGACCTGGAGCAGTGGATCGCGGAGCGTGACATGGCCGCCTCCTCCCAGGAGTTGGGGCAGGATTACGACCACGTCACTGTGAGTTAGCGTGCCGGCCGAGGACTGGCAGGGCTGAGGGCATGGCTGCCCCGGTCTGGGACGCCTGCCTGGTGTTTCCACAGCAGCAGTGCATCGTGAGGCTGGAGCTTTCTGTAGCCCGGCGGGGCGAGGGGATCTTTCTGGAAACAGAACTGTAGGGCAGCCTAGCCATGTGGACAGAGGGAAGAGGAACGCTGCCAGGGCGAGGGGGTGTGTGTACAGAGCAGCGCACCCAGGATGGGGGTGGGAGGGCTGTACAGAGGAGCATGCCCACAGTGAGGTGGGGGGTACGGAGGAGACAGAGGTGGATTACCGTTCTGTGGGGCCCTGGGCCAGAGCAAGAAGGGGCCCCACCACCCACATCCCAGTGCTCCTACTGGGGAAATGGGGTCAGGGCGCGGGGGCTTTCCCTGCTCTCCTGCAGGAGCACTGGGTGGGGGGAGTGGATCGGAATGCGGGGGTGCCCATTTTTCCGGGCCCCCCAGTTGGCCGGGGCCCCTGGGCACGGCCCCGTTCGCCGAGTGGCTAATCCGCCACTGGGAGCAGAGCGCCCCTGGTGAGGATTGTTTCTCTGCCAGCTGCTGCGGGAGAAGTTCCGGGACTTTGCGCGGGAGACGGGCAGCGTGGGGCAGGAGCGCGTGGACAATGTGAACCTGGTCATCGAGCAGCTGATTGACGCTGGCCACTCGGAGGCTGCCACCATGGCTGAGTGGAAGGACGGGCTGAACGAGAGCTGGGCAGACCTGCTGGAGCTCATCGACACGCGCATGCAGCTGCTGGCCACCTCCTACGAGCTGCACAAGTACTTCTACGATGGCACCGAGATCCTGGGGCTCATCCAGGAGAAGCAGCGGGAGCTGCCTGTGGAGCTGGGTCAGGACGCCCACACTGCCGAGTCCTTCCACCGCATGCACACAGCCTTCGAGCGCGACATCCACCTGCTGGAAGGGCAGGTACGGCTCCCGCACTGCAGGACCTCGGGGCTCCTAGCGCACCAGGGGCCTGGGATCAAACTCATCTCTGCCACGTTAGAACACCTGCCGGCGATGCCCCTGGGCTGCCTTATTGCCAGCTGCTCCTTGCTCCTGGTCGTCCCGTCACAGGAGCACCAGGGCTCGCTGGGGAGTGTTTTCCCTATGGTTTGGCTAGCTGGGGGAAATGGGAGGCCGTGTCTGCCCTGCTTGGGTTTCGCTAGGCCATGCTCTGCTTTTGCACATGTAGGCCACCAGCCGCGGAACATGGCTCGTAGGTGATGCATGGATTACAGGGCCAGACGAGGCCACTCTGAGCTCTTGTAAACTCGCCAGAGAGCCTCCCCCAGGGATCCCTGCCACCAGCCCAGAACTCCGGGCTGAGCTGGAGCAGAGCTTTGAGAGGGACAATCCAGCCTGGATTTATAGATGCCATACCAGGGTTGGAGAACCCGCCCTGCCCCGGGCGATCTGTTCCCTGCTAAACATCTGCCTCTCATTTCAAACTGGAATGTTGCTGATGTCAGCTCCCAGCCACTGGCTCTTGCTTTGATGGTGTCAGATCAGCAGTTCTCAAACTGCGGGTTGGGACTTCAAGTGGGTCGCGACCCTGGTTTAATGAGGTCACCAGGGCTGGTGTTAGACTTGCTGAGGCCCGGGTCTGAAGCGAAGCCCGAGGGCTTCAGCCCTTAGTGGCGGGGCTCAGTCTTCGGCTTCAGCCCTGGGTCGTGGGGCTCAGGTTACAGGTCCTCCCACACGGGGTTCAAGCCCTTGGGCTTTGGGTTTGCCTCCCCCAACCCCACCAGGGGTAGCCAGGCTTGGGCAGGCTCAGGCTTTGGTCCCCTCTCTTGTAGTAATTTTTGTTGTCAGAAGGAGGGGTCGTGGTGCAATGACATTTGAGAACGGCTGGATTAGATTACAGAGACCCCTGCTAGCAAAAATCTGCCCGGCCTGATACAGCAGGATCAACTCAGCTCTCAGCCTTCTTCTGAATAAACTAACCAGATTGAGCCCCTTCAGTCTCCTGCTGCACAGCCGGTTCCCAGACCTTACATCGCCCCGTAGCTCTTTTCTGAGCCTTTCCCTGTTTTTCAACATCCTTGGACCAGAGTGGGCTCAGTCTCCAGGACCGGTGCCACTAATGCCATACACAGACACAATACCACGTGTCTGGTCCTACTCAATATCCTCATGTTCATCCTCCCAGGTACAGCATCACCCTGGCAGCTCATGTTGAGTTGCTTGTCCAGTATGATTCACAAGTCCCTTTCAGAGGCCCCACTTTCCCGGTTCAGCCCCCCATGCTGTAGGTGGGGGCTGCATTCCTTGTTCCTAGATGTAGAACCTTGCATTTGGCCATATTAAAATACATGTTGTTTGCATGTGCCCAGCTTACCAAGTGACCCGTCCTTGTTGTTATTTACCACTTTCTTGTCTCTATGTCAACCGGTGGTTGGGATCAGCCCTGTCTGACAGACAGGAATTGTGATGGGACTCCCTGGTCTAGAACTAGAGGCAGGTGGTAGACTGGGGCCCAGGAGTCATGGAACCCACGGCTCGGCTTCCCCCCCCTTGGCCACATTTCCCCATGCTCTCTCCGGCAGGTCCAGCAGTTCCGGGAGGTAGCAGCGCGGCTGCAGACAGCCTATGCAGGAGAAAAAGCCGACGCAATCCAGAGGCACGAGCAGGAGGTGTTGAGGGCCTGGAAGTCCCTGCTGGATGCCTGCAGCGGGCGGCGAGCACAGTTGGTGGATACAGCCGAGAAATTCCGCTTCTTCAGTATGGTCAGGGACCTCCTGTCTTGGATGGAGAGCATCACCCGGCAGATCGAAACTCAGGAGAAGCCCAGGTAAATCGCCATTGAGGGGGAATGGCCCTGGTCCGCCCTGACTCACCCCCTCCCCACACATGGACCCTGGATAAGCCCTACACAGGGTCCGACATGTCACAGCGGCATCTCTATTCCCAGCTTTTAAATGTTCACCTGACACTCATCAGAGGCTGAGAAGCAGCCTTGTACTTCACAAGTCTCCCTTTCTGTAGAGACAGGGTGAGCATATTTCCAAAAGGGACACCATGTGGGGCTAGCCTGAGCCCTTCCCCCCCATGTGTGGGGCTGGTCCAAGCCGCTGTCTCGAACCCATCTCCCTACACAGGGCTGGCCCATGTCACTCGCCTGAGCCCAACCTCCCGCCATTCCCCCCCACGCAAGGCTGGCGTCACTGCTCACCCGAGCCCTGCCTGCCCTCTGACCGAGCCCTGCCTTCCTGCCCTGAGCGGGGCTGATATCACCCCTTGCCCCCCCCCCACATGTTCCTCCACACCCCACCTTTTGGGGGGGGCACAAAAATGGTCATTTGTCCTGTTTGCTGTTGCCAACTGGCCACTTTTGCCAAAAAAGTCGGGACGGCCAGGACAGTGCTTAAAAAAAGGACTGTCCTGATCAAAATGGGATGTATGGTCATCCTATGCAGAGATGTCTCATCCGTGGAGCTGCTGCTGAAATACCACCAGGGGATCAAGTCCGAGATTGAAACCAGGCAGAAGAGCTTTGCCAGCTGCGTCGACCTGGGGAAGAAGCTCCTGCAGCGCAGACACCAAGCAGGCGCCGAGGTGAGGAGCATGGTGTCTCACGCTCTCATTTGCCTCCATGGGCGAGGCAGCCCAGCCTGACTACATCTTCCAGGGTGCACTGCGGCCACGCCTCCCACTGTGATCCCTCATGGGAGAGGTAGTCTGGCTGGTGAGCCCAGCCCACCACACACAATGGGAGCATGGCGCACCCAAACTACAACTCCCATGAGGCACCGCAGCAGCATTGCTGAATTGAAATATTTTGGTTTTCTGGGTGGTTTTTTTCATTAAAACCGCAACATTTTCCATGGAAAATTTACATTAAAAATTTTTTTTCTTTCTGTCAAGACTTTACATGCTGAGCCCTTCCCCCCACTTCCCGACCCCACGGCAGAGGTGTCATTCCTCATTCAGAGCCTGCAAAGTGCACAAAGTGTCCTGGGTGCTCCGTGTAAAGCAACATCCGATGGAGGTTTCCCGCCTGAGGGCCCTCCGGAGCAGTACGAGGCAGATCTGTAGAGCCAGTTACAGAGACACCTGCCGGAGCCGGGAGTGGAAAACGCCGTGGTTATTTCTCTCCTCTCTCCCCTTCCAGATCAAGGAGAAGCTGCTGCAGCTGACGGAGAAGAGGCATGAGATGATGGAGACATGGGACAGGCGCTGGGACTGGCTCCGCCTATGTGAGTGGCACACGGGCATGTCGGTGGTGGGGGAGGGTCGGTGGGCATCAGGAAGTTGCTGGGACTTCACCCAGACCTCCAGGTGTTTAGCACCCGCCTGGCCCCCAGACACTGAGCTCTGTGAAATGGGAGCTCTGGAAAATCCGGCCCGTGGTTTGCAGCTATAAATCATGGACAGGAGAATCCCAGGGGAAGGGGGTGGGGGAAGCATACCACCCCACTGAGATGGGTGTTGCATGCTATGCTTTCCCCAGCTCGACACAGGACCCGATCCCCCTAGCGTGCACTGGGACTGCAGGGAGCCTGCGTCGGCCTCAGCAGTCAGCATTGGGGCCTGGCGTAGGAGCCTCAGCCTGCTTAGGGGGAGGTTTGCAGGGGCCCACCTGCCTCTGCTGAGGGGGCGGTTGCACTTGTTGGGGGAGGGATGTGTCACGGAATCCCGGGGCGATGCTCTGGAACTGCTCCCTACGAAGCCAGTCAGGACTCTGGGGAAGTCTCCTCTCTGTGGGGAGCCTGTCTGCAGGACACACAGCTCACACAGCTTCCACCTTCTTGGGTCTGATCTTAGCATTCAGCATCCTCTGCCCCTCCGTGTGTTTCCCACAGCTCCTAGGGAAGCCAGAGGGTCCTGCCCCCCAACTCCGCAGTCAGACGTGACTCTCAGACAGCCAGTAAAACAGAGGTTTATTAGATGACAGGAACATGGTCTAAAACAGAGCTTGTAGGTGCAGAGAACAGGACCCCTCAGCCAGGTCCATTTTGGGGGGCAGTGAGCCAGACAACCACATCTGCACTGCACTGTATGTCCCCAGCTAGCCCCAAACTGAAACTCCCTCCAGCCCCACCTCCTCTGGGCTTTGTCCCTTTCCTGGGCTAGGAGGTCACCCAATTCCTTTGTTCTCCAACCCTTTAGCTCTCACCTTGCAGCGGGGAAGGGCCCAGGCCATCAGTTGCCAGGAAACAGGGTGTCGGCCATTCTCTGTATCCAGACCCCTGCACACACCTGCCCTCTAGGGCTCTGCAACAATCATACACCCTTATCCCACCACCAAGATACTTAAGAACTGCATTGGGGAAACTGAGGCACTCCCACACTATTCAGAGGAAACATTATGAACAGTCCCGCTTCTTCATGGGATGTCCCAAAACCCTGGGCTCCCAGCTCCTGAAAACTCCTTGCTGGGGTGCAGGAGGGTTGGCCTGAACCACTCTGGGTCTCCCTTCTCCCCAGTCCCCGAGGGGGGTGATGCTTATGCCCTGATCTCTGCTGAGCGCTGTGTGCTCCAGGGTATTAACGAGCAGGACACTAGCGTCCTCCTCCTTGGGGGAGCCAGCCAGCTCCAGCGTGGAGACTGGCCCTGCTCCCCCACCCCCGCCTGCTGCGGGCATGTAACGCGCCCCTCTGCTCTCTCCGCGGCAGTGCTGGACGTGTGCCAGTTCTCCAGGGATGCCTCCGTGGCCGAGGCCTGGCTGATCGCCAAGGAGCCGTACCTGGCCAGCGGCGACTATGGACAGACCGTGGGCAGCGTCGAGAAGCTCCTGAAAAGGCACAATGCCTTTGAGAAATCCACTGCCACGTGGGAGGAGCGCTTCGCCGCGCTGCAGAGGCTGACCACGGTGAGCATGCCCCGGGCCTGGGTGGACGGGCATCAGCAATGGGGATCGAACTGGGGAACCTCAGCAGCTAGGATGCCAGGAGCAGGCTCCTGTGAGCTGCCATTAGAGGAGGCAGAGAGTGAGCAGAAGCTGCATAGGGAAGGCAGGGCGGATCGCTTGCCCGGCTGGTGCATAGCTGGGCACGTTCCCGGGTGCTTTAGCCACTCCAATTATCAATGATCCAAAGAACAGGGCTTCCCCACTTCCCTCCAGAGACCATCCCCCGCCCTGTGGGTCTCACTGAGAGGGAATCTCCCCTGGACACCCTTTTGTATTGCATTGTCATGCCACTCGTGGTAGTGCTGCATCCGGCCTCCCCCTAACCCTCTGCTCTCCCTTCCCGGCATTCCCACCCTTAGCCCACAGCTCCCTGCCCGGCTCTTGGACCTTCTGCCATTTGCAAATCTGCAGCCTTTAAATAATCCTCCCCACTGAATCCTTTTCCAGCTGGAGTTGCGAGGGAAGCGTAAGCTCCAAGAGGAGTCCACGCAACGCAAAGCAACCTGGACCATCGACCCCCAGTACGACTTTGACCCAGGGGCTTTGGAAGCACTGGAGTAAGTGACAAGCTCACGCGTTTCACTGCACCTGCGACCTTCCCTTCGGGCCTTTGGGGGGTGATTCTGCACCCAACGAGGCAGCGGGAGTCTCACCAAGTCCTGGAGGTATCACAGACTAAGGAGGATGGGCTAGTGAGTTAGTAGCCAGCTGCCAGCAGGGGATCCCAGCATGCTAGTGCCTGTGCCTTGTGGGTTCTAGCAATGGAACCAAAGCCAGGGTTGAAATGCTCGGGGCTGGTTCACTTCGTAGCACCTGACTTGGGAGCATTTGCAGCTCACAGCCAGTGCTAGTTAAATGGAAAAGTCCCTTTCCGAAGGCTGATGCTGTGGAGTGCAGCCAAAAGGGGCGTCTCCAGGCTGAGCTGGATTGCCAGGGACATTGCGTTTCAGGATGCAGGTGCCAGTCGGGCTGAGAGTGATTTAGTGTCCAGGTTTCAGAGTAGCAGCCGTGTTAGTCTGTATTTGCAAAAAGAAAAGGAGTACTTGTGGCACCTCAGAGACTAACAAATTTATTAGAGCATAAGCTTTCGTGAGCTACAGCTCACTTCATCGGATGCATTTCCGATGAAGTGAGCTGTAGCTCACGAAAGCTTATGCTCTAATAAATTTGTTAGTCTCTAAGGTGCCACAAGTACTCCTTTTCTTTTTAGTGTCCAGGGAGATGAGTGCATCACTTGGTCACCGGCTCTGGAAGTGCAGCCCAGCTGCCCCACCGGCAGATCACTCACTGATTGCAAACCTGCAGCTGGGCCTGGTGCCATTGGAGCATTCAGCGCTGGCCCCTACCAAGCTGTGGGGCCCTGGTCTGTTCCTTCAGGGCACATCTTGAGTTTTCCCCAAGCTGCCAAGTCCAGCTACCATGTTAAGTTGTTCTGAGTGGCTCAGGTCAACGGGAATTTTGCTCTTGACTTCAATAGGTCTGTCCATCCGTTAATGCTCAGCACTTGCTTCGGAGCTTTCGCTGGCTCGGGGCCGGAGTGGGCAGCATCCCGCAGGGTCTGACCACACAGCAGCACCTTCTTCTGTGCCCATTTCAGAAGTCAGGCACCGGCCTCCCTCAGGCTCCTCTCTGGATGCCAGCCCTGTCTGTCTCAGGAGTCTGCCTGGCCTCCCCTCACCCGGGTATCTGGGCATCTCCTGTGTCAAATCGATGGCAGTAGCGAAGTCCCCAGCGGACTCCATGGGGTTGCTGGCCCTTCTCCCTTCTTGGGGTCAGAACTCAGCTTGCAGGGACATGTGGGTCTTGGACTGGGGGGGATATTCTCCATTGCCTTGGGGTTAGCTTGATCTGCGCCAGCGAGGTTTGTTGGTCGGTTCCTTGGGGACAGGGGGGAGAAAGAGGGTCAGTGTGGGGTTTGGGCAGAGAAAGGGGCGCCAGTGTTGGTGTTTGGAGGATTAAAGGGGGGCCAGTGTTGGAATTTGGGGTAGAAGGATCGGCACTCGGGGTTTGGATGGTGAGAGCTGAGCTTTGGAGTGTGGAAGGGGGGATCAGCTAGGGTGACCAGATGTCCCAATTTTATAGGGACAGTCCTGATATTTGGGGCTTTGTCTTGTATAGGTGCCTATTACCTCCTGTCCTGATTTTTCACACTTGCTATCAGGTCACCAGGGTCCGGAGGGAGGAAAGGGGAGCAGGGGGGCAGTGTCAGGAGTCAGGGGGTTGGGAGAGGGGGTGGCACCAGGAGGTGGGGACAGAAGGGGGGTCGGCTTCAGGGGGTGGCACTGGGAGCCAGGGGAGGTGGTCAGGGGCGTGGAAGAGGAGCGGTGCTGGCGGCAGGGGGAGGACAGTGCCGGGGGTCAGGGGCATGGAAGGGGCAGTGCTGGGGGTCAGGGATATGGGAGGTGGAGGTCTGGGGGGGGGGATGGTGCCAGGGGCGTGGAAGGGGGACAATGCTGGGGGTCAGGGGGATTGAAGGGGGCAGTGCCAGGGGGCAGGGGGCACGGTACCGGGGTCAGGAGGGCGTGGAAGAGAGGTGGTGCCAGGGGGACAGAAGGGAGGACTCGTGCTGGGGGGCAAGGAGTGGTGCCTGGGGTCAGGGGCATGGAAGGGGGCAGCACTGGGGGTTTGCAGTCACAATGCCCTCGTTAAAACCCAGCCTGGGTAATTCTAGCCTGCTAGCTCAGGTCTCTGAACAGCTTCAACAGCAGAAGAGATTCTTTTTTTTTTTTTTTAAACTACTTAAACTGTTCTTGAGTTTTGATGTCATCCATTAAACAGCTGCCATGTTCCACCCCAGAGGCAGCTGCATTTCCTAGAATCCTAGAAGATTAGGGTTGGAAGAGACCTCAGGAGGTCATCTAGTCCAACCCCCTGCTCAAAGCAGGACCAACACCAACTAAATCATCCCAGCCAGGGCTTTGTCAAGCCGGGCCTTGTGGGTGAAGTGACTCATGTAGTGTTTGTAAGCTGAGTGGGAAACTCTTGAGGCTGCAGGGGTGGGGTGTTTTGGGGATACAGAATTTAGCGGCCACTTTGCATTGTAGAACAAGCACAATGCATGCAGCAGACGCTTGGCCATACTGGCTGTGCTTCTTGGTTCCATTGTTTGTAAATCTACATGCCCCAGGAGAGAGCTGAAGAGGCCAGATCTGGAACAGCCATTTGCAACTCACTTAGCTTGAGAAACTCCCAGTCACAAAAGCATCGGATTCAGAATAATGTTCTGGGCAAACCATTTACACAGCAAATTATGGGCCTCTTACGCGAAAGAAAATACCAAAGTTCCCTCTTTTTAAAGGGAGTGCTATTTGCCGTAGGTCTCAGGAAGAAAAAGAGAAGAAAACAGGGGTAATTTCACAGGACCTCTCTGAACCTGCTACAGAAGACTCATCACTGGTCAGTTACCGATTTTAGTTTTCTCCTTCCTGGACCCACCCCCCAGCTGCATAATTCCCTGGGATTTTTTATAAAGCTCTTTGCAAATTGTTGCCTCTCTGCCGAAGCCTGTTAACAATGTGCCAATGTTTCCCTCTGACAAAAGCCTCCTGTTTTCATATTTGCTTTGTGTTTGTTCGTCCCCCTAGTTCTTTCCTCCTCTGCTATCAGTGAAGCAGGTGGAAAGGTTTTTTATACCATGCATTCATCCATTGTTTCTTTAATTAGCTTAATAAATGTTCACATTACAAATAATTTACTGTTTGCCACAAAAATATACACACGTTCACACATTCTATTTTTCCACCCCCAGAAAATGCTATTTTTTTTAACCCAGCAAGAATTTCCCCAACGAGCAAAGGACGTAGTTTGCCAGGTTCGCTCATCTCGAGGTGGATCTGTCCCATCTGATACATCTGTCCCTCATTTGGTTGGGGGAAGGGTTCGCTTGCCCACCGTGGCCCTGCTCGAGCGGAGGTTGAGGGTACATGTGTGCTGCAAAGAAAGACTCGCGGCTGAAAGTCTCGGAACCCGGGTCAGCTGACTCAGGCTTGCTGGGCTTGTACTGTGGGGCTAAAAATATCAGCCTAGAGGTTTGGGCTCGGGCTTGGCTCTGAGACCCGACCCCTCACCGGAGAGGGCTCCAGGCCAAACAAAGTGCTATTTTTAGCCCAGTAGCGTGAGCCCGAGTCAGCAGACCCAGGCTCTGAGACTCGTTGCCATGGGTGTTTTTCTGCAATGTAGACAGAGCCTTAGCTCCAGAGATGTTAAGCGCAGGCAGGACCATTGGATCGTCTTGCCTGACCTCTGTAGCCCAGGCCAGAGAATTCTGCTCCGTTATCCCTGTGTTGAGTCCAGTCACTTGTGTTTGGCCAAAGCAGATCTTCCAGAAAGGCCTCAGTCTGGATTCTCCATCTCTTGATGTCTTCAATCCCCCCTTCCCAGGGTAGCTTGTCCCTGCAGGTTAAACATCAGGGCCTTGTGGAATGCATCTGGCTTCTGCTCCAGCCATGGGTTCTTGTCCTGTCTTTCTCCGCTCTCTAAGCACCCAGTGTTTCCCCCCCGGGAAGGGCCATATGCGTAAGCTGGTCTGGAAAGGTGCACTGGGAGACCCCCTCGCTCCCCACGCTGCCGGCATGTGCAGTGAAACAGCACCCCCTCGGAAAATGCCTTGTCTGCCAAACTCCATCTGCTCCAGGTGCACCAGGGGGAAGAAGGGCGAGTCTGTAGAGCAGGGAAAGGGGGCGCAGTGACAGCTGCTCGTAGGGAAGGGTCATTTGTACAGCCTGCACTGTTCCATCCAGTCAGGCCGACAAAACTGGGCTCGCTGGCCTTGTGTCGCCTGGTGAATGCAGGCTGGGTGGGCACTGCTTGATCTCTGGACATATCCTGGGGGAACCCCAGGGAGGGAGAAGGCCGGCCCCCATGCTCAGCTCAATGTCTATTCACATTGAAACTGGCCAGGACAAGCAAAGAGGTTAAAGCTACAGGAACACAGAGAATAACATCCAACGGCTAGCGGAGGGGCCTACAACTCAGGTCTCCTGGGTTCCACTCCTGGCTCACTGCGGGATCGCGGGCAGCTCATTAAAAAGCTGCCGGCTGTTCCCTAGAAGCTGGTTTGCTGTCTTAGGCCGTCTTCACTAGAAACGCGTGTCAGTGCGGACACTTGCTACAGCGACAGGAGGGGCTCTCCCGTTGCTGGAGTTCATTGAGTGGCAGGAGCGAGGTTGATGGTGGAACGACATTGCGCAGGGGGGTGGATTTTTCACCCCCCCGAGCGGCATTGCTGGCTCCACCTGACTTTTTGGTGTGGACCTGGCCATTGGAATGTCAGTTACAAGGGGTGATTTGTTGGTGATGTTTCTCTCCTGGCTAAAGCCCCGGCGCCTGGGCAGTAATATGGGCATAATGCTATCGCTGCAGCGCCCTTTGCTCAGGGAACCGGCACAAAACCTTTTGCTGCCAGTGTGAACTGGGTCTCTGCTAGGGGGTTTGCCAGGCCAGCTCTTCCCCATCTGGACCTGGCCTGTGTTTCAGTGCTCTGGGCAGTCTGGAAACCAGCCACCCCCTTTCCAAGCTGCATGGCTCACACGCCAGTGCCCATGGGGCAGCGGGAGGAGCTGGGCAACCGGGGCTCATTCTGGGGGGGTCTGAAACATAAGGAGGATGGGGACACAACAGGGGCTGGGACAGTGAAGGGAGGGGGGAGCCTCATGTGGCCGTCGGTTCTCTATGAGTGTGCAGAGACTAACTGTTCCTCTAGTCTCACCTCCTATCTGCTCTACGCCCGTTTGCAGCTGGGTTGCAGCAGGACCCACCTCATAGCAAGTGCTCCTGGCTTCCCTCATTGCACCTGCCCCCCCAGGGAAGCCGTTCACCCTTGCGCACGCTAGCTGGGCCCTCCCACAAGAGCCTGCTTGGGAAGCCGGGGCTCTGTAGCTGTGAGAAGCACTTGCCCGTAGCTGCACTGCTCCGGTTCTTACCCCTGTGCCGGGGATCTGGGGCACTCTGGAGAAGGCCTGTTCCAGACACTATGCCTCCCTCCAAATGGCAGACACCCGCCTTAGCCCCGCATGGAAGATTGCTCTCAGTAGAGGCGTTTTAGGTTCCCCACCAGCTCCCAAGAGAAGGGTCCCTGCTCCCGCTCATGGCCTGGGAATCCTGCTCCAGGCGGCTGGGCTGTGGCCTCCTCAATGTATAGATCTGCGCTGTCACCTTCACAGGAGGCTTTGGGACTGATTCAGGCCAGACCTCCTCCCAGTGTGGACAGGAGATTGGCTTACCTGGCAGCCCCACCACAGAGCCTCAGGTGCATGCGGGGTAGGCAGGCCAGGAAGGATGACCTAGGGAATAGGGAACTGGCCCGGGGCTCAGGAGAACTGGCTCCAAGTTCTGGCTCTGCTACTGGCCTGAAGGGTGACCTTGGGCAAATCAATCACCCCTGGGCCTCAGCGCCCAGCTGTCATTGGGGGTAGCGTTCCCTGCCTCGCATGGAGGGTGAGCAGTTAAACCCATCCACCGCCGGGAGGCCTGAGAGATACCTCAATAGATCCTGGACTGGGCAGTTGGGGCTTTCAGGTCTCCTGGAGGTGCCCCCTGACATTCTGGTCAGGTCCTGCCCCCTCCTTGTGCACTGGCCATTGGCTGTGCCTTAGCTGCTCAGGCATGGGGCAGCCCGTGGTGCCAATTCTCGGTAGCTCCCCTGGTGTTGTGAGATGCTCTGACCAGCTACACCAGCGGAGGATCTGACCCATAGACAGACTGGAGAGAGTCCAGCGGAGGGCAACGAAAATGATTAGGTGGCTGGGGCACATGACTTACGAGGAGAGGCTGAGGGAACTGGGGTTATTTAGTCTGCAGAAGAGAAGAGTGGTTTTGATAGCAGCCTTCAACTGCCTGAAGGAGAGGGAGGGATAGCTCAATGGTTTGAGCATTGGCCTGCTAAACCCAGGGTTGTGAGTTCAATCCTTGAGGGGGCCATTTGGGATCGGGGGCAAAAATTGGGGATTGGTCCTGCTTTGAGCAGGGGGTTGGACTAGATGACCTCCTGAGGTCCCTTCCAACCCTGATATTCTATGATTCTATGATTCTAAGGAGGGTTCCAAAGAGGATGGAGCTCGGCTGTTCTCAGTGGTGGCAGATGACAGAACGAGGAGCAATGGTCTCAAGTTGCAGTGTGGGAGGTCTAGGTTGGATATCAGGAAACGCTATTTCACTAGGAGGGTGGTGAAGCACTGGAATGGGTTACCTAGGGAGGTGGTGGAATCTCCATCCTTAGAGGTTTTTAAGGCCCGGCTTGACAAAGCCCTGGCTGGGATGATTTAGTTGGGGATTGGTCCTGCTTTGAGCAGGGGGTTGGACTAGATACCTCCTGAGGTCCCTTCCAACCCTGAGATTCTAGGATTCTGTGGGTCCCGCGCTGGCGGAGAGGAGATACTCTGCTGCCCTCCTCTCTCCAGGCAGAGCTCTAGGAGAATCCATGACTTCCCAGCACCTCCAGGGCTCAGGTTTCCGGGCTGCCCAGCCCTGCGGGAGCTGTGACTCCTGGTGCCTGGAGCTGTGACTCTGGAGCTGAGGCTCACAGGGGTGACAGGACCTCACTGCACATTGGGTCACTTCCCCCGACGCCTGTTAGTGACCTCCCCAGCCCGGCGGCGTTCGGCTGGGTGTTCCTACCAGCTCTCCTAGCACAACAAACCATTGGACCGGCGGGTTCCAGAGACGCAGCCAGGCGAAATGCAGGGAGCCTCTCAACTCCGGAGCAGCAGCAGTGAAGCAGAGCAGAGGAATGCGGGGTAATTTGTCTCCCGACACCCCACGCGGTGGGCTTAGACTCCGTCTCGTTCCCCTGCAGGAATTCTAACCTCTTGCCATTGTTTTCTTTGGAAGAATGATGCCCCGTCCAAGGCAGGCCCCGTGGAGACCCCGGAACTGGCGCTCTCCGGTGCACGCCCGACGTCAGTGGGAGACACGGACGGCTCATCAGACGCTCAGCAACCTTTGGATCAGCTGCCAAAGGCTCTTTGTGCTGCTTGGCCTCGGTGCCACCTCCAGCACCAGCTCACGCTGCTCCTGCCTATCAGCCTGCTCTTCCTTTCGCTGCATCTTCTTCTTCCTCTTGCGCCAAGCCCAGTTCTTAGCTCTTCTTGCCTACCTGCCTTCTCCTCCTTTGACATCTTCTCTCCAGCGCTGGCCTTAGCTAACCCCCTTCCCGGGGGCTAGCTTGCTGCACCTCGGGGACTCCCCTGTCCCCCTCATCTCCTCCAGCTAATCTGCTTGCAGAGGGCATTTCTTTGAGTGATTGGAGTAGACTCCAACCCAGCTCCAGCTCCCTCTTCTGCTGGCTGCAGTCCCTGCAGCATGCTGTTCTCTTCCTCTGCCTCCATTTCCAGCAGACCAGGTGTCGTGGCTCTCTGAACCACTTCGCCTCCAGTTCCCTGCGTGCCTCCGCTCCGGCCCTGCTAAAATCTTCCCCCCTCACACCTTGCCCAGCTCCCGACAGCTGCCCTGCCCTGAGACGTTGCCCCTGCTTCCCCATCTGCTTCAGGGTCCCCGGCACCCTCGCTCTCCTGGGAATGAAGGGCTCCTGTGCGCTTGCTGCTGTCATGCAGGCCTTGTGTCACGCTCTGGGCCCTGCTGAGCTAGCGCTGGCTGCAGGGGACGCTAGAGCCTCTCCGTCTGCCACAGCTTCTCCCCTCACCCTGTGCTGGCCCCCTGGCCTGGGGCGAGCGAAGGCTGCAAAGCAGGCCGGGCCACCGTTTGTATGAAGGACACTCCCTGAACAGCCCAGGGCTGCAGCGTATCCAAGCAGCCCGGGCCCCAGGTGGCCAGCGACACTGTCTCCAGGCCGGGCCCTCGTTCCCTAGGCAGCGCGCCCGTACTTCCCACCCGTTCAGAGCCACTCTGGGGCAGGTGCAGTGACCCTCTGGCCTTTGAGGCCCACCCTGGAGCTGCGCTCCTGCCCCCTGAGGAATGCTGCCCCCCCATGGAGCAGGGTACCCCCCCGAGGAATGCTACCCCCACCCTTAGGAAAGTTTCTTCTACCCCCCAACCTTGGAGCAAGGCATCCCTTGAGCAACATGGGTCCTTTGAGCTAATACTGTGTCAGTCATGCCTAGGGCAGCTCCCTCCGGGAGTGACGGGCTCAGGCTCTCTGCAAATTCAGGCAGCGTCGCTGCGTCGGTCACATTGGGTTCTGTTTTGGAAATGTTCCTCACTGCACTGAGAGCTAGGGGCCTTTTCTTCCTTCTGTGAGAGCTGAGAATCTGGAGAACAAGTCGGCAGGTCACAGACCAGCCCTGGGGCGACGGAGCCCTGATCCCCGCCTGGAGCTGCCCCCTTGTGCTGCAGGCACAGCCATCAGCACACCAGCCATAGCTAGGAGCCGGAAGGGTGTCCTTGCAAAGACCTGCTCTCAGACCACACTAGACAGCTCCCCGTCACCCACGTCGGAGCCCCATCACGTTGCCTGCCCCCAGGAGGTGCCTTCCAAAGCAGGGTCCCCTCTAGGGCTGGTGAGTTCCAGAGCCAAAGATGACACCCCACCCCCCTGCAAACGCACTGCGAATGTCCTGCCACCAGCCTCCTCCCAATGACTCCAGCAGGAGCACCTCGGCTCAGCCCAGCTCCTGCACCCCCAAAGAGCCCACGCTGAAAGCAGCTCTAGGCCAGAGCCCCACGTGGCGTGCACAGCCAGGGTCCCAGACACGCCGCGGAGGTTGGTCTAAGCAGAAATGAAACAAGCTCCTTGGCAAACCCGTGTGATCTAAGGCTGCCCAGGCCAGGCACTCCCAGCCACCCCATACTGGAGGGATCCAACTCTTGGGTCCTACGTACAGCTGCTGAGTTGTGATCCTAGCCCCATGCTCGGGGCACAGATACGCTCTCTGGTACCCGCTCCTGAGAGGTGCAACTTCACGGTCCAGCTACCCAGCGCCCCGGGCCAAGGGCTGACCCTCAGCTTCCTCATTGCTTGAACACACCTTGCCCAGCACGGCAGCCGCATGGGCCCTCTGGGATACCAGGTTAACACTCCAAGGGCACGCGCTAGGTGTGACTAACACACGTATACTCACACGCTGCCCACAGGTTTCTAAGCCACCGTCACCCATCACTTAGCAATGTAAGAAATGCCCAGCTCTAGCCTAAAACAATAACCCAAACCCAGAACTGAGGCTCCCTGCCTCAGTTTCCCCACTCAGGTGGTGGAGCCCACGACACAGCAGTTGTTTCACAGTAACCACCTCAGCATGTCGGCCAGCATTCAGCAGCTGTGCAGACTCCCCAAAGTGTCCCCCCCCCACATTTAGCCTTATGTCAGGGTGACAGCACTCCCTTGACACCTGTTCACATGCCCAGTCTGGGAACCCCTGTGGCCTGGACTACGCTGTGGGATCTGCAGCCTGCAACACACACACCCCAACACCCTGTGGGTGTAAACCCCCTCCCCACCCTATCCCTCGGGCTTGTTGGTACAACTTCTTCCCCCTTTACCCCAACCCCAGCCTGGGCGTATTCTCTGAGCTGCAGTTGGGGCAGGGCCTAGGCAGCTGACTGTCCTCTATCCCCAGCTCTGTTAGGCCCTGGGGGGGTGGCCCCCCAAGTGCCCTGGCTGGCTGGGAATGTGGGGTCCTCCTGAGGGCCTCGTGCTGTTCCACAGGGAGCTGTTCTGCGATGGTGGGTTGCCCCATTGCTGTCCCACCCCAGCCAGCGCAATGGGCAGCAGCAGTACCAGGGGAGGCAGAGTTCCCCTTTTTACACCAGGATGAACTTTAGCCCCGGACAGCTCGCCGGGACAGGGACAACACGTGGCCAAACCAGGGCCTGCCTTGCTAAGCCCTGTGCATTAGAGCTCAGCTAGGCAGATCCCGCCCTGCTGGAAAGCTTGCTCCCTTCTACGCAGCTGATCGGTTTTCACCCTTATCACCGTG
Organism: Dermochelys coriacea; assembly: GCF_009764565.3. Lineage (NCBI taxonomy): Eukaryota > Metazoa > Chordata > Testudines > Dermochelyidae > Dermochelys > Dermochelys coriacea. The sequence continues at coordinate 6,938,719 of NC_050073.1, read as the reverse complement.
GTGGACTTAGTTTCTTCTCATACAAGCTACAATCTAATCAGCCAACAGCTCGGAGCCCTAAATTCCAGCCTGGGCCCTTCGGAAAATGCCAAGGAACATTTTTTCCCACCAGCCTAGTGCCATGGCCGGTGTAGGTGACTCTGCCACCTCCCTGATCATACACACTCCAGTGGCGTCGTTGTACAGAGCAGCCACCTTGGGGAAAGCTCACATCGGCCTGGCAAGATGCACGCGATAGAGAGCCAGGATGTTCCCCCCCCCATGCTACCTGCCCCTAGCTGTGTGGTTGTGCCTAGTGTCGCTTGCAGATGGTGCCTAGCGCCCAGGGGGAACCCTTTGTCCTCTATTTGCATAAATAAAAATCAATCACAGCTGACTTGCTTCCTGGGGCAGAGGTCCCTCTTGGGCTTAGCAGTCATTAGCTCCAGGTTGGCCCGGTTTATCTCACCTCTGTCAAGAGTTAACCCTCTTGAGAGCTGTGGGGGATGATTTTTCAAAGCCCCCTAAAGCCTGTTTTTCAAAGTGACTTAGGCATTTGGGCTCAGCTTGTCAAAACAGAGATCTGCCATCCCCGCCCTGATGGCCGCTGGGTTTTAAGTCGTTCAGTGCTGGGGAAAGGTGCCAGATCGCCGCCCCCCGGCAGACCAAGCGCTTTGCTGTGACCTCCAGCCCGGCACAAGGGGGTACACAGCTCACTCTGCTGTCTAACTCCGCTGGGCCAGCAGCCCCTGAGACCCTGTTCAGCTGGAGCAGAACTGAGACCTTCCTCCTCCCATCCTTTCTCACTGACTGCCAAAGAATCATCAGTTGGCAGCAACATCTTGTGGGTACCACCTTGGCTGGGTTCAGCCCCCTTTGGAGGGTTCCCCAACCGGTCCCGACCCCCAGGCCGCCTCCTGCCGCATCTCTGGTCAAGCATTGAGCTGTGTGATGGGCAGCAGGTTTCCACGTATCCCCTCTGAGCAGGAGGCGCATCCCAACGTGGCAAAGCCCAGGGCACCCGACATGCTTTCCAGTAAGCGTTGTGCGGCTGCTGAGCATCTCCCCACCTACCTCACCTCCGTACCTTCTCCCCAGGTCTCCCAGCTACCTGGAGAGCCCTGCTGCTCCCTGGCACCCGCATGAGCCCCACTGGGCAGCATTTCCAGTGCAATAGCAGCCCCTGGGCAGCAACGGGCTCAAGGCAGCATTCCCCTGCCCTCCTCACCCACATGACACAGTAGAGAGGGCAGGCTGGCTCCTGGCCCATTCCCCTGGTCCGGTCCCCTGCCCGTAAATGAGGGCTATGCCGTGAAATGAAAAGCAGGCTCCTTTAACTGCAATACACGCCCAGCCCGAGCACCTCAGGGAAGCCCAGAACTCCAGCTATGACAGAGCTGGCTATTTCTAGGGGCCATAAGCCACGCTGGCAGTGATGCCAGCCAAGGACCCACCCCAATGTCCACATGCTTTGCAGGGGGAGTGCGTGTCACGGGCCAGGATCAGGAAGGAATGCATCACAGCCATGCTGCATGATGCATTGGCAAAGGTGCATTCTGGGAAGGGTTCTCCTTTCTTTAAAGAGTCAAGTATGGGCTGTTGTCATGGGCAGGAGACAGGACTTGATCCCATGTAGCAAATCCTGTTCCTGTGAGCGGCAGGGCGGTTTGTCTGGGGCCAGGGCCCTACCCAGGGAAATCCCAGGCAGGCAGTATCTTTGAGGCAGCTGTTCAGCAGCAGGGGCATTATTCCCATTTCCAAACTCAGGCCGCTGGCACCAAGGGCATATTTACAAAGCGATTTAGGTGCCTACAGCTGCAGATGGGTGCCTAGTGGATTCACAACAGTGTCTAAGTGACTCAGGCACCTGGCTCTGTGGACTTTCAATGAGAATTAGGCACCAAACCCACATAGGCACTTCCAAAACATCCCAGCTGTGGTGCTAGGCACCTAAACCCCCTTGACAAGCTGACCCAACCTTCCTGTGGCACTTTTGACAATGGGACTTAGGCTCCTAAGCTGTTTGCAAATGGTCCCCTTTCAGCTGAGTGCTCTTTGCCAGTCCCAGCTAATTGCAAAGTGCCATGCACAGCAATGGGATGAGCATGTTGCTCCATAGGCCAGTCCTTCAGCACAGAGAGCTGAAACTGGGGGCCTGGTGTGTGTGTTCGGGGGGGGGGGGGGCGGCGGCGGGTGGCATTTGGCTGAGGAATGGGCAGCCCAGAGTCAGGGAGTCAGCTGCTTATTTACAGGAATAGGCAGAGAGTCCTGCTTCCCTGGACAGGAGTGGGAACATCCAGCACATGCCTGTGTCAAAATCCCCAGCTAGACACACCAGCCCTGTGCCCAAAAAGCTGCTGTCTGTCTCTCAGCATCTGCTTCCTGCAAGGGTCTCACACACACAACCCCTCCTTTCAGACCCATGGACCAAACTGTCTCCGGCAGCTTAACCCAGTCTCTCCAAGGCCTGTTTTCTGCGTCAACACCCATTTTTTCACCCCGCCCACCCCTTCATCCAGGCCCTGCAACAGAGAGCAGGTGCTCTGGCGATATCTCTGTGAGGCCCAGTCTTCTTGCACCACAAAGGAAGCTCATTCAAGGTTCCCTGCATGTTCAACTCACACGTCTCCTTAGCGAGGCCCCGGATCGATTGCAACGGCGACCCCTTGCAATGGCAGCAATAAACAACTGTGATGTCCTGGGGCTATACCAGCAATACAGTGCACAGGGCTGACTGCCCTCTTCCTGGGTGAAGGAGCCGTGCCGTGGGAGGTGTCAGGTGCTTGCATAATCCAGACGCTTCCTTTAAGTCTCTAATGTGGCTTTGGGTGTGTTGGTGAACGTGGCCTCAACCTGTTAAGAAGCCCCCCATGGCTAATAGCCCTAGAGCCTGATCAGCTCACTGCATTAATTCGCGACTGGAAAGAAAAACATCTCACCACCCCCAGACTGTCAGAGGAGGCTGCTTAGAGAAAGAGAGAGAGCACATGGGGCCAGAGGGGAGGCAGAAAGGGGGCGGAGCTGCTCATCCAAGCTCCGCCCACACATACCCAGAGCAAGACACTGCTTGACCTACAGTACAGTCCATCATCCTGCACTGAGCGCCTCTGGCCTCCTGGGGCCTGCCTCCCCCTTGTGAGCTGTGAACAGGTTCAGCTGGGCTCTTTTTTGGTTCGGGGGGAAATAACTGCAGGCAGCTCCTGACTGCCACCCATGCATGGCCCCAAAATGAGCCTTCCCACATGGCAAATTGTGTCGATGTGTGACACAGCGCCACACCCACAGGCACACACACCAACTCCAACCCCACCCTGCTAGTTTTGGGGAAGTTACAGTGGTGACACTGAGGGCGTGGCTAGGCGTTAACGTTTTACCGGTGTAATCACACCCACCATGGTAATGCCCCGGGGGACAGGCTGGGCTGTAATTAAAGTGCCTCGTTACCGTTTAGCTTAATCTGCTTCCAAAGTGTCCCAGGGATCAGGACAGGAGGGAGTTTTTCCATGATGCACAACTGGCCTGAAGCACCCGGGATTGGCCACAGTTGGAGATGAGACCCCAGCCACGGGGGGGGGGGGGGGGTCAGAGAGTCCTTTCTTAGTTGCCTGACCAGATGGGGATCAGATGGGGGCTGGGAAGGAATTTTCACCAGGTCAGACCAGCGGGGATCTTGGGGTGGGGGGGTTCTCCCTCCTCTGCAGCATGGGGCACAGGTCACCTCTGGGATCAGGTGGGCCTGGATCGCCTAATCCATTCCCTGCCATTGCAGGGGCCTCGGGCACTGGTGGCACCTCAGTCCTTCTGGTCTCTGCCTGCGGCTCACAATAGGTTAGATTCTGAAATGTAACAACTTTTTCCTCACTGGATGGAAATCGATGGCCTCGGCTACACAGGACGTCAGACAGGAAGGCCTAATGATCCCTTCCAGCTCTGAACTCTATGAAGCCATAAGCCCCCTTGTACTGGGCTACGTGTCCATTCCAGGAGACAAGGTGTGAAATCCCTACAGTCACACTGGTACAACGCCCCCTGTGGACAAGCCCTTAAAAGACCATCACTGGGCATGCAAGTTAACCCCTCCCTGAGATGAATGGCAGAGTTCACACCTCCACAATCTCTTGTGCAGCTCTGCATCGGTGACCCCCCCAGATCCTGTTGTTGCGATTTCCTTCGCACCCATCGCTGCATGAGGAGTGGGGGAGGTGAACAGATATTGGCTGTTCATTGCCAGCAGCAGAGGAAGTTCTTGTCTAGCTCTAGGGGTAGGCGACAGGAACCAAAGAGCTGGGGGTTATTCCCACTGAGATTACATGGGTCCCTGGGCCTGTACTCTGACATTGGAGCTGGCCGGGGCTTGTTGCCCACCGAGGGCAGGAAGCATGTGGACTTGGGGAAGGGTTGTAAGGGAGTTAGCTGCAGCTGAATATGAAAGCATGACGCCTCTTTGCCACGGTCATGCCAATGGGGGTCCCAACGAGCTGGCGCATCCCAGCCCTCTGGGCAGAGCCGGGTCGCTGTCCTAGCTCTGGGTCTCTAGGGCACACTCCCAGGGCGGCCCCACGTCTGCCACCCTTCCTGGGCACACAGGGCAACACAGCCTGGCCAGCTGGGCCCCAGAACCAGCTCCTCAGTTGTTTAGGCTCACATCCCGGTGCCCAGCTGGCTATGGGAGCCCTGCAGGGCCAGCTTGGCAGGCCAGCCAAGGACACGGGCTGAGCCAAGGGGTTGATAAACCGGCCACTTGGCTCTGAACAAAGCACTCGAGCTACAGAGCTTTGCAAACTAACAAATGGCCTGGAGCTCAGCCCGTCTGTGAGTCTGAGGTGTGTGGTCAGCGTGTCCTGCCTGTTCTCTTTCTCCAGCTCAGTCTCCTGGCATGTGGCAGTGACCATACCCCCCTCCCCATGCTCAGTGAAGCCCTTTCTCTTAAATACAGCCTTTGTCCCTTTTTGCTCACATGCTCCAGCTGGGAAAGTCCTGTCCAGCCCCTTCCCTCTGCCAGGCCTCTGTGTAGCAGCCATTGTCCCATAGCGATGGACCGGTCGGGGCCTGGCAGTCAGAGCTGAGAGCCCTTGATCATGCTGCAATGGCTTCTCAACCAGTGACATGCCACTAGGTGCCGAGCCCCTAATCTGGCTACTCTGAGAGCGCGGCCAAATTTGGAATTTCCCTCCCATAGGAATTCCAGCCATTTGAAAATGGTTCTCGTTCTGGATCAGCATGAAAGCCAACACACTGTGACATTTCCTGCAAAACCAAAGTTTACTAAAAAAAAGGTCGGTGCGGGTCCATCAAAGCATTGCATTGCATTCCAATTCTGGCTTTTTTAGCGTCTCTCTCTCTATAGTAAGAGTCCAGGACTGTCTGTCGGTCTGGATTTACTGTGTTGCTGGTCCCAGGATATTAGAGGGACAAGGTGGGTGAGGCGATATCTTTTATTGGACCAACTTCTTCTTCTGAAGAGCTCTGTGTAAGCTCCAAAGCTGGTCTCTCTCACTGAGAGAAGTTGGTCCCATACAAGATATTCCCCCACCCACTCTGTCTGAGTGTCACTCTGAAGCCTAGAATAGCTGTTGAGTCAGCATGACGAGATGGAAACAGCTACAGGCCTGGCTGGATGTCCATAAAAGGAAGCTCCCCCCCATCACCCTTCATTTATCACAGAGGCTAAGGGGGCAGCTTTGCGGCTAGTTATAGAGAGCTCCTCCCAACCAGGAGGGGCCATATGAGACAAAGTGCTTGTTTGTCTGTACGGCCAAATGTAAAGATATATTCCTAAGAACAAAGCGTGTCGGCCACACCTCCGGGATGGGGGACTCTATCCTAGGGAGCAGTGACTGAAACAGATCTAGGGGTAGTGGTATGTAATCAGCTGAGCATGAGCTCCCAGTGCGACACTGCAGCCAAAAGGGCTAATGCGATCCTGGGATGCACAAACGGGAGGAGAGAGGTTATTGTACCTCTGTATGTGGCTCTGGTGTGACCGCAGCTGGACTCCTGTGGTCAGTTCTGGTGCCCACAATTCAAGAAGGATGTTGATACATTGGAGGGGTCAGAGAAGAGCTAATTCTTTTCAGATTAAAGCAGAGGTCCCCAAACTGTGGGGTGTGCCCCCTTAGGGGGGGGTGTTGAGGAACATCAGGGAGGGGCACAGTGGGGCCCCGGCCAGCCCCCATAGGGGTCAGGGAGTGAGTGCTCCCCAGCCCTAGCTCTACTTTGGTTCTAACCCTTGCCGCATCCCCTGCTCCTGGGCCCCATACTGGCCCTATCCTCAGTGTGGCTCTGTTCCTGGACTCGCGCCAACCCCCAGCCTTAGCCACTGGCCACAGCTCAATTCCTGGCCCAGGGCCGAGGCCGGGAGTGGAGCTGCTCCTGGTTGTGGGCCTGGCTGCTGGGCCACACCGCAGTCCAGCTGCAGCTCTGCTCCAGCCCCCAGCCTCAGGCCCTGGCCACAGCCCCACTTCCAGCCCCATCCCCACCCACCAGCCTCGGCCTCCTTACCCCATCCATGTCCATCCCCCCTCCCCCCTGGAGCCATGGCCCCGCTCCTGGCCCCGGCCCCAGGGAGGCAGGGGGGCACAGACAGGGGTTGGGGGGGGCATGACCCTCAAAAGTTTGGGGACCACTGTATTAAAGGATTAGAAAACCTGCCTTTGACTCAAGGAGCTCAAACTATCTAGCTTCACAAAGAGAAGGTTAAGGGGTGACTTGATCACAGTCCTAAGTATCCACTTAGGAACAAGTAGTTAATAGTGGGCTCTTCAATCTAGCAGACAAAGGCGTAACATGATCCAGTGGCTGGAAGTTGAAACTAGAGAAATTCAGCTGGGAAATAAGGTGTAAATGTCTAACAGTGAGAGTAATTGGAACAATTTACCCAGGGGCGCGGTAGAGTCTGGCAATGTTTAAATCACGATTGGATGGTTTTCTAAGGCTCTGCTCTGGGAGTGATTTGGGGGCAGGTCTCTGGCCTGGGTTATCCAGGAGGTCCCAGGAGCTGATCACAATGGGCCCTTCTGGCCTTGGAATTTAGGAATCTGTGCAACTGTAACAAGTGCGTGCGAGAGGCTGCACTGGCCAATCAGAGGAGGGAGTCGACACTGAGTCTGCAACAGCATTAGTGTGGGACTAAGCCAGGTGGTGCCTGAAAGAGAAGAGAAGTAGACAGATCTCGGCTTGGTGTTACAGAGCCTGCACATACTTTGCAAGTTTCCAAGCACTAAGTCAGCCTAACACATCACGCTTACATGTATATCTAGCACCTCCCAGCCATGCATTTCCACAGGCCTTGCACCCCTCCATTTAGTCACACTTGCAACTGCCAACCCCCAGCTCCTCTGGGGCGAGATCTCCATTCGACTCATGAGGGAAACAGAGGCATGTTGTTAAAAGTGAGCCTTTCCTTTTCCAAAGGGGACCTGTGCACTTAGGAGCCAATGCCTCATTGAAAGTCAACGGGGTTTCGGCTCCTACGCACAAAATGGGACTTGGAGCACAGAGTCACATAGGTGCGCATGAGCGCACACACAGGGCAGAGCTGACCAAGCTCCCACAGTAAGACGGTGGCCGGGATAGAAATAAAAGAGCAGGCGCATCCTGCTCTCACCACTAACCTGTGCTCCCCCCATGCGTTACAGCTGGGTGAATAGTGGATTTTTTGGTTCACTGACAAATCTGAAAAATGAGAGAAAATGTTTGTTTGGGGCTGATCTGACATTTTTCAAAATTTTTGTCAAACTGGAAAAAGGAAAAAAAAAGGTTGGGGTCAAATAAACCTGTTCACCTTGACGAATTTGACAATTTTTAAAATAAAAGGACAGGGACGTCTGAAAGGCAAGGTCCTTTCTGAACAGAAAAAATATCAAACCGTTTCCTTTCAAACGGTCAACATGAAGCTGTTCCGATTTTCCGGAATTCGGCTGACGTTTGGTTTTGCCCCAAGCCAATGACACTGACAGGAATCCATGAAATTTTTGCGTGTGGCCAGCTCTGCGGCTTGTGTCGAATAAAAGATTCCTCCCCAAAAACGTCTCCCCACTCTGCTAGCGGGTGTCAGTTCTCCTAGAGTGGACGAGGGACAGCGTGGCCAGCAGCATTCATGACCCACTCTGCTCTCGGGTAACATGCTGTGTCCGTGATCACAGCAGGTGGATGAGGAGAAAGCAGGCCCAGCCCAGGCCCTGCCGGAGCCAACTGAGTCCAAGCAGCCCGAGATGAAGACAAAAGCGGACAACGAGGAGCCCTCCACCATGGACCCGCTGTTCAAAGTCCTCCAGACACCTGTGAGTGAGCTCGACGAGACCGCCACACTGCCCGTACAGCTGGACCGCTCACACAGCCTCCACATGGAGGGCTACCTGGGCCGCAAACACGACCTGGAGGCTCCTAACAAGAAGGCGTCAAACAGGTGCAAGGGAAAGGCGGGCACTCGGCTTGCAGGACGTGTCCCATAGGGAACGGCTCTGGCTCGGCGGGGGTCAGCTGTGCCCGGCCCATAGAGGCATTGGCAGCTCCCCAGCAAGACCAGGTGGGGAGAGGTTGCAGGCTCGCTGGGCTGGGGGGCGTGGAGGCTGCCTGGAGGGAAATACAGATTCCGTGGGTGAGATCCATGGGAGAAGGCTCTCCTCCACCCTCCTAAGAAGGCCACTGCATGGCACACTGCCCAGGAGCCGGCCCGCCCCCTGAGCCACTCTTCGACCTCCCACAACTCCATAAATCTGTTACCCGCGCACTCTACAGCACCCACCTTTACCCTTCCATGGGCTCAAGGCGTAACCCAGTTGAGTTAGGCACCCAACCCGTACCCAGTTCTTAGGGCTCCAGGCGAAAGGCACCTCCCTGTACCCAGTTCCTACGGCTCAGAGTGTACTCTTCTGTGGAAAGAGTGGAGCCTTACACAGTAATATCCTTATCCTCTATTTATTACCAATCACCAAAATAGAATGCACACCCTAAGCATACAATGCTCACCACTCCCAATAAGGCAGACGAACTTTTCCTGCTTGTCAGTCAGAATCAGGTCGTCCGGAAACTCCAGCTTCTGCATGCTTATGGTTGGCAGGGTGTTGGGTCTGGCAGCTCTGATCCTGGACTGTGTCCTATAGTTATGTTTCAAAGAACTTCCCTTTGGACCCCAGTTTATACAGTGAGTGAAACTTGAGTCCTGCATAGCTGTACCTTACCCAATCATTTAAAATGAAAGTCCTACAAAATGGTATTTTCCACCGATCCTAGCCCAATCAGACCCAACCATCTTAGTTGATTTAAATCTTGCAAAATTAGTTATGCAACAAATAAAAACAATCCAAGAACCAGACAGAGACCCAACAGATAAACAATAGAGAAGTGGGGACCACGAAGGCAAAACAATAGACTTATAGATCTCACAACCACACCTGCTGATAAGTGGTTTCTTGCCAGACAGAACGCTGTCGAACAAAGTTTTCTTTAAAGATCTGAAGGTCTGTTTCTTTAGCTGGTGATGGTAGGTGCTATTAGGACAGGAGCTGTCTTAACAGCCTGATCTTACACAATTTAGATGAAAGGGGATGATGTGACTTTCTGCTTCTTAGCTCATGGCTGCTGCTGCTTACTAAAGAAAAAGGCTGCAGACCTTACACTTCAGTACAGAATTACCACCGCAGCCCGATGCCTGATGCCATGCCATGAACCATGGACCCTCTGACTGACACAACAGTCCTTAGCCGACTCTGCATGTTGGATGATGATATCAGACACAGCCCTGCTAGGAGCGGGTGCAGTTCCTTAGATTGCCATGAGCCAGTGCTCCCCCACGGCATAGCCACATTGGAGAGGGTCGGAGAAGAGCCTGGCGAATGATTAAAGGGTTAGAAAACCTGCCTTAGAGAGCTAACCTCAAGGAGCTCAATCTATGTAGCTGACCAAAGAGAAGGTTAAGGGGTAACTTGATCACAGACTATAAGTGGGGAACAAACATTTAATAATTGGTTCTTCAGTCTACCAGAAAAAGGCCTAACAGGATCCAATGGCCAGAAGTTGAAGCTAGACAAAGTCAGATGGGAAATATGATGTATAGTTTTAGCAGTGAGAGTAATTAACCATTGGAACAATTTACCCAGGGTCATGGATTCACCACCACGGGATGTTTGTTCCACAAACTCTGCTCTAGGAATTATTTTGGGGGCGTTCTCTGGCCTGTGTTATACAGGAGGTCAGGCGTGATGACTACAATGGTCTCTTCTATGGGAAATATATGAAGAAACCATTTCAGCCCTACTGCTCAAGACCTGGCACATGGAAGGGACCAGACCAGAGAGCCCCACCCAATGTATTAACCCTGTCATTCCTGGCTGAGCCAGAGTGGAGCTTTTACCACGAGAAGCCAGGCTGGATTTACAGACTTCAAGTGACGGAGAACCCGCCCCATGGCTGGGTCAGCTGCTAGTTTCCCCTCCCTGTGAAAAAATTGGGCCTTCCCACTAGCCTGGATTTGTCGGGCGTCAGCTTCCAGTCATTGGAACTCATTGAGATTCACCAGCCCCCTGTGCTCCGAAATCTCCTCCCACATAGGTCCCGACAGCCCACAATCGAGTCACCTCTGGGTGCTAGGAAAGTCACCTCAGCCAGCATGTAGCAGGGGCTGGGGCTTGCAGGTTCCAGGCTCTGATGGCGCGTGAGGTGCATTTGGGCAGTGGAGCTGGAGTAACGTGTGTCCTCACGCCCCTCATACAGGTCCTGGAACACGCTGTACTGTGTGCTCCAGAGCAGCGAGCTGGCCTTCTACAAGGATGCCAAGAGCTTAGCCTTGGGAGTGCCTTACCACGGGGAGGAGCCCTTCTGGCTGAGGAACGCCCTCTGCCACATAGCCACTGGCTACAAGAAGAAGAAGCACGTCTTCAAGCTGAGGTGAGGTGTAGACAGAGCCCTGGGCCAGACCCTGCAGCCAGCCTGCCCAGGGAGCCACCCGCAAGTCAGCGCCGGGTACATCACAGCACATAAACTTCCCATGGCTGGGACCTGGAGCACAATAACCCATGGCCCACTCAGTGGGGGAAGGGGACCCATGCCAACCGTGAGGGGAAAAATTGGCTAGCACCTTAGCCATCCCATGAGGTCATGGGGTTCGCAGGGAGCACCTTGGTGGAGCAGAGAGCCCAGTGCATCTGGCAGGGGGCCCGGAGGGAGGCGCTGTTTCAGCACAGAATGGGGAGCATTCCAGGCCAACCCCTGCAATGGGAGCAGCCAAGCAGTGTCGGGCAGAGGACATTGAGATCATGATAGTTGCTTGGCCAAGCTCTAAACCCAGTCCCTCCACCACTTTAACCCCTTCATGCCTGTTCTTTTGTTTCCATCAGGATCATGGTCCTGCCTTCTCTGTGCCCACTGCCCGCCCATTGCCCGCCCCCGCTCCGCAGCCAGCCCCGGCCCATTGCCCGCCCCTGCTCTGCAGCCAGCGAGTGTGGCTTTTTGTCCTGGTGTTCAGCCAGTGACCTGCTGGCAGGGAGTTCCCCTTGGGCTCCAGCCATGTCTTGGCCACATCAGAAATAAGCCCCTTAAAATTAACACTGACTTCCAAACATAGGTACCAACTTCATGGGTGTTCCGGGGCTGGAGCACCGCTGATCAGCTCCTCCCCTCCCCAGAGTGCCTTCTGCCCACCAGTGATCAGCTGTTCAGCGGTGTGCAGGAGACACTGGGAGGGAGGGAGGGGGAGGAGCGAGGGTGGGGCAGGCTCAGGCAGGGGGCAGAACGGGGTGGGAAGAGGCAAGGCGGTGGTGGGGGCTTGAGGGAAGGGGTGGAGTGGGGGCGGGGTGCAGCTGAGGTCGAGCACCCCCCGGCAACTACTTCCAAGAGTACATGCTGGGTCCGCTTGGTGAGGGGCCGCCTGGCACGGGGACCGCTGTGGGCTGGGAGATCTGGGAAGTGTGGGGAGCTGCTGCTGCGGGTTCAGGAGCCCTAGGGCACAACGTCTGGAGCCCTGAGAAGGAAGAGGCAACTAGATGCTGGCTTTAAATCAGTTCATTAAGGTATATTTAAGGGGGTGTCTGAATGACCAGGAATCTCCCCTCTGCTTTCCAGGCTCGGCAATGGCAGTGAGTGGCTCTTCCATGGCAAAGACGAGGTAGGTGCCTGTGTGGGCCATTCGGGGCTGGAGAGGATGTGGGAGGCTGGAACGTCTCAGTGAGCAGAGGTCCAGGCCTGGCTGCATAGATGGGAACAGAGGTTGTCACGAGAGCTACCTGGCCTGGGGGTGGCACAAAGAAAGAGGAAGCTGCTAGAAGAGGGAGTGTTCTGGAGACATAGTCCTACAGGGTAGCTATGATGTAGGCCTAGGCTGAGGCAAAGCATGCTGGGAGATAAGTCTGCCATAAGCTGACTGAGGATGGGTCTCTCCAGAGACCTAGGGGCAGTCAGGTGGTGAGTGGCATGGGGAGCAAAGGCCCCTGCGTCACCATCTCATTTCCAGACCTAGCTGCGTGGCTCTGCAGAGGCACTGGCTTCCTCCGTGTGAGCTACCCCTGACTTTCGCTTGGAACCCAGCAGTGTCTGGCTCCCCCAGCTCCTTTCTGTACAGCTGAAGAGCCAACGGCAGTGGAAGCTGTTTGCTTCCTCCCTCTGCCTCCTGCATGTCTCGCCATCATTCCTCTGGGGGCTATGGAGACGCCACAGACTCACCGTTTTCCCTGAGGAGTATGTTAATTCTGCCAAAATGGGTCTTTCATCTGCATCTGACTGAGCTGCCTTGGTGCGTTGTGGGAGCTGTAATTCAGCTGCCTCACACCCTCATTCTCCCCTACGGGACATGCTCCCGGGCCAAACTACACTTCCCATAATGTACCGTGGCAGCTCAGTGAAACAGAAGACCACAGTGAATCATGGGATATATAATCTGTCTTGTATTGGAGGTAGCCATGTTAGTCCGTATCCACAAAAACAACAAGGAGTCCGGTGGCACCTTAAAGACTAATAGATTTATTTGGGCATAAGCTTTCGTGGGTAAAAAACCCCACTTCTTCAGATGCAATAATCTGGCTTGGGAGCCCAGCCCATAGGGGAAAACGTCAGCATGAGACACCTGAACTACAACTCCCATGATGCACTGCATCAACTCAGCCAGACAGATTAACATGGCACTGTCTTGCAAATGGAACTGTTCAGACATGTCTGAACTTTCCGTTCCAGCGAGCTGGGCTGATTCAGCTTTCCTGGTACCTCCCCACATTGGGCTCTGCCCTGGGACAGATATTCCGATTTCTGAATAGGTCTGATCACTCCCCTGCACCTGTCTTGGGGCATCGGATCAGCCCAGAAGCTCATCTCTCCACTTTGCTGGGCTTCTTGCCATACGTGTGACTAGCCCTGGGATTCTGGCCCCTTAGGGTAGCTGTCTTCTGCCTCCCTAACTGCCCCACCCCAACGGGGCTGCAGTTGCAGGAGAATACGACGTTCTCCTTCGCTCCCTGCCCCATTGGGCAGTGCTGGAGTTTGGGACACAGCGAGCCCTGAGTGAGATCCTCCTAGGTCTTTAGGTGCCCAATTCCCATTGATTTAGGTGTCTTTGAGAAGCTGGGCCTTAGAGGCTGGGAGGTCCAAAACAGCCCATGGGAATGAGTGGCCCAAATCCCTTTGAAATGCAATGGCCGTCAGGTGCCCAACTCCCTTGGGCACCTCAGAAGACTCCAGCCCTACTGTTTACCAGCGCTTGGGTTCCAATGAACCTTTGAAAGACACTGAGCTGACTGAGGTAATAATGCCCGGTGCCCAATGATGGCATTGGCCCCCGCCTGGAGGAGGAATGCTGGGTGAGAGGGCAAGCTGGGTTAGACACAGGGGTGACTCCTGCCCCCCATAAGGCGTGGGGCTCTTTGGGGCGAGTGCTGGGGGGCTGGAGGCTCAGAAGCCGCTGTCCCTGGGCGGTGACTGAGGGGTGCTCTTTTTCGGTCTCTGTCCGACAGGAGGAGATGCACACATGGCTGCAGGGGCTCAACACAGCAATAATAGAAGCCCAAAGCGTGAAAGCCAAGGCGCTGAGCCTGCCTCTGCCCTCCAGCACCACCACGGACGTCATCCTGGCTAAGAAAGATAAAGAGAAAAGATTTAGCTTCTTTCCCAAAAAGAAATAACCCACGAGGTGGCTGAGGGCAGCCCACTCAGCTGCCTAAGAACTGTGCATGGGGGGAGCGTCCACGGGCGTGCTGGGCCCAGCCACCACCCCCACCCCCATGCACCTCCGGCAGCAGCCGCGGGTGCTCACAACACAGCCCCGCCTCCAGCGCCAGAGCACAGCCCCACGCCCCGCTCTGCTCCCACGCAGCCCCGAGCCAGCCCCGTGAGGGCCGAGGAGTGGCGTCTGCTGAAGGCCAGTGCTGGGTGTGCCAGCGTGGGGCGTGCCAGCGCGGGGCCCTTCCCTGTGGGACACGCGTTGCATCGCCCATGGCCGGGGCGAGCCACACGGGCGTCTGGCGGAGAAGGCATCATCTGAGCAAGACCATGCAGTGCTGGGGACGCACTGCCCAGGGCGGGATGGAGGCAGCGAGCTTCCCAACCTGCCTCTCTGACAAGGTGCCATGACGGCCCAAGACATAGGCGCATCTCCGGGCGCCGCGGCTGCGGCAGGGCTGCCTGCAGCCGCTAGGGGGTGACGGTCACACACACCTGGGCAGGTCTGCCGGTCCTTCCAGCAGGGGGCGTGAGGTGTGCTTGCTCGTGTGCGCGGTCTCTCGGACACACCCCCACACCTTCCCAAGCCACAACCCACAGAGCATCCCTTGTCAGACAAGCCATGCGCAGCCGAGAACAAACGTTTGCCCTAAATTAGGGAGGAAGAGAATCGTTATAATTCTGCATCTGAGTGTGTGTGCGCATGCATGTGAGTGTGTGTGTGCACATCTGAGTATGTTTATATGTGTACACTTCTGCATTTCATGTGTCCGTGTGTGTGCATGCATGTCTGTGCGTGTGTGTGAGTTCACAATTCCCACGTGTAGACTCCGTTGTACTGGCTCAGGCTTTGCCTGGGCTCAGGCCGTCCTTGACCTTGTGGTTCCTGTGCTCTCCCCTGTGGGCTGGGCCGGGCCCCCTAAAAGCCACCGTCTCTAAAGCCCCCAGCCCTCCTCTCGGTGTCCTTGCTGCTGCCTGGGGGCTGGGGAACACCCTGCACTATGTGGCAGCGGGGGGCCCTGCGTTCTAGCCAGCCAAGCGATGCCACGGGGCTGAATGCCCACTGGCGCTCCCTCAGGGGCACTGGCACATCCCTGGAGGCGAGGAGGCTGGGCGAGAGAGTAGGCGCTTTCTCCCCTGGGTCCCAGAGACACAGGGCTGTGACGCCTGCCTCCCACACAGTGCTGGGATGTGGCCAACTCTTGCCCTGTTACCGCCTGCTGAATTCACTGCAGGCCTCATCCCCAGCAAGGTCGGGCCAGGGGAGGCTCTCTGCTTCCTAAACCCAGGCTGGTGGCACTGCTGGCGGAGGGCAGGGAAACACACCAACACATGCACTGCCAGGACCGGCCTTGGGGGACGTGCCAGTGCATGCAGTAGCACTGCTCCCTTGGTGGGGGTCCCGTCCTGAAAGTGCCTTACCTGCAATAATGGAAAACAAACCCCATGTGCTGAGACACCGAGCCCCGAAAACTCCAGGGCCGGTGCCCCCACATGCCCCCAGGCCCTGATCCCTGCCCCCAGCAGGGGCTGGCTGAGCTAGGGGGTCCGTGGCATGGGACGAGAAGGCTCCCCCCAGAGCAGAGCTTGGTGTGGGGGTCAGTGGCTGGCAACTCAGCCCAGCCAGTGTGAGCAGCCTTCCCAGTCACGACAAGAACAGAGCCCCCCCATTGGGGGGAGGGCAATGTCTAATCCCCCCCACCCCACCCCCCTGGCCCTCCGCACAGATGGCATGAGACGCTGTGGGAGTCCAGCAGGCTGGCCCAAGGCTCTCGTGCTGGGCAGGGCAGTGCTGCAGGAGGCGACATCACACCAGAGCAGCTGGGAAATCGCCCTGGCAGGAGGCTGTGCCCAAGGCAAGGTTCATGCCCTGTAGCAGGCCGTAGCACCGCCAGCCTCCCACACCGGCCCTGTTGTACACAGCTCTCAAGGAGGGCACAACCTGCAGCCAGCCACACCGGGGTCTGGCCTCATGCCTCCACCACAGCCTGCTGGGAAAGCTGCCCCCCAGGCCTGCCGGAGTCCAGCTCCACCCCACTAGCGCTGAACGGTTCCCATCAGCTCCTCTGGACCCCCCAGCCTGGCTCAGCAAAGCACCGGGACATGGCGCTGGAGCAGGGGGCACTGGCTGGCTGGCAGCACGTGCGGTACGTCCTGGGTGCAGAACAGGAAAGGATCCCCCACTTCACGCCAATGTCAGCCCCGTGTTTATCAGCCCTGGCACCCCCCGAATGAGGCTGCACCCGGTCCCCTGGCATTTGATCCTGCCCTGCAGCGGGGCTGGAGGCTGTGCTGAGATCTGTACGGCAGCGCTGGCAGCTCTGCTACTGAGCTGGGGCCCCCTGCAGCTTGAGGCTGCAAAAGCCTGTCTTTTCGTCTTTGGGGCTATCCCTCTCGGCTGGTCCCATCTCTAAGCCAAGAAACACCCGAGTTCAATCGCTGGCAGAGGCAGCAGGGGCAGGGAACGGGGTGTTTTCAGTGGCACCCACAAGAACCAAAGAGCCTTGGCGAGCCACACTGCAGGATGTGGAGTTAGACCAAATGCAGGTGTGTATCTCGAGGAGGTGTAGCTATATTTACACACACTGGGACTGAAAACCCAGAGTGGGGCCTGACCCCTGTGTTGGAAATCGCCCTAGGCACAGGCAGGCGCTGTGGTCAGTCAGTGCCATGGGGTGTGCTGTGTTTTACATGCATTTTCTCCTGGCTCGTGTTTCCATGCAGATTTCTGTCCTTGGCTGAGTGGTTTCCTCCACCACTCCCTCCTTTGGAAGGGCTCCGTGCAGCAGATCTTGGCTCCAGCCCTTTCTGTGTGTTGCTGGGTTCAAACACCTTTTGTTTCTCATCAGAGCCCCCCCAGACACATACACACACACCCGATTCCCCCCAGGAGCACTGGATTTGCCCAGAAATCATGTTTTACCTAGCGTGGGGCCATTTGACACCTGGACCATTACTGCCATCTCCTCCTTCCAGCTGAATTCATCTTGGTGGGATCTCCGCTCCACAGGGCTGCTCTCCCAGCATGCACAGCGCTCCTGCGCAGATGTGGGGTGCAGGCTCAGGGCAGACATGCATGGGGGGGGCTGGAGCCCCAATGATTGCAGGAGACGGGCGCACAGCCAGAGCAGCTCGCCGAGGGGCAGGGGGTCCCGTTGCTCGAGTTGGTTCGTTGATTCCCGCTGGCTAGGCGCCGCGGTCGACCCGCTGTCATGTACTTCCACTGTGCAGAGCAAGAGCTAAACCTCCAGACAGTGCTGCAGAAGCATTTTAATAATGGTTTTTCTAAGAAATAAATAAGCCAAACCCCTCTCTGGCTGAGGCATCTCGTTTCGATTTTACCCAGCAGGTTTCACGCAAGGGTCAGCGAGAGCACTGGGGCCGCCTTGGCTGGAGGCCTGTGCCCTGCCTGGGGCAGCACGCGTGGAGAGACGTGCACAAAGTCCGAGAATCTAGAGGAGAGCGACAAAGATGGTCTGAGGTTTAGCAACCCTGGGCCGTGAGGGAAGGCTTTGAGGACTGGCTGCGTTTAGTCTAGAGAAGAGAAGGTTGCGGGGGGGAGACCTGAGAACAGGCTTCAGAGATGTCAAAGGTGGGTATAAAGGAGACAGGGATCAACTGGTCTCCATGGCCACCGAGGGTAAGAGGAGGAACATGGGCGGCACGTAATGGAGGCGTAAACCTCTGTTAATGCTCCCCGGGCTGGGCCGGGCCGCGGAGGGGCTCAGAGCTCCTCGGGGTGGCCAGGGCTCGAGGCAACTCGGGTGGGCCAAGGTAGCTCGGGTGGCGAACCGGAGCTCGGGGCGGCTCGGGTAGGCGAGCCAATGCACGGGGCGGCTTGGCCAGGCCAGCCAGGGCTCCTCTGGCCATGGTGTGGGGCTCAGGGTTCCTCTGGCCCTGGTGGGCGAGAGCGGGGGGTGGTGGGAGCCCAATAGGGGTGGAGCCTCAGGCAGAAGGGGGCAGGACAGGGGGCTAGCCTCCCCCAGCCAGGGGTTCACGTGCCGCCATGGGAAGGAATGAGGTTAATTTGCAGCACAGAAGAGTCAGGTTTCATATTAGGCCCTGGTGAGGGTTACCCAGGCAGGTTGTGGAGGTTTTAAAAACATGGTGGGCAGACGCCCATCAGGGCTGGGCTGGGGTTCTGCCTCAGCACAGGGGCAGGGACTAGAGGGCCCAAGCCGCCCTACGTTCCTAGGGGTCCGTGGAAGGCCATTTCCATACCGAGCAGCGGGGAACCCAGCCGAACCCGCAGGAAGCCCTGTTGCTGCAGAAGAGCATCTGCAATAACAACCCTCCTGCATGTTGGCTGGCAAGGGGGCATCGGCTGACGGTGCTGGCGCAGCCAGCCAGGAACAACCGGAGTGGGGAAAGCAGCGCACAGAGGAGGGAACTTTTGAGTGGCCCAAGGGGAATGTTTCCCAAAGCAGCTAAGTGACTTGGGAGCCCAAGTCTCTGGGAAAGCCAAGGGGATTTAGGCTCTTGGTCCGATTTATGAAGGTGCCTACAGATACAGTGAGGTGCCGAGTGGGGATTTGAAAAGCCCCTTGGTGCAGCTCTGCATCTGTAGGTGCCCAAAGAGCTTCGCCTGGGGGCAGCTCCCTAAGGCCCTGTTAGAAAGCGGCTGGAAGCTGCCCACCCACCCTCCCTCCCTGCCAGGCTCCACACCCCTAACACCCAGACCTCTGTGCTAGGCACTTGGCACCTCCTTTGGGGTGAGGGGATGCTGCAGCGTGGCAAGGGCAGAGCAGCGGTCAGGGCACTGGCTGAGGTGCTGGAAGACCTGGGCCCTGTTCCCTGCTCTGGCATAGGCTGCTGGCCGGTGTGGCCCAGGCAGGTGACGTGGGGTATTTCTGCACTACACAGGCAGGTGTGATTACTGCCCAGATCCGCTTACGGCGGCTCACTTGGACCTAGCTCTGTAACGCCAGCTTCATCTGCTCCACCCCATTGTGCTCAAATAGCAGTGAAGGGCTGGCAGCATGTACCTAGCCAGGGACCCCAGGGCCGCCCCATCACCCCACGAGTGAGATGAACGTTGACACAGGGAGGCACACTGGTGCCCCAATCCCCTCTCCAGCTGCAGCATGGCCGTGCCCTGCAGTTCCACAGGGAGGTGGTAACAAGGCAGGGACTTGGGTCCCCATCTCCCCCGGGCCATGTTGGGGTGCCACCACACATTGGCTTGTGGGGCAGACATGCTCACAGGGGGGTGATTTTGCCAGCGCCCCGGCGACTTGTGCCCATGCACTGGCCCATGCAGACCCCGCAGAGCTGGCGGCAGCTAAACACCCCAGTGCAAGTCCCATGGAGCCAAGCCAGATATCTCCATGTCCCAGCTCCCCCCCGTACCATGGGGATCGCAGCCCCGCAGAGGTGAGATGCTCATGATGCTTAAGATGGCGAGGCACCCAGATACAATGGTGATGGGTGCCATAGAAGGCCTTTAGCTAGCTAGTCATGTGCGTGATGGTTGGTGACAGTTCCAGGCAGAAGGACTGAAACACAAAGGCCAAGATGAGCAATAACTTCCCTGCCATGGACAGAACTGGGCCGGCAGCCATCATGGGGTGCCGGTTGCTGCCACCCTGGAGCCAGAACCAGGGGTTTCCAGTAAAGCGCCAGGGCTGCGCAGGGAGCAGCTGTAACAGACTCCTGTTCTCCAGGGTTCAGCACACACTCACCAGCGGGAGGGTGGCCTTTGTCCAGTGATCTATTTTGGGTGTTTGTATAATGATATGTGGCGTGGGGGGTGGCGTTTTCACAGTGATATATCAGGGACATGGGATATTTGTCCAGTGATCTATTGGGGGAGGCGTGTGGCATTTGCACAGTGATATACCAGGGGGCCATGGATGTTCATACAAAGAGGCATCGGGGTGGGGGGTGGGGCATTTTCACACTGCTATATCAGGAGGGTGTGGCATTTATGGTGCAAGCTATTGGGGGAGCCTGTAGTCTTTGCACTGTGATCTATCGGGAGGGGCATTGCTACAGTGCTATACGGGGGAGGGTGTGGGGGGCAAATGTTGCATTTGTACAGGGATCTCTTGGGGTCTGCAGTATTTGCACAGTGAGATCGCAGTGGGGGTGGCATGTTGCATTTGTACAGTGATACTTTGCAGAGTGTTTGCAAGGTGATATATTGGGGGTCTGGGGTGTTAATACAGTGCCATATCAGGGATATGGAGCATTTGTACAGTGATAGCGGGGACATGCAGTGGGCATCTGCACAGTGATCTATTGGGGGTGTTTGTACAATATCGGGGAGTGGCATTTGCATAATGATATATTGGGGTATTTGTACGGTGCTATATTGAGGCTGGGGCATTTGCAGTGAGATATCAGGGAATGAGACATTTGCACAGTGATACAGTGAGTGGATGCGAGGCATTTATACAGTGATATATTGGGATGTTTTCCGTGATATATTGAGGGTGGGGGCATTTGTACAATGAAGTTTTGGGGGTGCATTTGCACAGTGATATATCAGGACAAGGTTGTTTGCACAGTAACATAGTGGGGGGTTGGGGGTTTGTACAGTTAGATATTGGGGGCATGTGGCATTTGTACAGTGAAGTTTTAGGGGTGCATTTGCAATGTGATATAGGGGGGAGTGGGGCATTTGTACAGTGCTGTATCTGGGGGCATGTGGCAGCTGCACAATGATAGATTGGGGGCATTTTCACAGTGATAGATTTGGGGCTGGGGTGCTTGTACAATGATATATCAGTGGGGTGGTCAGCAATGTACCAGGGAGGTGTGGGGCAGGCAGTCAGTGATATATTTGAGGGAGAAGAGTAGGTGGTTTTGAATCGCTGAATTTTCCATTGCTGGGTCTCACGAGGTAAGGCTGGGGCCTGCAGTGAGTCACATGTATAAGTGTTTGCGGGCTGGGGGGCAAGAGAGCCCCCGACAGGCAGTGCAGTTGGGGCAAAGTGGGGAGTCACCCAAAGATCACACGGGACTCACTGCTTTAGCCCAGCTCAGGGGCTGGCCCTGCCCCGGCTCACAGACAGTGGCAGCCCCTTGTTGGGTAGAGTCCACGCAGGCAGCGCCCAGCCTTCAGCCCAGGCTGGTTGATGCTCATCCAGTACCCATGGCAGGGTGGGGATGGGCAGCGAGATGCGATCCCAGCTCCGGGCACCCCACCTCCCGCAGAACCTGGAGCTGCAGGGTGGGCCGCAGATATTCCTTACTGTGGCCCTGGCATGTTTGGGTCAGCCACTGGCAAGCAGGGGGCTGCGGGGGGCACACCCCGAGGAATAATGCACAGAGGACAATGCTGCACTGCTGTGGCCAGGGGACCACTATGCAGCCCACACTGCCCTACCCCATACCCAGCCCCCCCTTCCCCACACACTGCCCCGTGCACTGCCCCGCCCCCTTTACCCCCCACTTCCGGCCCCCACAGGAGAGTGCAGCACCGGGCACTCGGTGGGCAATAGCAGGGCTGTGGTGGGGGCCTGTGTCACACTGTGGGGAGGAGGCAGGAGGCCCTGTTGTGCTGTAGCCTGCTGAGCTGAGCTCCTCAAACCCAGCTGGGGCCTGGTCCTGCTGGAGACGTGGCGTAGCAAGGCAGCCTGAGAGGGGGATGGCTCTGCCCCCTTGCCAGAGCTGGGCTCAGCACAAACTGCCCGGGCAAGAACACCGCAGGAAGAACCCAGTGGAGGGGGGCGCCACTAGCAACCAGCCATCAGGCTAAGGGCAGGTGGGGGGTGCTCGGCGTCCCTGCCATGGGAGCTGTAGGAGGTAGCGGTGTCCTTCTCAGGGTGGGAACCTGGCTGGGCACCCATGGAGCAAAGGGGCACTGGCCCCTCCCCAGGGGTGCAGAATCAGGTCTCCCAGGACAAGCCCTGGCCCCGCACCCCTCCCAGGCCCTATCCAAGAGTGACCCCCCTAGAGGAGGAGAGCTCACAGCGCTCCCCATTGCCTGGGTGTCCCAGCCCTGGGCTCCCACCCCAGCTCCCAGTGGAGAGCACTGGCACGGGAAGAAGTACAGCCTGTGCCACGCTCACAGCCCAAGAAAGTGCCTCCCAGGGCATCACCCCATGGAGAGAGCACCTCCCCCCATCGCCCTGTGCCAGGGCTGCTGTGGCCCCAGCCCTCGGGGTGCAACACACAGTGCTGAGCGGCAGGAGCGCGGGGCAGATGAGGGCAAATCAGCCCCAGGACACCGCCCCTTGCCCGGCTGGACAGAGAGATGGATGGGCGCCTGACACTCAGGCTGGGAGGGGCAGCCCAGGAGGAGCTCCCCTCCAAAAAGGGCCTGCGGAATTGGGGCCATGGGAGCCAGGGGAAGTGCTGGAGCCTGTGGGAGGCTCTGGGCTCCTGGGGAGCCACCTGCCCTGGGTGGGGAGCCCTCAGCCCAGCTGGCTCTGCCCCTCTACAGCTGCTTCTGCCTTCTCCCCTCCATGCATTAACCCTTCAAACCACAGGGCTGCAGGGCCTGGTGCCTAGTGTCCCCCCTCCAAAAACACAGAGCCACTTCCATCACCCCCATCCCAGACTCGGGCCCAAACAGCGCTGCCCATGGTGCGGGTTCTTTGCCAACCCCTATCCAGCAGTGGCACCTCAGGGTTGGGGCAGTGGCACCACTGCTAGACCCACCCCAGGCTCCAGGCAGCCAGAGGGCCCCTCGACCCGCTGGCATGGCTTCCCTGGGGCCGGAGAGGCCCTTCCATCCTGGTCTCGGATGCTGCCGGGCATTCACCTGCCCAGAGATGAGCTCGGGGTCTGGATTGTAAGGCCCCATGTGGTGCTGGACGGGGAGGGGACAGCCCAGCAACCTGGCACAGGCCAGGCTGAGGTCCCTGCTGCTACTCCGCCTTCGAAATGCCGGCAGGTGCCACGCTGCCGGAGACAGCTCAGTGCTCCATGTGGAGTGGGACTCCCCCCGGGGGCTGCACATACTCAGGGCCCAGGCTAAGGGAGCCCAACCTCTCCATGCCATGCAGCCACGAGAGGGCAGAACGGGGCAGGCCGCTGTCAGCCTGGGTTAGGCCAGCTGCTGCCATACACATGACAGGGCTCAGCTGCCCCTCCCTCCCGCTGGCCCCCAGCAAACAGGAGTGGTGTTGGCAGCACCCCGAGGTGGCACTGAACCCACCCTACCGCATGCCCACTGATCACAGCCTGGGTGGCCCGACAGGTCTCATGGCGCATGGGGGCAGTGACTGTACTATGGCACCAGCCAAGCGCAGGGGCCCCGCCCGCCAGGTGCTGCACACACAGCGAGACAAGACCTGCCCACCAGGCTGTGCTGCCTCCCCTCCCCGAAGAGCGGCGCAGAGGCTGCAGGAGACATGACGAGGCAGGCAGGCAGCGAGAGGTGTGATTATTGCACTGAAGTGTGTGTACAGCCAACATGACCCTACTGTATACAGCCGCCCTGCGTGGGGCACCCGGGGACACCACGCTCCCTTCCACACAGCATGGCAGCGAACAATTCACCCTCCTCCTCCAGGACTGGCCAGCAGCACCGCCCCTCATGCCTGCAGGGCATTGCAGGGCTGCCACGGATCAGCCCCACGGCGGGCAGGGCCAGGCAGACCTCTGCGCTGGAGCGTGCACCAGGCAGACCTCTGGAGCCCGCTGCTCCTGCCAGCCAGGATCTGCAGGTGCACGCTCCAGCGCAGAGCCCCCGAGGAGAGCAGGTCTCTGGCCATGGCCCAGCTGGTGTTGGGGGTTTATTCCCATCGGGATGGGTGGCATTGGCGGGGGGGAGGAGAGGAAGGCACTTGCTATGTACACGAGTCCGGCCTCCCCTTCATTAGCCAGGCAGGCCAGGCGTCTGCGAGCTCACCCGCAAGCGGAGCCCGCTCAGCTGGCAGAGTTCAGGGTCTGGAACTTCTCCCGCAGGTTCCTCACGCGGCCGTGCTGGCCAGTGGCTGCCTGCTCCCAGCCCGCGGCCCGGCTGGGCTCGGGGGCCGGGGCCTCCTCCCGCCGCCGGTACTCGTCCGACTCCTGGTAGGCCTTGCAGCGCTCCGCCACGGCCTTGAGCGAGATCCTCTCCCGCGAGGTGGGCGAGCGGATCTGCACGTAGCTGGCGGCATCGGGCGGCTCCATGGGGACGGGTGGCTCCCCGCCGCACGGCACCTTCTCCAGGATGATGACCCGCTGGTCGCCCAACATGGTCTCTGCGGTGATGTGCAGTGAGCCAGCGCTCTGGTTCCTCTGGCGTCGCTGGGCGCTGGAGTCTGGGCTCTCCTCGGTGCGCCAGCCCCTCCCGGGGCTCTGCTCCAGCCCGCGCCAGCCCTCCTGCCCCAGGACGCCTCCCGGCAGCTCTGCCACCATCTTCTCTGGTGCCGACCGGCTCCTGTTGACTGGGGGGCCCCGGCGTGGGCTGGGGAAGACTGTGCCGATGGAGTACCTGGAGCGCAGCTCCCGCACGTCGGGCCAGGTGAACGTCTCTGCCACGATGGGGCTGAGCGGGCTGCAGGACGAGGGGCCGGGCGAGGTGGGGCAGGAGGGGCTGAAGAAGCGCTTGGGTGACTTGTCCCGCAAGGTGGTGGCGGCTGAGAACGGCGTGCGGGGGCTGTACTCTGGCAGCACCACCTGCTCGAAGGCCGCGAGAGACAGCAGCGGCTTCTGTGGGCCTGGGGGAATCACACACGCTGGTGAGCAGAGGGGCCAGAGCCGGGGGCACCTGCCTTCCCTGCCCCGTGCCAGCCCTCCTGCCCGGCCCCACCACCCGAGGAGCCTTCCCTGCCCCGTGCCAGCCCTCCTGCCCGGCCCCACCGCCCGGGGAGCCTTCCCTGCCCCGTGCCAGCCCTCCTGCCCGGCCCCACAGCCCGGGGAGCCTTCCCTGCCCTGTGCCAGCCCTCCTGCCCGGCCCCACAGCCCGGGGAGCCTTCCCTGCCCTGTGCCAGCCCTCCTGCCCGGCCCCACAGCCCGGGGAGCCTTCCCTGCCCTGTGCCAGCCCTCCTGCCCGGCCCCACAGCCCGGGGAGCCTTCCCTGCCCTGTGCCAGCCCTCCTGCCCAGCCCCTCAGCCCGGGGAGCCTTCCCTACCCTGTGCCAGCCCTCCTACCCAGTCCCATGGCTTGGGGAGCACCCACCTGTGTTTCTCTTCACCTCCTGGTGCCCGTCACGTGGCGGGGGTGCTGCGCAGCTCCTCAGCTCCTCCAGCTTGGCAAACCGCCTGTGCCCGGCTGGCTGGCGGTTCCTGATGCGCAGGCTGTACTGGCGCGCCAGCTGGTACACCTTGTTCTTCAGGCACTCGCTCAGCTCGGCCTCCGAGAGTGGTGGGGCCCGGGGGGGCAGCTTGGGGGGGTGGCCCAGTTCCTGCGCCAGCCTCTGCAGCTGGCCGGCCAGCCTGGCGGGCCCCGCCCGCTCCGTGGGGGACCGGCTCTCGGGCGAGGGCCCGGCCGACTCCTCCGCGATGGCGCTCAGCTCATCGTCCTCCAGGATGAGCAGCGGCTCATGCAGGTCCAAGCCGTTCTTCTGGCTCCTGCCCAGGGGCCAGGCAGTGGCGCTGCCAGCTGTGCCCTCCCCGCTGCCTCTCTCCGAGCAGGGCTGGCTGGCGCTCAGCTGCTCCATGCCCTCCCACACCTTGATCATCTCGGCGGGCGGGCGGAACTCCTCCTCGGCAACGGGGGCGCTGGGCTCGGCCCTGGGCCCAGCGGTGGGGACGCCCGCCAGCACCCAGGCGGCTGTCCGACCGCCGCTCCCCATGCCGCCCGCTCCCCGCCTGGCATCGGCGTGCTGCTCCGGCGGCGGGAGGCTGTTGAGGTGGCAGACCGAGTTCTTCACCAGCCCCTTGGGGATGTAGGAGAGGCTCTCCCGGCGCCGGATGCTGAAGCCGGCGTCGCGGTGCTCCGCGCACTCGTAGTAGCTCTTGATCTTGTCCAGCAGCAGCCGGTCGCGCTGGGAGAGCATGGACTCTTTCCTGTGGCAGGGGGTGCGCTCAGGCTCCACAGGGCCGGGCGAAGCGGCCCCGCTGCGGGTGGAGCCCGGCGGCGAGACGCGGCCCTGGGAGTTGGCAGTGCTGCTGCGGCCCTGCCCCTTCTCACTGCCCTCCAGGCTCAGCACGCTGCTGCTCCGGCTGACCAGCCGGGGCGTCAGGAAGCCCCCGGGCCGGCCCTCCTCCAGCGCCAGGCTGCTGCGCCGTGAGAAGCTGCTGGTGAACATCTCGGCGATGAGGCTGGCGTGGTCCAGCACGGATGGGGGCAGAATGCTCCTTGCCCTGCTCGTCTCTTCCTCCTCCTCTTCCTCCTCACTGCTCAGGGCTTTGAGGTCCTCTGTGTTCTCCGCCGAAGCCAGGCTCAGCTCCTGCTCCATCTCCCTCTGCTGGGCCAGCAGGGCTGGCTTGGGGGTGCACGCGACCTCGGGGGGCTCCTCTGGGCGCTCTTCCTTGTTCAGCTCACTGAGCTCCGGGGCAGCCTGTGGGGCAGCATGGAGAGTGAAGGCGTGTGCTTCCCCAAACAGCAGCCCGCCCACCCTGACCCAGCGCCTGACACATTGTCTCTGGGGTACTGGCTCCTCTCCTCCAGGGGGGGAAGCAGCCCGGGATTCTTGCGGATCCTGAGGCACAGGGGAGTTGCCGGTCCAGTGCCCCAGCTCTGACCCTGGCCCGTGGCAAATATAGGACCCCTGCGGCAGCAGCTGGGGGATAATTGGCCCTCACATAGATCTCATGCCTCAATGTTCAGAGCAGTCGCTGCTGTCTCACACTGCATATTGCTCGCAATAGAAGTGTCCCATGTTTTTTTCTCATCTTGCTCAGCTCCTGGGCCTCCCCCAACCTTCCTGTGGCATGGAGTTCCACAGGCTGATCTCCCGTTGGGTGAGAAGGGGGTTAATTGCTTTTCACTGGTTATCAAGTTACCATTTTTGATTTCCTTCAATGCCCCCTTGAAGGAAGCCAAGAAGGGGTCTTTTCCTTCAGAGGTACAGGGGCAGGCTGGCTGGAGACAGACTCAGCAACTCCCACCCATCAGCTAGTGAAAAGGAAGGGGATGTTGGCTCGTGGCAAGAGATGCACTAGGAGTCGGGTTGCATCTCTGGCTCTGGTGGTTAGAGCAGGGGGCTGGGAGCCAGGACTCCTGGGTTCTATCCCTGGCTCTGGGAGGGGAATAGGGTCTGGTGGTTAAAGCACAGAGCTTGGAGTCAGGACTCCTGGGTTCTAGCCCCAGGTTTAGCGAGCCACTGTGAGCAGTGGTAAGAGCAGAGGACAAGAAGATGACTGGGTCCTGGTGCTGTTGCTCTCTCGCTGCATCCTCCCACCTCATTGGGCTTCAGTTTCATAATTTACAAGAGTCTTAACTACCTGGCAGGGCGGTGTTGGGTGAACAGGCCCTTGCAGAGGGCTGTGAAATTCACAGGTAGAAGGTGCTATAGCGAAGTGCAAATGCTCATCCATCAGGAGGTTGCTGGAATGAAGGCAGCATGGGCAGGGCACTCAGTGAGCCGAGACTCAGGACACCTGCGATCTATCCTGGCTCCATCACTGCCCCGCTGGGAGAACTCAGCA
Organism: Dermochelys coriacea; assembly: GCF_009764565.3. NCBI lineage: Eukaryota > Metazoa > Chordata > Testudines > Dermochelyidae > Dermochelys > Dermochelys coriacea. Next base: position 6,911,129 of record NC_050073.1, on the reverse strand, counting down.
GCACAGAGAGAAGAGCAGGGAGGTGCCCGTCTCCCTTTGGCTGTGAGCTCTTTGGGGTAGGACTGTGTCTGTGCAGTGCCCGGCCTAACAGGCCCCCCCCCAGCTGTGCCGATGGGGTGTTCTGGGCAGCACTCAGCCCAGTGGGGTCCCACTGACCGCAGTGCCCAACCTGAATGCCCAACCCCCCCGGTCTCGGTGAAGGATAATGGGAGGTTTGGCCCATTCATCCCCATGGGACCGTCTCTCACTCACCTCCAGGATGGCCGAGGCCATCTCTGCACTGTGACGGTTCTCAGGGCTCCCTGGCTCCTGGCTGCCCTTGGTCCCCTTGCCCTGAAACACAGCAAAGGGGACACATTACATTGCTGGGCCGTGACTCAGACAGCCCTGGCGGCACCGTGCCTGCACTGTGAGATGAGAACCTCAGAGCCCCAGAGCAGCCCAATTCCGACCCGGTCAAGTGCCAGCAGCCTGCAGCCTAGAGGTCTTGGTTCCGGCACCAGAGCTGTGGAGCGACATCCGCCGGCCAGCCCCAGACGGGTTCCGATGTCAGAGCTCCCAGCGGAGACCTGGCCCTGTTCAGGTCGGCTGCACGTCACCTTCACGCTCCAAGGGAACTGGACCGGCTTCCCCTCGGGAGAGACTCCTACCAGCCAACCTCTTCGGGACCCAGCCATGAGTGGGGTTAGATGGGGTGGGTGCAAAGCATGCTGGGAGTCACAGCGGCCACTCCGTCAGGTCAGTGAAGGGTTAATAGCAGAGACGGGCTCAAGCTCCAATCCAACCAGGGGTGCTGATCAGCCTGTCCCAAGCAAGGCGGCAGGTGGAGATAGAGGAGAGCAGGGGGGCAGGCAGCCCCGAGCCATGCGCCAGGCCAGCATGCAAGAGGGGGTTGGAGAGACACCTCACCGTGCGGCCCCGGGAGAAAAGCAAAGCGTTGGCCCGACAGTGCCAGCCGTGCAGTGCCGCCAGCAGGAAGCTCGCAAAGTCTGCTACCTGCTCCTCGCCCACCGGGCCCTCCTCCTCCTCCTCCGGCCCGGCTTCCTTCTCGCTGCTGTCACTCACAGCCAGTTCCTCCAGCGAGCCCTGCCCCAGGGCCTGCTCTTCCTCCTTCCCCATGGCTGCTTCCTCCTCCGTGCCCCCCTTGCCCTCAGTCGGCTGCATGGGCGCCCCGGCCTCCAGGAGAGCCCCGGCGCTGTCGGCGTGCTGTTCAGGGGACAAACAAGGGCTCCCTTTAGGGCCACCTTATTCCTGGGTGCCAGAACTGCTGGCAGGGCCCCGACAAGGCCAATCGTGGGGTGTCCCCCTACCAGCCCCTGTCCCAACTCCATGCGTCTGCAAAAAGCTGGGGGCCACTAGGCCATGCGTGCTGGGGCACAAGCGCGTGGGTGTGAACGGGTGTGCAACCGGCAAAGGAGGGCTGCATGCGTGTGATGCACGTACAGCTTTCAAGGAGACCCGGGCTGCACAGGAACCTCGCGGCAAGACTCCCAACGCCCACTGCTCCCCAGCTGGCACCTTCAGCCCCTCCGCGCCCTCCCACTGCCCCCCAGGCTTGGGCGGTGTCCGGATCTTTGACACAGTCGACATGACATTCTACTAGGAAAGCTGGAGAAATGCGGGCTCAGCAGAACTACCGTGAAGTGGATACAAATTGGTTAAACAACGGCAGACAAAGAGTGACTCTTAACGGAATGATGTCAGATTGGAGGGAGGTCTCCAGTGGGGTTCCATGGGGCTCTAGTCCGAGTCCGGTGTAGTTTTTGACCTGGATGTAGGTACAGAGAGCACACTGACCAAGTCTGCAGATGACACAGAGCTGGGCGGGGGGGGGGGGGGGTTACCAACACTTTGGAAGATAGAGCTAAAATTCAGAAGGATCTTGATAAACTGGAGAACTGGGCTACAGCCAACACAATGAAATTTAACATAGACAAGTGTGAAGTGCTGCACTTAGGGAAGAAAAACCAAATGCACCAATACAGAATGGGGGAAAACTGTCCTGGCAGCAGCACTGCTGAGAAGGATCTGGGAGAGGTGGTGGATCACAACCACAGCATGAGTCAGCACTGTGATGCTGTTGCAAAAAAAAGCAAATGCAAGTTTAGGTTGCATTAACAGAGCATGCAAGTCACGGGAGGTGATAGTACCGGTCTCCTCGGCGCTGGTTAGGCCTCAGCTAGAGTAGTGTGTCCAATTTTGGTCACCAATGTAGAGAAAGGATGTAGAGAACTGGAAAGGACCCAGAAGCGAGCGATAAAGATGACCAAAGGGATGGAATGCAAGTCAGATGTGCAAAGGCTGAAGGAACTGGGTATGTGTAGTTCGGAAAAGAGGAGATTAAGAGGGGACGTGATAGCAGTCTTCAAATACCTGAAACGCTGTCATAAACAAGATGGAGAAAATTTGTTCTCTCTTGCCACAGAGGCAGGACAAGAGGAAATGGGTTCAAACTACAACGCAGCAGATTTAGATTAAATCTCAGGAAAAGCTTCCTAACAGTAAGAACAGGAGGACAATGGAGCAGACCTGCCTAGGGAGGTCGAGGAAGCTCCTTCACTGGAGGTTTTCAAAAGGAAGCTGGAGCCATCTGTCTTGGATGGCTTAGACACAACAAATCCTGCTTCTTGGCAGGGGCTAGACTAGATGACCCTTGCGGTCCTGACTCACCTTGTGGCTCTATGATCTTACCTTCAGTCCCACTGCCGCATTCCCAGCGCATGGAAGAGAGAAGACAGGCGATTAGCAAAGGGGTCACCGTGCACCGCAGCCACAGCAACGAGAGGGGAGCAGGTGAATGGCACATCACCCCGACACCGCCCCTCCCTGGCAGAACTCCCCATCCCTGCAGACGCGGGCTTGAGGCCCACGACTGCAGGGGGCTGAGGGTGGGAGGCTGGTCTGGCTGCTGAACACCCGGATTTTGGCGTTGGGAGCTAACATGTCAGCAGGGCAGGTTAGAGCAGCTGCCTGGGGGGGCCGGACTGGGGCTGCCCGAATGCGCTGGGCCCTTTGTGCCAGCAGAGACTCAGCCTCTGAGGACAGAGTGTGGCACCTGCTGGCCCCCCACAGCCAGGGGGAGGCCAGCAGGCTGGGGTGAGAGCATCGAGTCCTGTCCCCTCAGGGCACCGCACAGGGTGAGCTAGCTGGTGCCACAGGAATGGCTTGGCAGTGCCACAAGTGGCCGGGGGGAGCGGGGCCAGGGGCTCCACTGTAAGTACCACATAAAGGCAGGTGGGGCAGTTTGTCTGCTCAGGCGTGCTGGGCCCCAGCCAGCTGGCCAAGCAGGGAGGGCTCTGAGCTCTGCCCAGCCCAAAGCAGGCACGCGGGGGGGGTGGGAGGGGGATCCCAGGGACTCGCTCACCTTTCTCACCCAGCTGCTTGACAATCTGCTTGGCAGGCTCTGTGGGGAAAACGGCAAGTGAGAGGCCTGCCAGTTGTACCCTGCCCCCCGGCCATGCGACCGACAGCTGTGGGGCAGGCCTGGACCCCCCCCGGGGTTGTAGCTGGGAGACGTCTGCTTTCTGCCTAGCCCCGCACCCTGCGGGACATGGGCGCCACCCAATCCCAGCGCAACCTCACCGCACCGGGAATGCGCCTTTCCAACACCGCGGCTTCTCCGCCACTGCCTCCCGCTCCTGGAAAGCGGGGCCCCAGGGCAGCCCATCTGCCACCCGACGGCCCCCACACCCGCCACGGGGGCTGGAGAGATGCGTTCGCCAGGCCCCCTCCCCGCACCTCTGTGATTAGTCCCAAGAGTATCACGTGCCAGGAATCACCAAGCCCAGAGCACCACAGCTCCCATCCCCTGGCCCGTGCTCAAGCCCCGTGCCCCGGGCTGTAGAGGGGAGCTCGCACCAGACTTCCTGCGGCCTGCACGCCCCAACCCCACGCTGCCATGCAATCCATCCGCGAGCTTCTCCCTGCGGCGTCGGAGGTGGAAGGGCTCTGAAGACAGGACAGACGCAGCCATTAGAGCCAATGCAGCTCTTCAACTGGCTATATATCCTGCATGCCACCCCAAGACACGGCTGTCCTACCTACGGCGGCACTAGCCCTGCCACCTGTGTACTCTGCACCCCACGGCCTGGCACTGCCCATGGCTCCCTGAGACACGGCAGCACCCACTGCTCCCCGAGATACAGCTGTCCTACTTATGGCTGCACTAGCCCTGCCACCTGTGTACCCTGCACGCCGCAGCCTGGCACTGCCCACAGCCCTCCGAGACACAGCAGTGCCCACCACTCCCTGAGATATGGCTGGCCTACCTACGGCTGCACTAGCCCTGCCACCTGTGTAACCTGCACCCCGCAGCCTGGCACTGCCCACGGCCCCCCGAGACACGGCTGTCCTACCTACAGCTGCGCTAGCCCTGCCACCTGTGTATCTGGCTTGGCGTTGGATGCAGGGCACTGAGCATGTCCCCCCAGGATGCTCTATAGCGGGCCACGACTATTCCTGCCCCACGGCTAGCCCCAAAGCAGCCCTACTGATGTCGGCTTGCCCTGCCCACCCAAGGCCACAGTCCCAGTGCCCCAAGGCTTCAGCAACCTGGCCGTGGCTGGGGCTGTGCACAGCCGGCTGGATCTGCGATAACGCAGTGAGAGGGGCAGGGCCTGGGAGCCAGCCCAGCACTGACCCCCCCCCCCCACGTGCTTGGCAGTGACTCGGCCACAGCTCAGCAGGGGAGAGAGACCTGGCCGGGCAGCTCTTGGTGCGGGGACAAGCAGAATGGGGCCATTTCTCATCCTCCGCCTTTGCAGAGAAAGGGGGAACCCCTCCAGAGCCAGCGACCCCACGGGGGCGGGACCCTGCCTGCTCTCCTGGCGGCCACAGGGAGGTGGTGCCTTTATGGGGCCTAGATGGGCCCAGGACTGCACAGAGCCAGCAGTCAGAGGGTGGCGGGTGCCAGGTTCAATCCAGAACGGGAGACCCGTGGGGATGAGGGAGCTCTGCTGGCCCACGGCAGACAGGGCACTGCACCAGCCTTTGGCCAGCCAATCTGATTGGCTGGCGGGTGGAAGCGGGGGATGGTTTGCCATTGGACCCGCCGTTGTTTGCCCAAGGCTCTGGGCCTTGAACTTTGCCTTCCTGGCCAGGCAGGCGGGCAGCAGCCTGATTGAACGTAAAGGGGATGTGTGTGGGGCCAAGCTTCAGTTTGTCTGGGGTCCACTGGGCTAGCTCCGCCCCGGTGGGGAATTCCCACCGCTGGGAACGGAGGCCACCATGGAGGGGGCAAAGAGAGGACACTGCTCAGGGAGCCGGGCAATCTGCCCTCCAGCACCAGGAACAGAACCCAGAAGTCCTGAATCTAACCCTCTGCTGCCAGCAAATAGCTGTGAAACCCACTGGCAAAGGGTCTCTCCTTCATGCTGGTCCACACAGAGGATGACAACCTTCTACTGCTGCAAGTTACTCTGTGAGCTCAAGCAGCAGAGTTCTGTGGGGTGGATCTAAAGGTTCCAACCCTGCTGACGACCACTGGGGGTCAATTTGATGATGCCGCAGGATGGAGCTGCTAGTTTTTTCAGTTTGCTTTTGTGCAGACTAAGGAATTACATGCAAAGAGCTATGTTAAAGGAACATTGAAGCTGCATTGTCAAACACTCACATTAGGAAATGCCAGATCTAAGGCTGCCTGTATCACCTTAACCCTGTCTCTTGTGCAAGTATGCATTACCACAGTCAAAGAATACTATGCTTTTCCTGCCTCTTCAGTGCACCGGATGGGCCCTGCTCTGGGGAAGGGTGCAGTGCAGGAGGCTGTTGTCTGTAGGACCCTGCCTCATTGGTTGCAGAAGCTGGAAGGGGTGAGGTGAATGAGGCAGGGGATGGCAGGAAGAGACAAGAGGGTCTCCTGCCTTGGGCAGTTGAATGTTGCCCTAGATAATTGTCCAGAATTCCTGTGTGATGCTGGGCAAAACGCTTCAAAACTGCGTTTTTCCAGGTGATCCCTCATTGTGTGTTCCTGTGACAAAGTGAGCATTTTTTCATCATATGAATAGAGTGTGTCTCTCAGTTTCCCCTATGTGCTACATGACTGACTACGTAGGGGGGAAAGGTTGTTACTCTTTGCAGAGATCCAGGTGTGACTTACACCTGGCTGTCTGAGCCTGGGGGCCATGCCACGGAGAGTCCCAGAAACAATTGCCTGGATTTTGGCACCTAGCGACTGTGGAAGGCCCACCTTCTGCAGGAAGCCAGCCAGGTGTGACCAGCTGGAGAACAAAGGGCTGAGGAGGAGGGCCAGGGGACAATGTTTTCATGGGAACCAGGACAAAGGACTGAGGAGGAGCCAGAGGGGTTGTTAAGTGTGGAGCTGATGGAGGGAGAAGCTTCTGGGCTGGAAGGGGACTAAGAAGGGGTCAGAGAGAGCTCTGGGATCTGAGCAGACTGAGATGGACTCTGCTGTAACTTTCCATTCTCTTTGATAGCGTAGAAAGTCCTTGCCTGGGTACCAGAGATCTAATAAACCCTTCTGATTCCACAGTGCTGGCTGAGAGTCACTTTGGAGGGACAAGTCTCCCTCCAGGGTCCAGTCCAGGTGGACTTGCTGCAGGCTGCTTGCGGAGCTACGTTGGGGGTGCTGAAGGCTCTGAGATTCAGCCCCAGGTGGCGGAGAAGCCAAGGCGTTCACCCCAGGGAGTGAGAGAGACCTTAAGAGGACTGACGCACTGAAGGGCTCCTCCCAGGGACCATTCCAGAGCACCGGACCTGTGGATCCGTGCCACTTCCTCATTTACTGGGAGTGTGACTAGGGCCCTGGGCGCTGAGTTGTACCTGAAGGCAGTAGGGGCTGGGCTTGGAACGTTTCAGTGCTACCTGATGCTATGTGCTCTGATAAAGTCAAACCCAGGGGGCTCAACTTGGGCACCCAAATTAACAGAGACTTTGGACCTTAATCTCTGTGCCCGAGTCCCTACGTGTCTGTGTGGCAATCATAACTCGGGGCAGAAAGCTGTCGCATATTCCTCTCCCCATTGAGGGAAGGGGCGAATTTCATGAGCTTACGCTATACAGTTCCCTATGCAGCGCAAGACGGTATAATTTTGGGTTTACACTCCAGAGCAGGGTTCATGCCCGAGTAGCTGGGAAGTTCCTTGGCTGGAGCCTTCCCACGCAGGGCTGATCACAGCCTCTGCATGTAACTGCAGCTAGGTGCGTCCCTACCTGTATGGGTGCTGGTGAGAGTGCAGGCTGGAGGGCTCTGTAGCTTGTTACAGCAGCACAGTGTAAAGGGCGCCCAGACTGGTGGGTCAGGTGGGCTCAGTGGTACCCCAGTTCCAGGTGGCACCCTGGGGGAACCAGTCACACCTGCTGCTGGGCAGGGGTCCCTGAAGAGAAGGGTCCAGGCGATCCCAGCCCCATGTGTGTGAATCCCAGAGCAGCACAGATGGTGGGGAGGACAGACGCTTTGCTGGGGGGGTTCACAGCTACAGGCTGACAGCCATGGAATGCTGGGGTTCAGGACTCCTGGGTTCCATTCAAGCCAGCCAATGGCGGTAGAGGGGACAGCTACTCTCTGATGCAGGGACACATACCCTTGGCTGGAGGCAGGTGGGGGAAGGCTACCCTGGCCCCTGCAGCTCAGCCAGGGGCCTGACAGACACACATCCCTGTCACCCTGAACATGGGCTCACAGGACAGGTGGGGAAGAGAGCGTACCTGGGGGTTGCTTCCCCTCCCCAAGCATCACTTCTGTCTGGCCTGAGCTAGCCAGCCATGCCCGCGCCTCCACCACACGCAGGGAACGAGGAAGGGGAGGGGATCTAGGCATGGGCCCAGCAGCGCTCACAGCCCAGGTCTCTCTCCTGCCCTGCTAGAAGGCCACTGCCCCCAGGAAAACGGCAAGCGTCCAGGGCTGAGCTGCAGGCCCCTCCGAGACACGGGAAGCTGCTGAAGGGCAGCCTGGCCTGCTCTGCCCTGCCTTGCAGAGGAGGCAGGGCTGCCCTGGGCCCGACAGCAGCCAAGGTGGCCGGGAGTCCAGCCACACCGGCAGGGACAGCTGACCAATCTGAGCGCGTTTCCCGACCGGCCATGCAGCCTGTGTGCTAGGAGGATGCTGAGGCCGGAGCAGGACAGTCAACTCCGTGATCTGACCCGGAGAAGGATGGGTGGGTATGGGGCAGATCCTGGACGGATACCAAGGCTGGATGCTCAGGGACCAGTTACCGCCAGGCAAGGCCGCGCAACAGCCACCATCACAGCCAGCGCTGACAGCTCACCTGACAACAACCCCAGGGGAAAGGAGGGGCAGGGGCCAGCTGCAGGCTGGGACACAAAGACCCCCACATCTCTGGAGCCCCCATGGGCACTGACCTGAGCTAGCTGGAGAGGCTCAGCCCCAAACTGTCCAGTGCTTGCCCTGCACCCAGACGATCCAGTCCCGCCCTCACCCCCGCAGAGCAACAGGGAGCGAGTCAGCCACCTGCCCACTCACTGTGCGAGCACAGCCCAGATGTACGCCCCATCAGACAGCCCGGCTTACAGGGCATCACTCCAGCCAGCGCCAGGGGGAGCCATGTGCCACGCCAATCCGGTGCCTCTTCACCGTCACGGACTAAAGGCCCCGTCTGGCTGCACCCTCCCTCGGCACACCCTCCCTTCTTACCCGACTGTCGGCGCCCCTGTCGTGCCTGCGGGGGCACCTCGTCGAGGGGCTGGCACGACTTCACTTTCTTCAGCCGCTCCGGGCTGTATCTGTAGCGAGCAGGGTCTGAAAAGGGCAGAGGAGTGCGGGTGAGCGCCTCTGCAGTGCGCCAGAGTGCGCAGGGAGGTGGGGAACGAGTCCTGCCCCTCTGCAGCATGCCAGAGTGAGCGCAGGGCGAGATGGGCCCGGGCCTGGCACGCGAGCCTGCCACAGCCTGTGTGCTCACCGAGCCAGGTCCCACGGCTGAGGCACTAGGGACTGGTGCTGTTAGACCCAAAAGCCCCCAGTTTGATCCCTGCAGCGCCCCGCCAAGGTCATCATTCTATGGGGCACCGGCCTGGCCCAGCAGTCTAGGAGAGACACACAAAGCCACGGGACCCGCCCCAGACAGAGGAACAGAGACAGACACCCCACCCCCCGCCCCACGGAGAGACAGCTGGAGGGAGCACTTACGGGAGGAATCCATTTCCAGGATGGCTTCCTTAGCCTAGGGGTGCAGAGATCAGTCGGTTAGTGAACAGGGAGGGCAGCGCAGCGGTGGAAACTTTTCATAATGCTTTGTAGGAGTACTGTGTGCGCCTCGATTTCCCCTATGTGCTGGATGATTAACTAGGTGGTGGGTGTGGAGGTTGTTCGCTCTTTGCAGAGCTCCAGGTGAGACTGACTCCTGGCTCTTGAGGGCCTGGGCCCCCCATTCCCATGGAGAGTCCCAGAAGACAATGGCCACTCCAATTGCCCGGACATTTGGCACCTACCGACCATGAAGGGCCTACTCTCCGCAGGAAGCCATCCGGGTGTGACCAGCTGGGGAACAAAGGGCTAGGGAGGAGAGCCAGGGGACAATGCTTGCCTGGGAACACAGACAAAGGACTGAGGGTTGTTAAGTGTGGGCTGCTGGAAGGAAAAGCTGGGGTACTGGACTGAGGAGGGGTCAGAGAGTTCTGGACTGACCCAGATAGACTCTGCTGTAACTTTCCCTTCTCTTTGCTAACCAAGGACTTTCTAGGCTGTATTCCAGAGATCTCATAAACCCTCCTGCTGCTACAGCACTGGCTGACAGTCCCTCCTGATTAAGTTGGGGGTGCATCGCTCCCTTGGGGGGTACAAGTCTTCCCCAGGTATCCAACGCAGAGGGACTCGCTGCAGGGAGCTCACGGCATGAAGCAGGGTGCTGAAGGCTCTGAGGTTTGGCCCCAGGAGGCGGTGAAGCCAGAGGCTCACCCCAGTGAGCGACCCTCCGGGGGCTGATGCGCTGAAGGGCTCCTCCCAGGGACTGTTCCAGAGCTGGGCGAGAGCGCCGGACCTGTGGATCTGTGACATACGGCCGCCAGCGTGTCGAGGGGCCGCGTTCCCCATCCCTTCCCACACCGGGTAGCTGCTGATCCCTGCGCTCTGGCACAGCTGGGCTGACCCCAAGCCCAGATCACATGCCCTCAGCCTCAGAAGCCAGCTGCTGTGGCTTGGCTTCAGGCCCTGTCTGCATGGGCCCCAGGTCTAAGCGCCCGATTCAATGGGAGGGGTGGGGGCTCTGACCATGGGGCTTGGAACAGGGGCAGCAGGTGAGTGGCACCAGGGCTCTTCACCTTCTGGGGGATGATGGCGTGGTGGTTCTCCAGGATGAGCCTCTTGATGTGGTGGGTCCAGACCCGCTTCTCCTCCACGCTCTTGGCCTGAGGCAGAGGACACGTGATGACATGGAGCCGGGCACCTCACGTCACCCCTGGAGAACCCAGCCTCTGCACCACCACTGGCTGGCCCCGTGCCCTGCCCGCTTCCCCCGGCTCCCAGCCAGCCCCTCCGTGCCCCCCAGGTGCCCAGCCCGCTTCCCCCGGCTCCCAACCAGCCCCTCCGTGCCCCGCAGGGTGCCCAGCCCGCCTCCCCCGGCTCCCAGCCAGCCCCTCCGTGCCCTGCAGGGTGCCCAGCCCTCCTCCCCCGGCTCCCAGCCAGCCCCTCCGTGCCCCCCAGGGTGCCAAGCCTGCATCCCCCGGCTCCAAGCCAGCCCCTCCGTGCCCCCCAGGGTGCCCAGCCCGCCCTCACCTGGATGCTGTACTGCTGCTTGCTGTGCTTGTAGTGGGTGACGCTGAAGCACAGCGAGTCCCTGGTGCTCTCGATCAGCATCAAGGAGGAGCACTGGGGAGAGAGCGGCATCAGCAACCCAGACATGGCTCCCCGCCCAGGGGCTGGGCTTGGCCCACACCTGCCCCCCCCGGGACCCCCCTCGCCTCGCTGTGCCACCCCCGCTGCCACCAGCCTGCCCCCCCGGGGCTCCCCCGCGCCTCCGCGTGCCACCCCCGCTGCCGCCAGCCTGCCCCCCCGGGGCTCCCCCTCCCCTCCCCTCCCTGTGCCACCCCCGCTGCCCCCGGGGCTCCCCCTCCCCTCCCCGTGCCACCCCTGCTTCCGCCAGCCTGCCCCCCGGGGCTCCCCCTCCCCTCCCCGTGCCACCACTGCTGCCACCAGCCTGCCCCCCCGGGGCTCCCCCTCGCCTCCCCGTGCCACCACCGCTGCCGCCAGCCTGCCCCCCCGGGGCTCCCCCACCCCTCCCCGTGCCACCACCGCTGCCGCCAGCCTGCCCCCCCCGGGGAGCCCCCTCGCCTCCCCGTGCCACCAGCCTGCCCCCCTCGGTGCTCCCCCTCCCCTCCCCGTGCCACCACTGCTGCCACCAGCCTGCCCCCCCGGGACCCCCCCACCCCTCCCCGTGCCACCACCGCTGCCGCCAGCCTGCCCCCCGGGGCTCCTCTTCCCCTACCCGTGCTAGGACCTCTGCTGCCAGCCCACTCCCCCTCCCCAGCCCCCCCACCCAGGACTCCCCCTCCCCGTGCCAGCCCCCTCCCACGGCTCCCCCTCCCCGTGCTGCCAGCAGGCCCCCTTCCCCCTGGGGGTTCCCCATCCCAGGCCGCCCCTGCCCACCCCTCAGGGCTCCCCTCCCCATGCTGCCAGCACCACTAGCTCCCCCAGAGGCTCCCTTCCCCACACCAGCAGCCCCCTGAGGCTCCCAGCCCAAGGACAGAGGGGAGGGACAGGGAACGGGCAGGAGGCCACGCCATCCAACTAGCTGGACCGGCTGCCGACAGGGTAGGGCAGCACGGAGCCACGGGGGGTGGGGGGAACCATGGAGCCATGGTGCGGGGGGTTACCGGGATGTGGTTCTTGCAGACGAAGTGGTCGCCCCGTCTCTTGGTGATGAGCAGGGTGCGGTCGAAGAGGAAGAAGGTGCGCTCGTTGCGCACCCGGCTCACCCGGAAGGTGCCCTCCAGCACCAGCTCCCCGAAGGTCGTCAGATCCGGCCCCTTCCAGTGCAGCAGCAGGGACTGGATCTCCTGGGGAGGTTGGGGGGAGGCGGCCTGGCTGGGTGCTGGCAGGGGCGCTTCTCTCAAACCAGCCACACCCCCCACAGATCTGCGAGGGGGGTGTCTCAGCCCCGCTGCCTCCCCCCCAATTCTGGCACCACTGCTGGTCTTGGGCCCCTGCCAGCACCCAGCCAGGCCACATCCCAGCTCCAGGGCACCGGGAAGCCATTTCTGTGAGCGCAGGGACACGGGGCCAGGATCACCTGGACGTCCCCACCCCGGGCCCAGAGTGAAGGGTCCCCAGATGTGGCCGGGTCAGAGGCAGCGACTGGGAGGGGCTCACTACCACCTCCCACGGGGACATTTGGGAAGCGCGCGAGGCTCTCAGCCAGTACCAGGGAGCCGTTCCCCGGATCGCGGCGCTAGGCACTGCATTCTCGCGGCCGGGGGCGGGACACACCCCCACCAGCGCTCACCTGCAGCCGCACGGCGTGCTCGTGTCTGCGCTTCATGTCGTTGATGTACCAGGCCACACAGGTCATGGTGTCGATGGCCTCCTCCACCACCTCGTAGCCAGCCTCCTCCAGGTCAAAGTGCTTCGCGATCTCCTGGGGACACCACCCAGCGTGAGGGCTCGCTGCCCCGCTCCCACCAGAGGCCCCACTCCCTTCGCCCTCCCCAGGGGAAGGGCGCCCAGGGCATGGGCAGGGCTGAGCTGGGGGACACAGCAGTGGGGCTGCTCACAGGGCACCTTCAGGCACTGCGGCTGGAGGGGATGCAGCGTGGGGTGGAAGGAAGGGGATTGCAGTGCCCCTGGAGAGGGGACGGGTCTGTGATGCTGCAGCGATGGGGATGGAGGGGGACAGGGGGCGCCCTGCAGTGGGTGAGGGAGGAGATGCGGAGGCGGTGATCTCTGTGATGCGCACAGTAGAACAGGGGTGCCGTGTGACAGGTGGGGTGCCGCCACAATGCCCATGCAGTGGGGGCGGGAGGCACCGCAATGCTCGTGCAGTGTAGGAGGGAGGCACCGCAATGCCCGTGCACTGTGGGGCGGAAGGCACCCCCCCCCCGTTTACCTGGAGCAGCAGGTGGTATTTGAGGATCCTCTGGACTGGCTTGAGCAGGTAGGAGCCCAGGGGCAGCGCGTGGCCAATCTGCTCCTGGCGCTCGCGGAAGAACTTAGCCTGGTGCTTGTTCCTCATGCACTCGGTCAGAGTCGCCACCGAGCTGCAGGGACCAGACACTGCGGTGAGGGGAGACTCATGTGGGGGAGGGGCCTGGCACAGCACCCAGACACCACGGTGATGGGAGATGCCCACCCACACGGGGCAGGGGCCTGGCACAGCACCCAGACATCACAGTGATGGGAGATGCCCCATCCACACGTGGCAGGGGCCTGGCGCAGCACCCAGACATCACGGTAATGGGAGATGCCCCATCCACATGGGACTAGGGCCTGGCACAGCACCTGTACATAACAGTGGGGGATGCAAAGTACATATACATGGCACATATAGGCCTGAGGGCAGAAACCAGCTCCACCTGCTCCTGGGCACAGTTCACGCAGAGGGGGAGCTGGCACACAGCCCCTTCTTCTCCCAGGCCACAGACTGAGGCACCTGCCATTGGGATGCTGGGAGAGGCTGCTGCACGAGGGGACGCTGGCCCCTCCCAGCTCTGGCAATGCCCCCATCTCAACTTCCACTCCACCCCACCCCCCTCAAAAGACTGGCAAGATCCCATTATCTGCTGCTAGAACCAGGCCACCCCAGTGTGGGTTGCAACCTCCCCACAGGCAGGGATCCCCCGCCCCGGGCACAGCCCCAGCTAGTGGCTGGGTGCCCGCCCCATGCACACTCACTTGGGGTAGTTGTTGCAGTACTGGGTGTAGATATCGAAATCCTGGCTCTGCAAGGGGGGGGGGGGAGAGAGAGACCGTGAGTGAGGTCTACAGGGGGAGCCCCCCTCCCACAGCACTCTGCCCACACGCTAGCCCCAGGAGCTGTACCTAGGGTTGCCAACTCTCCCAGCGGAATTGGAATCGATCTCCCAGTGGCTTCTGAAATCAATCTGGGAGATTTTAATAGGCCAAAGTCTGGATGGCGGCGCAGTGGGGCTAAGGCAGGCTCCCCACCTGTCCTGGCTCCACACGGCTCCCAGAAGCCACTAGGCACAGGGGCTCCACATGCTGCCTCTGCCTCAAGTGCTGACTCCGCAGCTCCCACTGGCTGGGAACCACAGCCAATGGGAGCTGCCAGGGCGGTGCCTGCAAGCAAGGGCAGCACACAGAGCCGTCTGGCTGCCCCTGAGCCTAGGAGCTGGAGGGACATGCCGGTTGATTCCCGGGAGCTGCCCGAGCTAAGCGCCAGCCGGAGCCAGCACCCATTCCCACACCCCAACCTCCTGCCCCAGCCCTGAGCCCCCTCCTGCATCCAAATACCCTCCCGGAGCCCGCACCCCTCACCCCCACCCCAACCTGCTGTTCCAGCCTGGTGAAAATCAGCGAGGGTAGGGGACAGTGAGTGATGGAGGGAGGGGGGATGGAGGGGTGGGGGCAGGGCCTCAGAGAAGGGGTGGGGCAAGGGTGTTTGGGTTTGTGCGATTAGACAGTTGGCAACCCTAGCTTCACCCCTCCCTGTGCCCGGCCACAGCTGCCAGCAAGTGCTTACACTGGGCACTGCCCTCCCACTACTCCACCTGCCTGGGCACCAGCATCCTGCAAAAGTGCCTCAGTGCTGCAAGCGTCCCCAGAGTGCCCCAGCCAGTCCTCCTCCCCCTCCCTCGGTTGGCACCGCAAGCTCCCCCATCCCCACCCTTGCCAAGCTGGGGCCATCCCATGAAATCCATCAGGGCCATGTGCTGGACTAGGCGCGTGAGCTGGGAGACGCTCACATGCTAGGGTGCCAGGTGCTAGCCCTGAGTACACCAGTTCGCCTGGCGCAGGGCTATGCCATGGGCCGTCTCGCCAGCCGCTCACCACTGAGTGCCACCTCCAGAGCCTCCCTTACCCTGTCCACGAAGCACCTGGCCACGGCCACAGGGTCGCTGTCACAGCTGTCCAGGTCCTGCAGCAGCTCGCTGGGCAGAGAAAGAGAGAGAGACTCTCAGTCATGCAGGGCCCGCCAAGAGCATGCACGCTCCAGGTGACCCAAGGGCCGGGCCTGCCAAGCACACGTGTTCTCCGGGGAACACACGGGCCAGGCACGTGCTGCATGCATACAAGGCATGCCCCCCGCCGCTCCCAGCACACAAACCCCCAAGCAGAGGGCAGGCAGCCAAGCATGCAGTGAGCCCGGCGTGGTACCCACCTGCAGGGCAGGGCCCCTTCCAGTGCCGGCAGGGTTTGAAAACAAAGCAGGTGTTACGAGAGGAGATGCACGCACTGGTTGCCCCTTCTCCCGGGGGCTCTGGCCTGGCCGGCTCTCAGCCACGCTGCTGGTGTGACAGTCGTGCCACGCGGGCCCCGACCAGAGCGCGCAAAGAGCTCAATGGACAGGACCCCCACCCCCACCCAAGGGCTCTCGACTGAGACAGCCTCAGTGTCAAGCCAAGGGAGATGGGGAAGGATACGGACCAGAGCTGCTCCTCTGCCCTCCTAGGGCGGCTCCCTCTGACACTGCTGTCCTAGGGCCGGGGAGCGCGTGGCATCAGCCTCTCACTGCTGGAGACTGGCAATGAGATCCCCGGCTCACAAGTCAGAAATCTGCAGGGGGGGATTGAGGGGCACTGGCAGAGCTGGGGGTGGGGGGGTGAAGAGCCCAGGGCTGCGGGTTGGGATTGAGGGGCACTAGCAGAGCTGGGGGCAGGGGAAGGGAAGACCCCAGGGCTGTGAGAACAGGGGCTGCGGGTTGGGATTGAGGGGCAGAGCCCAGGGCTGTGAGAACAGGGGCTGTGGGTTGGGATTGAGGGACACTGGCAGAGCTGGGGGGGGGGAGGGGGAGAGCCCAGGGCTGCGGGTTGGGATTGAGGGGCACTGGCAGAGCTGGGGGGGAGGAGGGGGGGGAAGAGCCCAAGGCTGTGGGTTGGGATTGAGGGGCACTGGCAGAGTTGGGGTGGGGGGGAAACCAGGGCTGTGAGAACAGGGGCTGCAGGTTGGGATTGGGGGCACTGGCAGAGCTGGGGGGGGAAGGGGAAGAGCCCAGGGCTGCGGGTTGGGATTGAGGGGCACTGGCAGAAGCTGGGGCAGGGAGCCCAGGAGGCTCCCTAGGTGACACAATTCCTTTCTGCCGAGCACTAACCCCGACTTCTCCAGTTCTAAGGGGAAGCCCGTCCTAGGGCATTTACTCCTCATCCCCTTTGGAGAGGGGGAGTGGAGGAGGTGGGGGTGGTAATGGAGTCAGCAAGGGCGGAGCAGGAGGGGGTCAGGGGAACTAGGCTGGAGCAGGTCGGAGGTTAGAGGGGCTCAGGCCACAGCAAGCAGGGGCAGGAATGAAGGGGGTTGGGCCAGAGGGCAGGGCCAGGATGGAGGGGCTGGGGTCTGGACGGAGCAGGTGGGGGGCAGGGATGGAGGGGGCCAGGATTACTGGGGTCGGGTCGGAGTGGCCGGTTCTGGGCCTGGCTCACCTGTTGAGTTCGTAGAGATCCTCGATGTTCCCGAAGAGCACGCTGACCTGCTCCGGCCGCAGCAGCAGCTCCTTGGTGTCGATGATCTTCCCCAGGTAGTCCTGCCAGGCGCCCGCAGTGAGCCATGGCGCGGGCCAGCAAGCAGAGAGGTGCTGTCGTGTGGCCAAGGGGGCCCCCAGCCCTCCCCTCCCGGCAGAGCCATCCAGGGGAGCTTCCCCCAGGCCAAGCTGGCTTCAGTCGGTGGTGGGAGCAGGGCTCGGGTCCCCCCTCCCCGTCCTGCTGCCACAGGCAGTGCCATTCCCCACGGGCAGTGCCATTCCCTGCGGGCAGCTTTATCCCCACAGAGCCCATCGACCCTGCCAGCACCCCCCACCCATTTCCGTCACCCCCAGCCCCGGTGCATTCTGGGAGCTCACCCCACTAGCAGACCCCTCCCTGGAGAAGCCAGACCAGCAATACGGGGATGAAAGATGCCACCTGAACCCTACCCCACTGGGCGTTTAGGGGCACGGATCCAGAGACTCCAGGCGCCCCTAGCTCCAGGGACGATGGGGTTGGGGGAG
The DNA here is from genome assembly GCF_009764565.3 of Dermochelys coriacea. Classification (NCBI taxonomy): domain Eukaryota; kingdom Metazoa; phylum Chordata; order Testudines; family Dermochelyidae; genus Dermochelys; species Dermochelys coriacea. Next base: position 6,894,066 of record NC_050073.1, on the reverse strand, counting down.
TCATGCGGCGCCGCACAGGGGCAGCAAGGGGTGCTGCTGTGCAGCGAGGCACAGAGGGGGCCAGCCTGTGTCTCTTGCCCAGCTGGGGGGGTCATGGCTCACCTCCACAATGCTGCGCAGGTCCTGCACGTACGTGCGCTCCGACTCCACAAGCTCCAGCACGACGCGCTCCAGGTAGCTCAGCTTGTGGTTGGCGCCAGCAGGGGCCCGGGGACCGAAGGGCGAGAGGGAGCGGGAGCCCTTGCGGCCCAGCCAGCCTCCCGGCGAGGCATTGTTGTTGCTGTTGTGCAGCTGGTTGACCCGCAGTGCGTCCCCCTCCTGGGCTGGCACATGGCCGGGGGCCTCGTCCTGCCCCTCCATGGGCATCCGGCTCACTGGGTGCTCCGGGGGGTGCACGCCCGCCGCAGTGCAGACGGGCATCCTGTCATCGTTGCCAGGGCAGGGCACTGCTGGCAGCCAGGGGCATTCTGGTGCGGGGGAGAGGCAGCGTAGTTAGAGAGGGCAGGGTCCCACAGCCCGTCCTGCTCCCCACCCCATGCCATTGCCACACCTGCAGACTTGGCCCGAGGACTGGCTGGGGGGAGCTTGGCTGGGGAGTGGCCAGATCCAGGTGGCCGGGACAGGAGTAAGCGCTCAGAGCCATGCTTCGACCCCATGCTCGAGGCCCAGCGTCTGACCAACGCTCCCCACAGCTGGGCTGTCAGACACAGCTGCCAGGCAGTCCAATACCGCAGGCCCTGGGCCGGCTCTAGTGACCACTGGATATGGCCCATGGGTCACGCTCACGGCCCCCAGTGCCAGGCTGCAGCACTGCAGCCAGGACGGGGCACAGAGGGGATGGGGGCAGGGCTCACAGTGCCAGGCTATGTGTCGTGTGCATCAGACAGCTCAGTGCTGGCCCGGGGCCACCATGGCAACTGAACCCCGGGGCAGGTAACCACCTCCAGGAGCCCCACAGGCAGAGTCCCGGGCACCCAATCCCTCCAGGTAGCCAGTGGCTAGCGTGGAGCGAGGCCCCTGCCCCTCACAGAAGGGGAAGGGCTGGGTCAGCAGGGGCAGGGTTTTGCCCCCACCCCAGAGGCTGGAACGGCCCAGATGCATTTGCCTGGGGACACAGGCCCTTTGTTCTACACACGCATGCCAGCTGGCCGACACGGACAGGGCCCCTGCCTCCCCAAAGGCTGGGACCAGGCCACTCCCTCCTTACCACGGCCTGGGTGAGCCCCCGCTCCAGTCACAGCCCCTGGCTCTGTGTTCCCCTGGCCAGGAGGGGCGCGACCGGCCTCGCCAGCACTCTCAGGGGTCCCTGCTTTCACTGAAAGAGAATCAAACCAGTCTCCAGTTACTCTGGTTGTCAAGAAAACCTCCAAAACGTGCCCCAGGGGTGCCCAACACAGAAAGTCTGAGCCCATCGCTGCGGGGGAGGGGAGCTATCCCAGGTGTGACCGACGCAGCCAGTGACACTGCCCGAGTCTCCTGAGAGTCTGAGCCCATGCTGGGCAGTGGTGGAAGCAGCCCCGGGCGTAAGCGAGGGGCCCGAGTCTCTCTGAGCTGTGCCCTGCCCTGCTCAGTTCACTGATGAGATAGCGGTGACAGAAGCTTGACACACACACTGTGAACGCTTTCATTGCACATGGCAGCACAGCAGGAGAGGGGCAGGGAGGCTGCTAGGTAGAAAGCGACAGTCTATGACACCTGGACCCTGCTACCATCCACTGCCCCCCTTCCTGCCTGAGAGACTGGCCAGACCCTAGAGGAGAGGGGCTGGCACCACAGTCCTGGCACCATGGCTCCCAGTTCCTGGCCTGGCTGGTTTATTCCTTACTGTTCCTTATCTTGTTATTTCTTATCTGCTCCCTCAATGGGGAAGGCAGCTCCAGCTGGGAAAGTACCCACCATGGGGCTGGCCAAGCAAGGCTCAGCACCCAGCTTGCGACCAGAGGGGGCAGCACTGCCTGGCTCTAGGGCATGGAAAATTGAAACCAAAACGTCCTCTGGCCCAAGTAGTTTAAATACCTCCAAGGAAGGGTCTATAGGTCAGATCTGCCCTCGGTGACCCCTCTGCAGCCTGAGCAACCCCCTGTGCACCTCACCGGCTGCAGAGATGCATGCACAGAGAACCTAGGGTGGGAATTCTGACGACAGTGCACTAACAGGACTGGAATCCACCGTCCCTCTCAGCCGGGCTGGCTCTGCCGGGCTGCCAGGGGAGGCAGATAGGCTCACTGGGGAGTGATCCCCATTTTCCACATGGGGAATGTGGCACAGACATTCACGCTGAGCAGTTCTAGTGACATCTGGGCACAGCTGGGGCTGGACTGTCGGAAATACAGAGCCCCGCCCTGTCGCGCCTAGTGACTCCCAGCTGGAGCAGTGGGTACCCAATGCCCCTCGAAAGCAGGGTCCCCAGCACCACTCCTCAGGTGCCCAGAAAACTTGAGTACCCAGATCAGTGTAAAACCTCTGGTCTAAATGACACAAAGGTCATGAATGGGGCCAGAGCAGGATGCAAACCTTTCAAGTCCAGGACTTAACCGCAAGGCCAGCAGACTTCTGCGCACAGCCACAGAGTGACAACCATGCCAACATCCCGCCCCTCCTCCTAGGAGGCGCCCGGGGAGCAAGCAGGGCCCTTTCGCAGAGGGCAGCTGCACTGGTGGGCAGGTCCGACCTCACTGGGCCAGATTCCTCAGCCTGGACTGCATAGGCCAGGCCAAGAGATCCCAACAGCGGTGCCGGCCTGAAAACAACAAACCATTTCCCATGTGCACAGCAGCAAAGAATGCCAGCAATTTCTGACACTGCAAAAAAGGCCTTTCCCTCCCCGAGACACACACAAAGTCCCACACAGCCCCACGGGCGCTCTCACAGCCCCACGCAGAGTCCCACACAGCCCCACCGGCACTCTCACAGCCCCACACAAAGGCACACACACAGTCACGCAGGTCTGACACACAGACAGTCCCAGGCACATGCAGAGTCACACGCAGCTACACTGTCTCACCGGCAGAGTCTCACACACAATCACAGGCAGCCCCATGGGCGATCTCACAGACAACCTCACACACAGGCGCTCTCCCAGACACACCGAGATGGCAACGGCTAGGTGTGCGTGTGTCTGACTCATCCCTTGCAGCCACCTGGACGGAAAGTTACCCAGCTGCCCCAGAAGAACACAGTGCCGCCGGCAGGCTGAGAAACACCAGCCCAAAGGATTAGATGCGTCTGAGAACTGGGGCTCAGCCCCGGAAACGCCAAACGCCATCACCAAAGCACCAGGCCTGCAGCACTAGCACAGGGGTCCAGCACCAAGTCCTGAAGGTCAGGGAGCCCCATGGGGTCGATCTAAAATTGCAGCCTGGCTAAAGGGGACCTACTGCTCTCAGGCCCAGGGTGCGGGGACTCTTTTCAGCGCCCCCTCCCCCCAGTGCTTAGCCATTCCCTCCCCCCAGCCAGCAGGGCTCTGCATTCTTTGCAGCATGTGTAACCAGGATCACACCCTCCCTTCCCTTCCTCCCCCCCCTCGACCGCTGGGCAGGGCAGGCGTGTGGCTGCAGGCCTGCAACACTCAGGCTCCCTTTGGCAGCCAGCGACACCCCACCACTGTGCCTGCTATCACCTCCTCCCGCACACCGCCCCTCCCCCAGGGCCGCACCCCCAGGACTCAGCCCTAAGTCCAGACGCGGGGCCTCGGCCTCCCCCCCTTACCCCAGAGCTTGGAGATGCGGACAGGGAGCCAGGGCAGGCTGATCTTCTCCTCCCAGATGAACATACCCGTCTCAGCATGCAGGAATGGGCCAGGGGACTGGCCGGGGTGAGCCCACGCTGCCTTCCTGGGGAGCGACCCGACAGCGAGCGGGGCAGGGCATGGAGGCTGCTGTCGTCAGACCTCACCTGGAGCCGCTCTGGGCACCGCCCCCTCCACAGGAGCGGCATGTCAGCGCCACACCCATGGGGAACTCACCCGCTAGGCCACTAGCCATGCACAGCGAGGGCCGGGCCTGAGCCAGAGCCCACCAGCCTTGCCCACCTGCGCTTAGGCCACGAAGGGACCCAGCAAGCACGTCCCTACAGCTCCTCCCCCCCGACTGCCCTGAAATGCAACCAGCTCTGGGGCGGAGAGCAGCCGCCAGGGGACCCAGGGGGGTGGGGAGCGATTCCAGACCTGGCTGCCTGGGCACAGCACATGGGAAAGGCACCGGGGTCCAGGAGGGCCAGCCTCAGGGAGAGCGGCACCGGACGCCCATTGACCCTCCAGGAGGGGGGGAAGGGCTGCGCTGACCTTGCAAGATAGAGGGAAAGGTGTGGGGGGGGCCTGTTTCTGACCCATCTCAGGGTCCGAGCAGCTCACAGGGAGCACGGTAACTTCCCTGGGGGGGGGTCACAGCCCTGCTGCCACGCTCTTGGGCCAAGGTTTGCAAGAACCGAGCTCCTGAGCTCATAGAACGGTATTACAGCCACGCCTGCAGAACCGGCCAAGCTGGGGCCTGCTCCCCTGTGTTATACCAGGCGTAGCCCAGACCCTCGACCCTCAGGGCCAACACACGCACCAGCCAGGCTACTCGCCCAGCCAGGGGGTCCTGACCTCTGCTCCCCCTCTGCAAAGCAAGGTGGCCTGCAGTCCGCACACACCCCGAGGACCCAGCACACAGCACGCCCGTCGCAGGCAGCGGCCTGCTCCCAGTGAGTGCCCGCTGCAGCAGGGATCCGCGGCACGTGACCCCACCACCCTCAAATGGACCAAGGACTCGGAGCTGCTGCACAGAGACGACTCTTCAAGGTGAGCTGTGCCAGGCCAGAGCCCTGGTGACCCTTTGGAGCTGGGGGCAGGCACAGCTAGAACAGGACCACCCAAAGCAGAACACAGCTGGGGGGCTCCCCATGTGCCCCAGATGCCTGGCGCACTACCAGGAACAGAGGCAGAGGTGACGTTTGGCAAAGCTTTCCCAAGGAAAACAGAAGCCCTTCCCAGCACCAAGGGGGCCCCCTCTCCAGGAAAGTTGGTGTCCCGGCCATAGTTTCTTGGCACAAATAGCCACACTGTGGAACAGCAACATTTGGGAGTCTGCCAGCTCCCATGATTGTATCCCAAGCCTGGCGCTATGTGGTGGCACCTCCATGGTGCCTTCCTTTAATCCCCAGCTCCTGGAGTCGGGGGAGTCTGCGAGAACTTTGGCTTTCTGTTTGAAAATGTGACCTGAAAGGCTCCACTCAGGAGAAAAAGAACACCCCTTCCCCCCCACCCCCCGTTTCTAAAGATCTCCTGATTTTCAAGCCAGGCTCCTGATTTCTGAATGGCCGAGGCTGGGGATACTGGGGGAGTGGAAATCCTCTCAAACGGGCAGTAGAACAACCGGTTACATTTTTCAGCAGCTCTAAGGCAGAGGGGAGAATCTGGGTCTTTGTAAATCAGCAGGCCACATCTGACCAGCCAGCATCCCCCAGCGATCCCCTTGGCCAGCAAAGAACTCCGGGCTGAGCTGGAGCAGAGTTGTAGAAAGGCAATCCAGCCTGGATTTACAGGCACCAAGTGCCGGAGACTCTCCTGTGCCTAGGTCAGCGGTTCTGATGGTTAATTTTCCTCCCTGTTAAACATGGGCCCCTTATCTCCCCTCTGGATTTGTCACTTCAGCTCCCAGCCCCAGGTTGGTAGGGGGAAGAGCCCCCGGTTAGCAGAAATCACCTCCCCTCCTAGGGACCTGGAGACCATTAGCTAGACTCATCTCTCCACGTGCATGGTGGGGCTCGATATGAACATAGCCAGGGAGCTCCAGATGCCAGCCAGGAAGGACACAAAGCACATGGGATAAGCAGAGCCCCTGCAGCCTGGTGGGGGATGGCACGTGTGAGAGATCAGAGCCTGGATGTGGGGCGTGGGCCTCAGGCATTGGAGCGTGCAGAGCTCTCCAGTGGGGAGGGAGATCCCTGGGGCAAAGAAACCAGTCAGACGGGCTGGGGAACGCTCCTCCTGCTCTCTAAGGGCAAGTGGTCACAGAGGGGCCACGTGGGAACCTGCCCATGGTTGTGGCCCTGGCTCCAGTGGAAGCAGCCCCTAGTCTAGCCGGGCCCTCAGCCAAGGGAGCCAGCTGGCCAGCGGCTGCAGAGAGCATCCGCCTGGCATTAATCAATGCCCAGCAGAGACACCTAAGCCGCTTTGCCAGGCAGGGGAGGGGATTTCCTAGCATCAGGGATCCTGACTGGAAACAACCTGTTTAACCCCGTCTGCGCCAGAGAGCCTGAAGGAGAAGCAGCTTCCCCACAATGACCCTGGTGCAAAGCACAGCAGCAAAGGCCCACGGCACGAGTGCTCGGCATGGTCAGAGGCGGCAGCCCGGCCCAGCAGTTAGGTCACTGCACCAGGACACCTGGTTTCTGTTCCTGACATTCTGCTGGGTGGCCTTGGACAAGTCCCCTCCCCTGTCTGTGCCTCAGTTTCCCCTCCCACCCCCTGGTCTAGCCACACTGGGAACTCTTGGGAGCAGAGGTGATGTCCACGCATTGACAGGGCCCTGATCTCAGCTGGGGAGTCGGGAAGCTGCCTGAAAAAGCAGGGAAGTGGGGGTTCAAAGGGGGGGGGAGGGAAAGAGTATCTCTGGATTGGATAACCCACCTCCTGGAGCACAGCAAGAAGCCAGCCACCCTCCGGCATCGAACAGCTGCCCCACACCTCCACAGCTAGTTCACAGCCTCTGTCCTCTGCAAAGCCAGCTGTGGGTCAAGACCCAGCTCCGTCCAGCAGGGCCCCCATACCCAAGAAAAGGAGAAGAGGACCACGCCCCTGCAGGGACCTGCCAACATAGACTCAGTTTCCCCAGGAAGCACTTGGTTGCTGTGGTGATGGGCGCTACAGAAACCCTTGAGGAGAGTAGCACAGAAAGCACACAGCTCTTGGCTCAGAGCCACACGCCGCACCTCCTGCCCACCCCAGGCTTTTCAACGGCCGTGTCCACTCCAGAAGGGACAGGCTCATCTGCAAACCCACCCTCCACCCCCAGGCACCTGGGAAGTTCAGGCCCCTTTCCCAGCTCTGCATGGGTGAGAGCTCTCCCGGGCTTCAATTTCATGGCCTCACTTTGGTCCAAGAACAGAGCTTCCATGGGAGCCCTGCCAGCGCCCACAGATCCCAGGCAGCCCAGAGGCAGCGAGATGGGTGAGGGACGTATGTGGTAGGGAGGAGCTGGTCACAGGCCAACTGATTCTCTTCCCAGCCCCGGGCACAAACTAGTGCAGCATGGGTGCCAGCCAGGGATTGCCAATGTGCACCCACGCCATGCCTCTTCCACGCCATGGCATGCCCCACATACGAGGGGCTGTGGGGAAGGGATTCCCCCCACCAGTCAGGAGGGTCAGCTAGAGGTTCGCAGTCAACCTCTGGTCCTTTTGTATAGCATGAAAAGAACAGGAAATCTGCCCCAGCAACCATACAGGGATCCTCACCCCAGCACTGAAATGCAGCCACTTCTGGAAAGGGGCGCAGCAGCTGTTTCTTTGCCAAGCTTACTGCTCCATCACAGGGATTCCTGCGAGGGACCAGCTGTGACACGGCCTGGCCCGCACATCCCATAGCATGCTGAGGCTCCAAGCGTTCCCTGGATGGCAACAGGGAGCCCCCAACACACAACCCGAACCCGAGCCGCCCCCCCCCCCGGCTCTATCCTCCATGCAAATGACAGCCATGAGGGGCGGGGAGCCGCACCCAGCCCCGGGAGCGGATGAGCATCCACCTTAGCTACGAACGCACAATGCCGGGGTGGAACGATGGCTGGTAACGCCATTCCCACAGTGCCGGGTTCCTCTGGGCACTCCTGAGCATGCCATGGGCATGCTGCCCTGCCCTGGAACCTTCAGCCTGGGGCTTGGATGGACTTGGATGGACCTCCAACAGGCACAGCCAAGCCCAGCGCTGCTTCTGCCAGCGCATCACCTCTCTGCTCCAAGGCCAAAACTCAGCCAGACTCACCTCTGGCGGCAGGGCCCCAAATCAGAGCCGTGGCACGGACACAGGAGGAGAGCCGAACCGTGGTGCGGGCCAGAGGAATTACAGAATTGGAGGGTATGGGAAGGAAATCAGGAAACATCAATCCATGTCCCTGGAAGTGCAGCACAGCCCCAAAATGGCACAGGGATCCTGGGTGTATCTGCGAACCTCAGTGCCACCTTAATATCGCTTCTCATTCACATGGCCAAGCAAAGGAGCCACCGGGGGGAGGAAGCAGCCTCTGAGAAGATTTGTCTTGGGGCTTGTCCCTGCAGAGTTCACACGAGCGCTGCCCCTAGCTCGAGTCCCATCCACACACTAACCCCCTTCCCTCCAGCGCCTGGTGCGGTTACCCCACGCCAGCTGGCCCCTCCCAGGGACAAGGGAACACTCAAGAACACAGCACATCCGCTGCTAACATGACCACACTGCAACTCAGGCTAGTCCTCCAAAGCTATACCACAATTCCTCTCCACGTGCCCGGAAAGGACAATTCACTGGGAAAGAATGCAGAGCGGCTCAGCTTTCTGCAGCACAAAGAGCCACAGATACAACCCCAGGGGGCCTAGTGCCCTACACGAGTGTCAGTGTGGACACAGCAGGCCCACTGTTACTGTGCAGTGAGGCTGCTCTCACTCCAGCTAGGCGGCTTCCCGCTACCTCTGTGGCGAAGACGTACCCTCGGAGATGCAGTCCACAACATGAAAACGCTCCCAGACGCACGGTTGTATCAGCCCAGAGTGCTTTGCAAATAGAGCCACCTGGCAGACAAGCTGCACGTGGGGAGCACTGTCTCTGTCACTGATATGTGACCACTTCTGGGGTGGAACGTGGCAGCTGCTTAACACAGAGCAACACTAGGGTAAAGAAGCAGAGGATGCTCCAATGGGAATGGCTCGGAAAATTATTTAGCGCCTCCAGCCATAGCAAGTAGATGCTGCTTATAAAGAGCAAAGACAAACTGTGTGAACTCACCACCATGGGCTCAGAACTCAGGCTGGTGGAACGTAATCATTTGGGACACTGAAGCCTACGCCCTGTGCTTGTAAGAATGGATGTGAGATCTTTAATGACCTTATTTACATCTCACCTGCAGCATAGCACCTCCAGACATCACAGCATGTACCCACCTCAGTCCCAGAGCTGGGTGAAGAGCTAAATAGACAAAGGGTGGAAGGGGGAAACCGAGGCACGGGGAGACCAATGGACTTGCCCAAGGTCACTGGCAGAGCCAGGTTCTGGCTTCCCACCCATCCTTTCCACCCCACTGCCTCCCATCATGCTCAGCCACTGGTCCAGTAGGAAGAACGGCCCCTGTGGACAATGCCAGAAGAACAGTGGAAGGTCACCCATCCAAGCAGCATGCCAACCTGACCTTGCTTAGCATGCCCAGTCTGCCTGGGTCCCAGCCCAGGGGCTGCAGGTGCCCGGTGCCATTTGGCAGGGAAGCGGTTAACACAGCCAGCGTGCAAGTGGCTAGGAGGAGGCTTTGAAGCTAAAGAGCAACACTCGCCTCCTGGAGAAGAGGCTGATAAAAGTGTTATTCAGAAGTAAGTTCTGCTGGCGCCTCACATTCTCTGCATTGCTCGCTGATTGGCACTGCAGGGAGCGCAAGCCAGGGATTTCAGGGGGGCCCGATTCTCAGACTGCTGAGCACCCTCCCCTCAAAAAAAATCGGGTCCTTTTAAAGGGTCTTTGGACACCCCAAAGTGGAGACAGCTGGGAACAGGGGAATTGTCAGGCTGGGCCATGGTCCGTTCAGCCCAGCGTCCCGGCAGCAGCAGGGAGGAGGCATAGGATCCGTGCAGTAGTTACTGCAGAATAACCTGCTCCCCACACAGCGCCCAGTCCGGTCTCACAGCCAGCGATCAGCTAAAGCCCCTAAGCGGGAGGTCCAATATCCCTTCCCCGATCAGTTAGCCAAATCCCTATTGAACTCTGGACTACCCCCGTCCGCTGCTGGCCCTCAGGCTATTCTAGTCTCTCCTTTGGGCATCACACACAGAGGTTTCTCCTCTCGAGCAGCAGCTGAAGCCAGTAGCCCTCAAGCACCCAGATTCCTCTCCCTGTGCCAGCCCATCACCACATGGAGCACGATCTATCTGCCAGTGTCTCCGCCCATTGGGGGACGCCCATGGGTGCCATCTGGTGTTTGGTGGTCCAGCAAGATCTTGCTGTTGGCCATGGGGGGAGGGGGGGGAGGAGAGACTGCCGCAGGCCACAGCCACAAGGGTCCCTTTCTATTAGGAGCTAGGCATGCTGGCAGCAGCCCGGGGTTGTACCACTCTTCCCAGCCAAGGCAGGGGTAGAAGGGCCTTCGCCTCTGGACCTGGGCTGCATGGTCCAGTTGCCCTGCCCCAGCAGAGGCAGCAGTGCTGGGGGGAGTTGGCACGCGCAAGGCACAGGACGTCACACTGCTCTGAGCGGGGAGGGGGCATGGGGTACTGTGGCACCACCAGCGCTCTCACCAGCGCTCCCCCCAGCAGGGCAGGGCCTGGCAAAGCGTATCAGCCGGAGGCTTCCAGAGAGGCTCTAGCGAGGGCACGCTGCCCGTCGGCAGGGCTGGAGCGAGAGACCATAAATACAGGGCAGAGGCTGACTCAGGAACGGGGCCCTTGGCCCAATCTTTGTGGATGCTGCTGCTGCTGCTGCTGCTGCTGCCACTCACCCTTCGCTGACCAACCGTGCGAGCCTCCACGCTTGTGCCAGCAGCCTCCGGCTAATTCCACTTCCCCCGGGACAGAGCCCAAACCAACTCTGCCCCAGCTGGCCCCGGCTCCATTCCCAGCTTGACTCTGCCCCTGAACCGGGCTGAACCAAACACCGGGATATGGGGGAGCAGGTCGAACCCCCTGCCCGGAGGGAGTCCCAGGATACGCTCCTCGGAGAAGCAGCACGTCGTAACCCAGCTTCAGACCCCGATCCCTCCTGCACTTCATAGACACTGTCGATCTCTCCAAACAAAGCCACAGCCTTTGCCATGCCCCTGTCCCCACCAGCCTTAAATCAGAGCCCTGCGTCCAACACAGCCTGCCAAGTCTCAGGTAACAGCCCCAGGGTTTGCTGAGCGGAAGTGGCAGAGGGAAGGGGACAGGCAAACCAGAGCTGGAACTGGAATTCGAAGCATCTCTCTGCAGCTCAGTGGCTAGAGCCCTGGACTGGACCTCGGGAGACTTGGGTTCTATTCCTGACTCTACCACCAGCCTGCTGGGTAACCTTGGGCAAGTTCGGGCCCCCTCAGTTTCTAACATTTGTAAAATGGGGATAAAGATAGCGACCTGCTCTGTGAAGTGTTTTGAGATCAATGGCTGAAAAGCACGATGAATTACCATTACTGACACCTGACCCGGTACAGTGGGGCTGGGGCCGTTCCCATTGGAGGGGATTTGTGCTTTAGCAGTCTTTGCGGCTCACCTCTAAATGCCACCCACGAAGCGCTAGGTCCACCCCAGCCCTGCTGTCCTTCCAAGATGCACTAACCTGCTCAGCACAATGGCCTGGGATTATGGTACTGCCGGGGGGAACGTCGCCACTCACTGGAGGAGCCGTACCTCCCCGGCTATGTACAGCTCCACTGGCGCTCTCCCTGCTGCCCATCCCTGAGCATCCCTCCCTGTCAGCGGGGCAGTGAGAGCCTTTATCCTCTTACTCTAACCCCCTGCCGACTCTCCCCCAGGAAGCACGTGGCAGATTTTCTCCCTGCAACCTCCTCAATCACCAGATTAGATCTAACTTTAAACCCAAGGGGCGCCACTTGGAAATGCAGCCCGGCCTGGAAAGAGCCGCAGAAACAGTCGCTCAGACTGGCCTCCCCTTCCAACCCAGAGAGCCAGGGGAATACACCCCCTAGAGCCTCCCCTGCCCCATTCCAAGACAGCTCTCCCCAGCCCAGGCCTCAGACAGAACCAAGGACAGATGCTGGGCAATACAGCCACAGATCTCTGCTTCTTCCCACCACACCCAGGGGAATGCCCCTTAGTCGGGGCATGCGTAATTCCACAGGCAAGCTCACGATAGAAAGGTAAGGGAGGTATCATCTGATTAATTTAAAAAAAACCCTACAGAACCATAATTTCAATGGTGTCACCCTCTGTGGGGGGGGGGTGTGCGTGTGTGTGACTCGCTGCTCCCTCCTGCAGCTCCAGGTCCTCTGGTTGGTGGAAATTTTGATGACACAATGTCATTGGAAATGAGTCGAGTTTGGGATCATTCGAAATCCCTTTCTCCCCCAAGGCCAATGGTACCAAACCTGAAAAGCCTAGAACAATGAGGCAGCTCTGTATTCCGGAAAAGGTTTAAAAATCAAGGCGTTTTTAAATTATACTTTAGCACTGGCCCGTCAAACCCGCAGCCCTCGCGAAGGTAAATGGTGGCCCTCGACCGACAGTCCTGCATGATCAGTTAATGCATAGAACAGGAGACCCGGTTAATTTTTTTAATGTTACTGAGAACTACAAGTGGACGGGGGGCTTTAAGTTGAATGGCTTCTTTTTTGCCGACGATGGCGAAGCAGCGATATTGATTATCCAGTTTGGTTTATTATGCTGAAAGAGTTGTAATGAGGCGCTGGTTAAGAGGTCAGCATCCAGATAGAAATGACTGGACTCCATCCACAAATGGTATGCCCACAGTTCCAGACCATGAATTAATTACAATCTCAAGGTAATGTATTACAAAATCCTTGGTTTTACTTTGGTCTTGATTGCCTTTAGTTACCAAAGGGGAGACAAAGAACGCTGACTAGTTGCTGAACTCATAGAGAATACCACCATGGAGGGACCTGGTTAAACACAATGCTCCGTGGCACCTTACTTATAAAAAGGGCATGTTTCCAATGCAGCTGGAATGCATGAACAAATGGATCTGCGGAACTGAAACAAAATGTGGTGACACACTTGACATGGGCCTTTATAGGCCTGTCCAACAGCTAATAATGCCCCCGATGATCTTCATTGACAGCGGATTCTATGTCCTGGCAAATCGCACATATCAGTCACAGTGACGTGTGCAATCGGCTCCTTTGTTGAGCTCTCGGGGATTCGGTACGGTGACAGTACTGTGAACCAAATTCTTGCAGGGACAAAGTTGTGACGTGCTATAGAAGCATGCGCCCAAACACTCGCTGCCCTTCAAAAATGCTACCTAGATGTCTTCTCTGGAAAGCAATCTGATGTGTTTGAAGTCACTCCCCAAAGGGGACAGGACTTGCAAGACCAGTTCCCCACATCCAGCTCTCAATGACTTATCGCACACAATGGAATGCTGCAACAGCGCAGAATGGATCAAACAATCAGTGACAAAGTCAACTTTCGGGATGGCACGGTGACACACGAAGATGGTTGAGTCTTTGCTGCACTTTATTCAACCTGTCAGGACTGCTCATTGCAATTCGCACCTCAAAGCACTGGAAGACTTTGCAAAACACATTTTTGCTTTTAGGTGTAACCAACTATTCTGCAATGAGATTGCGTAGTTCCTTGCTGAGACAAGAGATATAGAAAAGTCCGACTATGACATAGGGGAGGAATTCTAGCAAGGGAAATTGGGCTGTCAAAAGGTCAGCAGCTCCCCTCTGGGCACTTGGTTCAGACAAAGCCCTAGAATATGAAAACAGAGCAATGGAAGTCACTAGGGGGTTGGTGGGCATAACACAGCAGCCAAATGATCTTTCACGGTTTTTCCTGACGACCCTAGAACTCCATTGAATTTGGAACAAAAAAGTCAGAACTGCTGGGATAACTTCCTCACAAGTAATCAAGCGCCAGCTAGATTATTAGATGCCACAAAGGGGCCATTTTAAAGCTACAGGATGAACTTACATGCACTGGCAACCCATTCGAGTCTGATGGACTGAAGTACATTAATATCACAACAAAAGCAGTCTTCAGCAGTGAGGTAGCTACAGATGCCAGAGCGGATGCTTTGGGTTTTGAAGCTTTCAAAACCCAAAGAAGTATCCAAGGCTGTGTCAATCTACAGGCTCCAATCAAGAAGCCTAAAGGTGTGTTTGAATGCAAAGAAAAAAGTCAGAGCGAAGGCGGCAGGAACTATTAAAGAACTAACCGCAGAGAGGTTGCTGTTTGTTCGTCTCCTGGTCATGTCCGGATCTCAGCATGATGCTGATCTACATGAGACTTTGGAAAGTACAAGTTCTCCATGGTACCAGGATCAAAGTTTGAATGCGATGGAACAATGCATACGTGCTAGGCAAAAAGCAAACTAACACACATCTTGTACCTTGTGGCAGCGGAGGACTTCCAGGGTAGCAATCGCAGATGGCATGGCGGATGTACACTTCATTAGGACGCTATCAGGAAAATGCTGGACCTATGACAAAGTCCACCTCATGTTCGACACATACGCAGAGGAATCCATTAGAAATATTACCAGACAGAAGAGACTCCGTGGCAGCGCACCTGTACAATACAAAAATCACTGACTCCACAAACATCTCCAGTGTCACAATGCAGAAGCTACTGTGTGGTACCAGCGTGAAGGAGGAGTTAACTGCACACCTTGCAGGGAAAATGCTTCAGCATCCAAAGAACTGCTGGAAGAATTTTGCCATTGCATAGTGCAATAAAGTTGCTGCCTTGCACTACTCAGAGGAGTTTTTCTGTAGGTCTCATGAGGCAGCTGACGCTCAAATACCTTGCCTGTCATCCTGCCACGGAACAAGGCCCTACTAAACTCCCAATTTTTGCACAGATGTTCCAGTGCTCTCAGAGAGATGTTACTCAAAATATCTGCAAGATGCTGGTTTTGTGCCTGTTGCTGGGGAACAGAATCGCTGGATATCTTTCAGAGATGCGCTCTTATCAATCGGACCATTAATGCTGCCCGCTGCCAGGTTGCCACACCCTTTCAGGATGTGACACTACTGGAAGGCTCCCTGGAAAGAGCAAATTATCTTCCTGGAAGGCATTTGATTCAGCCTCCGAAGACTCTCTCCTCGCTCTGGAGGTGTTCAGAATGGCTGAGAAACACCGATGAGACCATAAGTGCATGGGAGGGGTTTGTATGCCAAGATTATCATTTGAAGACCAACATTACGGAGCTTGCAGATGGATGTTTATCAAGACGCAGAGAAAAATCACCAACAATGTATTTATTTATCAAGAGGGCAAATGATCAAGCAGTGGAATGACTCCAGGATGGCCAAGCACATCCAAAACTACCCTCCATTATCCGGCATGGATGGATTGATCACACCACTTATGTGTGCTGCCAAATCAATCCTTCAGCCAACCAAATACTCGGATGCAAAGACCAGATGCACACTGCCCGGCAGATGTTTGGCCAGCAGCCTGCCCTGTATGGAGCCACGCGAGTGCATCTCGGACAAGGATCAGCGTGACAATGTGTCTAGTAGCAGCATGCTGTAAGGAGACGACACTGATGAGGACTTTGGGGAATAAATGTTTGCAGTCCTACGTGTCTATACTTAGTCCTGCTTTGAGTGCAGGGGACTGGACTAGATGACCTCTTGAGGTCCCTTCCAGTCCTATGAGTTTCTGCCTAGAATGACCAAAGATCAATGTCTTTTTTATGTACCATCAAGACACCCCTCAGTTCAAGTATAATTAAAAACAACATTGATCATTAACCATTCTCTCGACTGTAGATCTACACCATTGTCCTAGGTTTGTCAGGTTTGGTACCACATGTCCATGGGAGAAAGGGCTTTCGAATGATCCCAGCTTGATTCATTTCCGACAACGCTGGGTCATCAACATTTCCACCAACCAGAGAACCTGAAGCTGGGAGCCGGGGGGGAAGCAAGTCCCCCCCCATGTCACAGATGGTGACACCATTGAAACCACGGTTCTGTAGATTTTTAAGAATCAGTTGAGCCCTCCCTGACCTTTCTAGCACTAACTCGCCCATGGAATGAGGTTTCACTATGTTATGCTCCCAGCCTGCTGGGAGTGAAGAGGAATTGGGCAGTACCCCTTTAAATACTTTGGGAGCCCACTAGCAGCGCTCACTGGGCTCTGTGTTGTAGACCCCAGCAATACGTAGATGCAGCAGCCAGTGTTCAGTGAACACAGCTGAATGCCCACATGTCTCCTTGAGGCTGACACCGTGGGGCAGAGGGTAGAAGCCACCCCACCAGCCCAGGGGGTCTATCAAGCAGGGAGGCTGGGGTAGCGGACTGGCATGCAGGATGCCCGAGTTCAATTCCCAGCTCTGCTACCAACCTGGCGCAAGTTCCTTCACCTGCCTGGTGCCTCAGCTCTGCAAGCTGAGGCTAGCCCCTCCCTCACCACAGAGGACCAGGCCACGGTGAGGTGGCCAGATGCTGCAGGGCCAAGGGAACCCGAAGGTAGCAAGGAGACTCCGCCAGCTCTCTGCTGCAAGACCCACAATCACCCTAAAAACAGCCCTGAGGGCCCATCGCTGCTGGGTCCCTCTGCAGGGGCAGGAGAGCCCTGCTGGAATTGGGCAGCCTGAGCCCATCCTAGGGCTGGAGTCGGGGGGGAGGGATGTGCCGCCCAACTCCCTGTGGCCCCTCTGGAGCCCAGCCGTCCCTGACAGCACCCTGCCACTCGCGTTGGCTTTCCGATCGCAGCCGGGCCCGGTGCAGGACTCACATTAACCCCAGGATGTGTGTTTCCCCCAGCTCCTGCCCTGGCAGCCCAGACCCTCAGAACATGGGGTAGCCTCAGAGACCAGGCTGAGATTCAGGAGGCGGAGCAGAGCTGGCAGCACTCGCCCTGGTGCTGGGCACGTGGCTGGAGCAGGAAGCCGAGAATCAGCAACAGGGAAGCAAAGCCATGGTGCCAGGCATGACACAGCAAGGCTGCATGAGCCAGTGGTGCAAGAGGGAAGCCAGCCCTGGGTCTGCAGCCCTCCGCCTGGCAACACCAAAGGCACAACCCTCAGCCGTGCCTCTCCCACTTCCCGTGCTTGCCATGAGAAAACATTACTGGAGAAACCTGGCACCTGCTGAAGGACTTAAAGGGATGTGCTCTGATATTATACAGCCACACACCAAAACTCCCTGCCCTTTGAGCTAAGCCCAGTTAAAGGCAGCACTTGCGCCCCACCCCCCCACAATACCGGGCTCCAAGCCCCAGCACGCAGCACCCTGGCGTCAGCTCAGCAACACTAGTCCCTTCACAGCACCTGGCCCCTGCCTTCTGGCACCTTGGGGCTAACGGGGGAGCCACAGCCAAGCTGGGCACAGGGGCCTCAAGGAGTCAGGCACCCAGATCCAGCTCCTTTTCATCACCCATTGAGCTGGGCACCCGACTCCTCACGGCCCTGCGAAATTTCAGCCAATAATCTTACACTCATAATTAGTAGTAGTTACATGTGTGAACGCTTAGAAACCTCAGCTGAGATCAGGGCCCTGTTGTGCCAGGCACTGCAGTGAGAAATTCTCTGACCCCAGCTGAGATCAGGACCCCGCTGTGCCAGGTGCTACCCAGGCACACAGGAAGAGACAGGCCCTGCCCCAGTTGAGATCAGGGCCCCATTGTGCCAGGTGCTGCATAGACACACGGTGACAGTCCCTGCCCTGAACAGCTAGACAGACAGAGGGTGGGAGGGGAAATGGTTGGCCAAGGTCACCCCGCAGGCCAGCAGGAGGGCCAGGAACAGAACCCAGCTCAGAGCCCTGCAGGCTCCAATGCATATCTCCAATAAATAAACCCTACCAGGCGCCGGTCAAGGAGGGGCTGCTGCTGGCGGCACCAGAACCCCTGAATGACCCAAACACAAGCACCCTGAACACAGGGACGTCCTGGACTTGGAAAGAATCCCATCAACATTACAGCTCTGAGCCGGCCCAGCCCGTGCGTGCCTCATTCAGCACACAGCAGCAAGCCGGCTCAGCTAAAGTGGGAGGGGTGCTAAGGCTGGGCAAGGTGGCCGGGGGGAGCCCATAGCTCTGGGGCTCAGCATGACCCAAGGGGGAGTGTGTAGGGGGACGGCAGTGGGTTAACTCCCAGTGCTTGGTGCTGCAGTGGGGGGCCTGTGTGCACGTCTCCCAGCTGCAGAGGTGGCCGGGGACTCATTTGTCACTGCTCGGCCGGAGGCAGAGGAGAGGCCCACAGCTGGGGAATGAGACAATGTGCCCAAGCACCATGGGGCCAGGGAGCCCTAGCCCCTGTCAGCCCCACGGGCTTCAGAGCCAAGGGCCCAATCTGGCCTTCACCAGGAGTGGTGCTTCTCCAGCACGGCAACCTGCCCATTGGAGGGCGCGCTGGCGGGGACAGCAGCTGCCTGTCGGCTAGCGGTGATGGGATCCGCCCTGGGATCCATTCCCAGGTTGCAGGCACAAACACCTGGGAGTAGCCAGGCTGGGACGTTGGGAGGGGGAAGGGGGCTCAGGGCAGGCAGGGAGCAGAGCCAAGCGGGAGCAGGCCCAGCCCTCAGCTCTCTGGCCTGCAGGAAGGAGCCTCTCCCACCGGCCCATCACACATTCTGCACAGGAAACTCTGAGCAAGGCGCTGCCCCAGGTGCTTTCCCATGGCTGGCCTGCCGTGGGGGAGGGGAAGCCGGCACTTGGGAAAGTAGCTGTCTCCTGGAACCCAGCCAGGGAGCAGGGGGTCTTGAACCAGAGGGGGAGCCATCCCCACAGCTGCAGCGGCAACTCCCCTGCGCCTGGGTTTCCAGCCCTGCCGGCCTACGTGAGCGAGCAGCATGAGAGCTGGAGCCCGCGTGGGTCAGGCGATTACAGGCACAAACCCAGCGCTGGGGGAAGAAAATGCAAGGGCTGGAAGCCATATAAGGGAAGGCGCTCCATCCTCCACTGCTCTGAGATGCCAGAGGGCCCTGCGCCAAGGGCAGACCTGAACCAGGAGGGCGGGGGGGGGGGGGCCATCTACACCACTGCTATGCCCAGCCAGCTCTACTCCAGGAGGGGGCTCTGGGTTAGCGTCTCCCAGCAACCCCGGGTCCAATGGGTTCCGTTCACAAGAAAAATGATGGAGCTTTTCCTAGCCACCAGCCACGCTCATGCACCAGGGCTTGGAGAGTCCTGCTGGCCCCTCGCCCATCAACCCCACCAACACAGGCTGTGCCAGACTGAGCCAGATTCACACACCAGCCCTGCGCCAGCAGTGCCTGCTGGCACACAGACGGCCAGGTTCCCAGGTAGGCTCAGAGCCCGGGCACCACACCTATCTTCAGATCTGGCCCATCAGTGCACAGTGAGCCCTTCTGGAAATACCAGCTGCGGCGACTGCTCTGCACCCAAGCTCTGCCGACAGGTATCACCGCAGGCCAGACCGGGATGGGCCATCCGGTCCGACCGCCACTCCCACAGCCCCAGCCACTCTGTGGGGCCAACAGGGCAAAGTCAGGGCGGTTAGTTCAGTCAGAGGTCAGAAGGCAAGCGGAATACGCACCTGGAGCTGATCGGAGAAGACCCCCTCACCCCCCATTTCCTAGGCTTACAGACACAGTCAAAACACAGGTTTCAGAGTAGCAGCTGTGTTAGTCTGTATTCGCAAAAAGAAAAGGAGTACTTGTGGCACCTTAGACACTAACAAATTTATTAGCGCATAAGCTTTCGTGAGCTACAGCTCACTTCATCGGAGCATCCGATGAAGTGAGCTGTAGCTCACGAAAGCTTATGCTCAAATAAATTTGTTAGTCTCTAAGGTGCCACAAGTACTCCTTTTCTTTTAGTCAAAACACAGGTGCTGTCAGGCGGGCTCCTACCAGGGCTCCGCGGCCAGAGCCAGCCTGTGCCAGGAGTGGTGCAGCGGGGACAAACGGGGACAAGCCCTGCACCCTCCCCTGGATTCACAGCACTGAGATCCAAGCCCTGGCCACTCCAATCCAGCGGGGCCCAGAACCCACAGCCGTGTGCGACAGTGCATGCCAATCACACAGCTGCCACCTCAGCAGTGCGCCATGCGTCCAGGTTGCCCTGGGTCCACCTCAAAGCAAGGGCCTGGCCCTAAGGCTGGGTGTGGAGCCTGCTAGCGGCACCACACGGGCCATGGAGGGATAGCAGGGAAGCAGACCTCCAGTCACGGGTACAGCGGGGATCTCAGTGGTTCCCCATCAGACCAAGAGAGCTAGCTGGCTATTCCTCAGGACTTGGGCTCTCACAGGCCTCCTGCAAGGTAAGCGGGGAGCATCTCTCTCCCAGAACCCCCAGGCAGCAACAGGGCCCAGAGCGGCAGCACCTCTAATCTCACTGCTGAGCGGCACGTAGCCAGCCGGAGCTGCCAGCCCCAAGCCGACACACAGCCTGGAACCGGACCAGCGCCAGGTGAGCCAGGGGGCTGGACGAAGGCACGTTTCTGGGCTTGGTCTGTTTCTGAAGTTCACCCTCTGAGTTTTCCAGAATCCCCCTGCCTGTCACAAAGGGGTTGGGGAGGGAGGCTCCGCTCTCCTGGCACCACCACATTCCTGAGCAGCAGGAGATGGAGGCACTGCAAACCCCCCCCATCCACCCCTGAACAGCCCCAATCCCCCCATGCCCCGCACTCCCTGCACCCCTATGCCCACAGGGAGGCTGCTGTCCATGCCTAGCCCCCTGCGCTGCCACCCTGAAGTCCCCAGGGCTGCAGCCCAGCCCAGCCCCACCCTCTGCATTATCCATGGGGCAGGGCTAGGACACAGCACCCGCAGCCCTTCCTGGGAGAATCCTGGACTTCTCCCCCACAACAAAAGTCCCCGATTGTCCTGTCGCCCCCCACCGGGAGCGGGGAGCTAACCGCTGGCTGCAGCATTTCAGAGATCTGAGTGGGGGCAAGGCGAGAGGCTTATAGATGGGGCCCGCTCCCCAGTGGGCGCAGCGGGGGAAGCCGGCCCGAGAGAAGGGCCCCCAGCCGGCTCCCCGGTGGGCGCAGGAGGGAAGCCGGCAGTGCCGCCCGGGCAGCACAACGTAATACATAAGTGCACAGGCCAATCCTGCGTGGGCTGAGAAAGCCTCTTACACCCGCAGGCGGAGAAGGCGGGCAGGCAGCATCCCCCATGCCCCGGGCAGCGGAGTGGCCGCCCTGTCGCCCCCCAGCACCTGCCCGGAGGCCCCGGGAGCGGCGGCGCCCGGCGGCTATAGAGCCCCTGGCTCGAAAGGCAGCAGGCGGGAGCACAGGGTCCCGCGGCACCGCGTCCACCTGCCCCTACCCCCATGGCACCTCCCCAAGGGCGCGGAGCCCTGCTGGGCACAGCTGAGACCCCTGCGCCCCCGATCCCCCCCCTGCGCTCCGGAGCCGCCCCGGCCCCGGCCCCGCCACTCACCAGGACCCCGTTCCAAGCCGGCGCCGAGGTCCCCACTCCCCGCCGCGGCCAGCCCGAGCAGCGCGGGAAGTGCAGCGCGGACTCCGGCAGGCGGGCGGGAGGGCGACGGAGGCGGAGAGCAGCCTCGGCTCCACCCCAGCCTGGAGGGGCCGCTCGCCCCCGGAAGCTCGTGGTTAACACGCAGCAGCGCCGAAGCGCCCGCAGAAAGCCGGGCCTGGAGCTCGCTCCTCCGCCGGGCTGCTGGGGCCCTTTGGCCTGGGAATGAGGGAACGGAGTACCGCTGTGCCAGAGGGACACCCTCCCCTTCCCGCCCTGCCACAATCCACGCAGGGAAACTGAGGCAAAGGAGGGGGATCTGCCACAGTTACCAAGCAGGACAGCAACTAGAACCCGGGTATCATAGGTTCATAGATACTAAGGTCAGAAGGGACCATTCTGATCATCTAGTCCGACCTCCTGCACAGCGCAGGCCACAGAATCTCACCCACTCACTCCTACGAAAAACCTCACCTATGTTTGAGCTATTGAAGTCCTTAAATCATGGTTCAAAGACTTCAAGGATTCCTCACTTACCAGTATACTTCCACCTTACATTCACACCTAAACTCTGTCTCCTACTCTCCTATTCATATCTGTGTACACACAAAATGTGGTTGGCTACCAAATACTTAGTAGACATTTTTATGTTCAAAGAATGGTGCACAAGCAGTCATTTTGAAAAATGGCTTTAGTCTATAAAACTGTTGTTTCCTTAATTATGCTTTTCAAGCAATTTTATTTCTCACCCTTCCTGATGCTTGACTTATCATTTTCTCATACGACACATTGTATTATGATAGTCATCGTTTGAGATGTAGCATGACACTACTGATGACTTCTGACACTGTATCCTGAGTCCCTGCCCACTAGACCAGCTGCCTCTCACCCTGCTGCTTGGGCAAGGGTAGGGTTGGTTCCTAGCCAAGGGTGGGGGGGCCCAGGAAGAGCCTGGACAATGCAGCAGGGTGGAACAGAATAGCAGGAGGGAGAAGAGTCACAGCCACGGCCCCAGCTTGTCCTGGAACATCTCCCCACGCACCTCACCACCACAGCCATCAGGGTCTCTTGTCTGTGCCCCAGGTGAGGAGGAGAGGTACAGCAATGCTGCTGCAGGAGGCAGGGGTTGCAGAGGAGAAGGCTCTTGCACCAGAGATTGGAGACCCATCTTAGAAGAAATCAAACTGGAAATGCATATTTTTAACAGCGAGATGGATTACCCACCCCCATGCCAGATTCCCTATGCATGGGGGATTTGCCATCACCTGGAGTCTACATCCACAACCAGTGTCTTTTCTAAAAGATCTGCCCCTCCTGGCTGACCTATAAGATATGGGCTGGCTACAGGCATGGCTGGGAGAGAGCCTAGCCTGCGCCCAGCATAGCACAAGCTGGAGCTGGTCAGAAGGGCCCCTTCTGGCCTTGACAACTATGAATCTAAGAAGTGAAAAAGATTTGTGGCTCATAGTGCATAAACAGCTGAGTGTGAGCTCTCAGTGCGATGCTGTGGCCAAAAGAGTTGATCCGATCCTGGGATGCGTACACAGGAATCTTAGGTAGGAGTAGAGAGGTTATTCTATTTGGCACTGGAGTGACCACTGGAGGAATCCTGCGTCCAGTTTTCATGTACACAATTCAGGAAGGGTGTTGTTAAATTGGAGGCAGCTCAGAGAAGGGCCACGAGAATGATGAAAGGGTTAGACAACCTGCCATAGACTGGTGAGCTGTAGCTCACGAAAGCTTATGCTCTAATAAATTTGTTAGTCTCTAAGGTGCCACAAGTACTCCTTTTCTTTTTTCAAAAAACTCAGTCTATTTAGCTTAACAAAGATAAGTTTAAGGGGAGACTTGATTATAGTCGATAAATAGCTACATGGGGAACAAATATTTAATAATGGGCTTTTCAATCTAGCAGAGAAAGGCATAAAATGATCCAATGAATAGAAGTTGAAACTAGACAAATTTGGACTGGAAATAAGGCATACATTTTTAATAATGAGAATAATTAACCATTGGAACAATTTACCAAGGGTTGTGGTGGATTCTCCATCACTGACCATGTTTAAATCAAGACTCAGCCATGCATCTGAAGAAGTGGGTTTTTTACCCACAAAAGCTTATGCCCAAATAAATCTATTAGTCTTTAAGGTGCCACTGGACTCCTTGTTGTTTAAATCAAGACTGGATGTTTTTCTCAAAGCTCTGCTCTAGGAATTATTTGGGGGCAGTTCTCTGGCCTGTGACATCCAGGAGGTCAGACTATCTGATCCAAGGCCAGAAGGGCACATTGTGAATCTAGGAATCTCTAGGAAGGGGATTGTGCTCTGACTTTTGCTCTTCTGTGATGGATGAAGGGGCCTGATGGGTTTTATATGGGCTTTTCCCTGCTTGTTTTTTATCTCAGAAATACCAGGCATGGCAGGTCTGATCTCCTCTGAGGACTCTGGACAGTTCAGCATTTGAAGAGTGAGGGCAGTTGAATATTTCACAAGAACTGTTTTCTCCCAAGTGTGTCTCTGGTATTTGAGTTATATAAGTGGTAGCACCTCACCACACACGGTTTGAAGCAATTAATGTACATCTTCCCCCTCCATTAACCAGCTTTCGCTCACCTTGTGTCTGTGCTGTCCCAGCCTGCCCAGCTCTCCAGTCATCCCAGAAAATCACACTAGCCAAGACCTGAATTTCTAGTGTGAAAAAGGTAGAAACACACCCTTCTGTTTAACAAACAAACAAAGGATCAGGCTTTCCCTATGCATTGCAAAGCAAGGCAAACAGATGTTTTCCCTTTGCAGGTCACCTTTAAGTGACTGCCCAAGGTCACCCGTGAATCCGCATTGCTAGAAGTGGGGGGGAACAGACTTACAGATGGGGTCTTCACCCTTATCTATTGCTGCGCCCAGTGGAGAAACCCGCTCCAAGGAACACGGGGGGGACAGCACTTCTAAAAGCCCGCCCTAGGGGCCCTAGCAGCACCCTGCTCACTAACCGAGAGGGGGCAGATGAGATGGGCTTTCAAGGTCCATGCTCCAGCCACTAGACCCTGCTGCCTTTCTTCTTCGTCATGAGCTGTTCCCAACAGCAGGGCTGAAGCTCGTGGGTTGACTGTTCCCCCCCAGGGCAGTCACTTCCAGCCTTCCCAACAGAGTGTGGCCCACTCCGTGTGATACAGACACTTCTGACATCTCCCCAGTCCCTGCTCCCTGTCTTCCTCACAGCAAGTACAAGACTTACTTGCGAGGAGAAAGAGCAGGATCAGGAAAGGAGTGAGGGGCAGGATAGTAAGAGACATCCTTCCATGGCACAGCAATGGTCCCCAAAGTCAGCTCCAACCCCCGCCTCAATGGGGTCTGCATCAGTCATTTCCTCCTAGCATCATGGGGCAGATGTTCCCAGCTCCTGCTTCCCCCAACTGTGGGATTTATACTCAGCCACACAATGGCCCCTTTGCCCCACACACCCCCAACTGCTTAAAGAGGGGGCGGGGGTGAATAGCTCCCTGGAATTTCACTTTGCCCCTCAAGCATATGCATTATAAATAAGGCTACAGGTCATGGGCAATAAACAAAAATTCACAGCCCGTGACCTATCCGGGACTTATACCATAAATACCCCTGACTAAATCTGGGGGGGAGGCGAGGGTCACTGCTGGGGGGGTGCCCCAGGGGGCTGCTGCTTGGGGGGACATCTGGGGGGGGCTGCTGCTGGGGGAGGTTCCCTGGGGGCCTGCTGCTGAGGGGGGGCCAAGGCTGGGGCCAGTTGACAGCAGCTTCTCCAGGAGCCACTGACAGCGCCTGTTCCAGCTGCCCTGGGACCGCTGCCGGGGGGCTGCCAACAGTGGCTGCTCTGTCCACCCCCGGGACCGCTGCAACAGTGTCCGGTGTGGCTGACTCCAGGGTCACCTGAACCGCTGACCCCAGAGCCTGTGGTCAGCCACAATGGCCGCCGCAGAAAGTCAAGGAATCCGTGACTTCCGCAATCTCCGTGACAAACCGGAGCCCTAACATAAGTACCAGGGTCAGAAGGGCCGATTGTGATCATCTGGTCTGACCTCCTGCTCTGGATTGTGGCTCCGCCCACGCTCTGCCCCAAGGCCCCACCCCTGCTCTGCCTCTTCCCCCCAGGGTCCTGTCGCTGCTTGCATGGAGGGGAGTGGGGTAGAGAGGAGCAGGCAGTGGGTGGGAGCTCAAGGGGAAGAGACAACTCCTGAGTAGGGGCAGGGGCACAGCCCAGGCGCCGAGGCCCCTTCTGGGGGTGGGCCTGGTGCCATTAACCCAGTACTGCCTGCTCGAGATTCCTGTGTTTATGCATTCCAGGATCGTGTTAGCCTTTTTGGCCACAATGTCATACTGGGAGTTCACGTTCAGCTGATTATCCAGCCCAGCCCCCAAATCCTTTTCAGAGTTGCTGCTTCCCAGGCTAGAGTCCCTCATCCTAAGCGCATCTGGCATTCTCTGTTCCTAGGTGTACACATTTACATTTCATTTATATTTAGCTACATTGGTTGCTTACGCCCAGTTTACCAAGCCCGCTGTGTATCCGTAACCTGTCCTCTTCATTATTGACCCCTCCTCCATTGTTGCGTTGTCTGGAAACTTTATCCGTGATGATTTTACGTTTTCATCCAGGTCAGGAATAAAAATGATAAATAGAGGAGGGTCAAGCGCTGACCCCTGCAGAACCCCCTGGGGAAACGCACCCTTTCGATGTGATCCCCCATTTACACTGACATTCTGAGACTCATCAGTTAGCCGTTTTTAATCCATTTAATGTGGACCATGTTCATTTTCTATCGCTCTAGTTCTTTTAATCAAAATGGCGTGAGGCACCAAGCCATGCACCTGACAGAAGTTGATGTAGATTATATCAACACCATTACCTTGATCAGCCAAACTTGCAATCTCATCAAAAAATGATATCAAGTTAGTTTGACAGGATCTAGGGGAGAGGGGTTGGTTCAGGGGATGCAGTGGGGTGGGGTAGAAGGGAAAGGGTGGGGGACCCATGGGATGGGAGTGGAGGAGAAGGAGGGGGCCTAGGAGTGGGACTGGGTGCCTACGGGGTGGTAATGGGGGGGGATAGAAGATGGGAATGGGAGTCAGCATCCAGA
Organism: Dermochelys coriacea; assembly: GCF_009764565.3. Classification (NCBI taxonomy): domain Eukaryota; kingdom Metazoa; phylum Chordata; order Testudines; family Dermochelyidae; genus Dermochelys; species Dermochelys coriacea. The sequence continues at coordinate 6,867,736 of NC_050073.1, read as the reverse complement.
CCCTCCCCACACACACACCATGTGCTGGCCCACTATGCCCTGGTGCTCTGTGCCTAGCTGGCTGGCACCTGGGACCACTAGAATGGCCTATTCTGCAGGCACAGAGCGCTTTGTGCTGCAGGGCTGGCCCTCGGGCTCCAGGCTGAAAGGGACCATTGTTCGGGGCCTGCAGCCTGCCACCCACCCCCACCCGCGGATGGTGGATTCCAGCACATCCAGCCGCTGTGGCACAGACTCCTGGGGGCAGGGGCACCACTTAGAAGGTCAGGGGGGCTCTATTCCCCCTCCCCCGAGTTTCATACCTGAGGTCTGCTCACAGCACACGCCTTAGCCCCAGATGGAGCTCTTAACTGCAACACAGCTTGAATGAAGAAAAGGAGTACTTGTGGCACCTTAGAGACTAACAAATTTATTAGAGCATAAGCTTTCGTGAGCTACAGCTCACTTCATCGGATGCATTTGGTGGAAAAAACAGAGGAGAGATTTATATACACACACACAGAGAACATGAAACAATGGGTTTATCATACACACTGTAAGGAGAGTGATCACTTAAGATAAGCCATCACCAGCAGCAGGGGGGGGAAAGGAGGAAAACCTTTCATGGTGACAAGCAAGGTAGGCTAATTCCAGCAGTTAACAAGAATATCAGAGGAACAGTGGGGGGTGGGGTGGATGTTAGTCTCTAAGGTGCCACAAGTACTCCTTTTCTTTTTGCGAATACAGACTAACACGGCTGCTACTCTGAAACCACAGCTTGAATGTGATCTGTGATAAATTCTCCACCCTTGGGGCAGGGAGTTTGTTTATAAACAGAGGCAGGGTGATTAAGATAATAAAAGGCTTGTCCTTAAATTAAATTAAGGATCCTTACATGATCCTGGAGTCTAACAAATTTATTAGAGCATAAGCTTTCGTGAGCTGCAGCTCACTTCATCGGATGCATTCGGTGGAAAATACAGTGGGGAGATTTATATACACACACACACAGAGAACATGAAACAATGGGTTTTATCATACACACTGTAAGGAGAGTGATGATCAAACCCATCTCCCCACTGTATTTTCCACCGAATGCATCCGATGAAGTGAGCTGTAGCTCACGAAAGCTTATGCTCAAATAAATTTGTTAGTCTCTAAGGTGCCAGAAGTACTCCTTTTCTTTTTGCAAATACAGACCAACATGGCTGCTACTCTGAAACCTTACATGATCCTGAAAGCATTGCCAGGCACTCCAGTTAAAAGATAGGAATAAGTGGTAAGAATGGAAAGAGGTAAATAGTGGTGTCCCCCAGGGGTCTGTATTGGGACCAGTCCTATTCAACATATTCATAAATGATCTGGACAAAGGGGTAAACAGTGAGGAGGCAAAATTGGCAGATGATTCAAAATTACTCAAGATAAGTCCAGAACAGACTGTGAAGACCTACAAAGGGATCTCACAAATCTGGGTGACTTGGCTACACAATGGCAAATTAAATTCAGTGTTGATAAATGCAAAGTAATGCACATGGCAAAATATAATACCAATCCCACCATACAAAATGATGGGGTCTAAATTAACTGTTTCCCAACAAGAAAGATGTTGGAGTCATTGCGGATAGTTCTCTGAAAACATCTGCTCAGTGTGCAGCAGCAGTCAAAAAAGTGAACAGAATGCTGGGAATCATTAGAAAAGGGGTAGATAATAAAACAGAAAATATCATATTGCCTCTATATAAATCTATAGTACGTCCACACCTTGAATACTGCCTGCAGATTTGGTCACCCCATCTCAGAAAAAAATAATCGCATTTGGAAAAGGTACAGAAAAGGGCAACAGAAATTATTAGGGGCATGGAACGGTATGAGGAGAGATTAAAAAGACTGGGGCTTTTCAGCCTGGAAAAGAGACGACTAAGGGGGGATATGATGGAGGTCTATAAAATCATGACTGGTGTGGAGAAACTGAATAAGGAAAAGTTATGTACTCCTTCACATAACACAAGAACTAGGGGTCACCCAATGAAATTAATAGGCAGCAGATTTAAAACAAACAAAAGAAATAATTTCTTCACAGTCAACCTGTGGAACTCTTTGCCAGGGGATATTGTGAAGGCTAAAACTATAACAGGGTTCCAATAAGGACTAGATAAGTTAATGGTGGATAGGTCAATCAATGGCTATTAGCCAAGGTGGGCAGGGATCCAACATCATGTTCTGTGTGTCCCTAGCTTCTGTTTGCCAGAAGCTGGAAATGGGCGACAGCGGATGGATCACTTGATGATTACTTGTTCTGTTCATTCCCTCTGACATAACTGGCATTGGCCACTGTCGGAAGACAGGATACTGGGCTAGATTGACCTTTGGTCTGACCCAGCATGGCCATTCTGATGTTCTTATATAGAACCCAAATGTATCTTCCCCCCACCCTCCAGGCTGTAACCCACTAGACCCCATTCCCCTCTCAGAGCTGGGATAGAACCCAGGAGTCCTGATGGGGTCTCTCTCTGCAGAGTTAGTAACAAAGTAAGAATATACATTAAAATATTAAACCTTACCAGTGTCCCTTAAGTGTTGCCTTCTATGGTGAGATAACTGGCTCTGGGGATGAGGGGAAAGTAGTGGACGTGTTATTCCTTGACTTTAGCAAAGCTTTTTATACAGTCTCCCACAGTATTCTTGCCAGCAAGATAAAGAAGTACGGGCTGGATGAATGGACTATACGGTGGATAGAAAGCTGGCTAGATTGTCAGGCTCAATAGGTAGTGATCAATGGCTCGATGTCTAGTTGGCAGCCGGTATCAAGCGGAGTGCCGCAAGGGTTGGTCCTGGGGCCCGTTTTGTTCAATATCTTCATTAACGATCTGGAGGATGGTGTGAATTGCACCCTCAGCAAGTTTGGAGATGACACTAAACTGGGAGGAGTGGTAGATACGCTGGAGGGTAGGGATGGGATACAGAGGGCCCTAGACAAATTAGAAGATTGGGCCAAAAGAAATCTGATGAGGTTTAACAAGGACAAGTGCAGAGTCCTGCACTTAGGACAGAAGAATCCCATTCACTGCTACAGACTAGGGACTGAATGGCTAGGCAGCAGTTCTGCAGAAAAGGACCTAGGGCTTACAGTGAATGAGAAGCTGGATATGAGTCAACAGTGTGCCCCTGTTGCCAAGAAGGCTAACCGCATTTTGGGCTGTATAAGTACGAGCATTGCCAGTAGATCGTGGGACGTGATCGTTCCCCGCTATTCGGCATTGGTGAGGCCTCATCTGGAGTACTGTGTCCAGTTTTGGGCCCCACACTACAAGAAGGATGTAGAAAAATTGGAAAGTGTCCAGCGAAGGGCAACAAAAATGATTAGGAGGCTGGAGCACATGACTTATGAGGAGAGGCTGAGGGAACTGGGACACATGGGAGCAGTGCTTAGAATGGCACCTGTTGCTCCAGTACTCAGCAGCAGCTGGACAGTGGCCCAGGCCAGGGGAGAGAGTGTGCTGGACGCAGGCTGACAATGGGGATCATTGGTGTGGGATCCAGGATGGGGGCAGCACAGAGCATAGAGGAGCGTTAGGGCCCCCAGTTGTGCCCCCTACCCACCCATGACCAGCACAGTGCCTAGGGTGTTACAAACACCTAGAGAGACTGGTCCCCCCGTCGCACAGATGGGGCCCCCTCTGGTGTATCCAGCCATGTGTGGGGAGAGTCACCGCAGCGGAGAGTGCCATGGAGTGGGGCTGCAGCGCCAGCCCCTCCCCCTCAGGGCCCTCCTAGGGGAAGGGGCACTGGGCTGCGAGGCAGGAGACCAGGGTTCTGCTCGCACCTCTTCCCCAAGTGCTGGTGGTATTTCTGGGCCACTCCCAGTGCAGGTTCACAGCCTAGGGCTCAGTCCCAGCCCCACATTATAGCAGCGGTCCAGAGAGCTGACAGCCCAGGTCTCTAACATGACAATATTAAGCTTCATCCCCCCTGCCTCTCCGAACAACTGTGCTAAAGCTATGTGTTTAGTTATTCCATTTGTCACTTCTGCTCTAACCCACTAGATCCCACTACCCTCCCAGAGCCAAGGATAGAACCCAGGAGTCCTGGCTTCCAGCTGCTCTGCTCTAACCACTTGACCCCACTGCCCTCCCAGAGCCAGGGATAGAACCCAGGTGTCCTGACTCCCAGCCTTCCAATGCAGTCACAACTTGTAGATCACTGTCTGGTGTCACCTCTAGACACTGTCCCCCCACCAGGGATAACAACCTGTTACTGGTACCGGTTTGGAAAATTTTATGAAAATTAGCTTAAATTAACATCCCCCTCCTACCTGGAGCTGCATGAAGCTTGGCCCCCTGCTGGTCCAGCTGGCACTGCCCAGCTCCTGACTGGGGGAGCAGGCATGGGAGGTGGGGGGAGCAAGAGAGCTGGCACAGTCTCTGATCCCTGCACAGGGTCTGTATATGCCGTGATCTCTCCACCTTGCCCCCTGGGGAAAGCCATCGTGTCCCAAGGACATGAACCCCACCCTCCCATTCCCCTGCTGCTGCTGGGAAGAATGCACCCAAGCTCTGCAGCCCCTCCATGGCATGTGGTGGGCGGGAGGGGGGTGAGCCTCAGGCTGGGTCCACTCGGGCCTGACAGCCAGGTACCATCTCAAGGAAGTACTCTAAGCCAAGCTGACGGCCATGGAGCATCACGGGGGTGGGAGGGTTAGAGAGCTGAAGGGCAAAGCATCGCAGAGGGAAAGGGTTACTAGCATAGGTCCATCTGGTAGGCACAGGGATCCCCCCCCCATTATTACAGAGCAAGGGTGTCTGCAGGACAGCACTGAGCTGGGCAGCTGGGGGCTGTGGCAGGGGGAATCCCAGGTTAGGATAACGGGGGGCCATGGGTCAGGACTGAGGGGCATGGCTGAGCTGGGGAGTCGGGTGTTGTGGCAGGGGGCTGGGCATTGGGATTGAGAGACAATGAGACAGCTGAGGGGGGAGCTCAGGGCTGGGATAGCAGGGCAGCGGGTGGGGATTGAGAGACACTGGCTGAGCTGTGGCAGGGGTGGTAGGGCTGGGATAGCCGGGGCAGGGATTGAGGGGAACTGGCTGAGCTAAGGGGGGTGGCAGGGCTGGGATGGAAGGGGCTGAGGGGCACTGCCTGAGCTGAGGGGGGGTGGCAGGGCTGGGATGGCAAGGGCTGAGGGGCACTGGCTGAGCTGAGGGGGGTGGCAGGGCTGGGATGGCAAGGGCTGAGGGGCACTGGCTGAGCTGAAGGGGGTGGCAGGGCTGGGATGGCAAGGGCTGAGGGGCACTTGCTGAGCTGAGGGGGGGTGGCAAGGCTGGGATGGCAAGGGCTGAGGGGCACTGGCTGAGCTGAGGGGGGGTGGCAGGGCTGGGATAGCAAGGGGCAGAGGCTGAGGGGCACTGGCTGAGTGGTATGTAGGGGTGTGGTGGCAGGGGGCTGTAGGCTGTTTGTAGCTGCAGTAACCAGCCGTGACCTTTTCCCAAGGGGTCTCAGCCCCCAAGCCGTGGGGGTTATGTGCAGTGGCACCGTGTGCAGCCTTGTGTGCTAGCAGGCGTGGGCCCTGTGCAGCGATAAATCACGCCATTGTGTCTTTACAGTGAGGAGGGTGCAGTGGGGGGAGCACCCAGAGCCCTAGCGGCAGGGGCAAGGGGTGCTGGGGGGGCAGTGCTGGCTGCAGGGATGAGATTGGGGGGGAAGTGGCTGGACACAGGATCAGTGCTGCTTGTGCTGCTGGCTGCCTGAGGCTAGTGCGGGCATGAGGGAGGCCTGGCATGGCCAGCACCAGCTCTGCACGGAGGCACCAGCTCTGGGCACAGGCAGGGACCATGGATGCCCAGGGCCCTGCTGCTCTCTAGAGAGGGGCCAGGACAGCACGTCTCATCTTTACTAGGTGGGACTTTACTGGCCTGACAAGCTGGGGGAGTGCAGAGAGGAACCAGGCTCCTGGACCAGCCAGCAGGGGGTCACACTCTGCACCCGAGCTGACCCCATCCCTATAGCTGTGACCTTGGTCCCGAGATCAGCTGCCCTAGACCAGCCAGGAGGGGGTCATGGCCCTGCACCCAGGGCCCTGACCCCATCCCTACAGCAGCGCTCTCGGTCCTGAGATCAGGGCCCCCTTGTATTGGGCCCGTCCAGTGGGCCACGTGTAGCAGAGCTGTCCAGTGGAAGTGCCCTTCTGAAGAGCCAGTGAGGGCTCGGCAGGGGGATTCTCAGCACCAAGGAACATGCCCCCTCCTGGGCTCTGCTGTGCAGCACTGTCCTGCCCCTCCAGGACAGACTCCAGGCACTCCACTGCATGCAGGGCATGGCCCAAGATCCGTCTCCTCCAGACAGGAACTCACAGGCACTGGCGGCTCCTCCCAAAGACTAGCAGGGTGAAACCAGGGCCAAGTTCCTTTCACTTCTGGGGAAGGTCCAAGGGCAGGGAATGGTGTGGGGGAGGGGAACAAGGTGAGGATAGGAGAAGAGGAGGGGGGAGTTGTGCAAAACACTCAAGGGGCAAAGCCCTGGCCCTTTCCCCACATTCACTCTGCAGCCAAGACAAGCTCTCTTTCTGCAGTGGGTAGGGTCAGCTCATTGTAAAGCCAGTAACTGCAAAACCTAAGGCTGCCAACCATAACAGATCATTGGCCACCACCCCGGGCTTCACGGTCATAAGCAGCCCCTCGCTGGCGTGCCTTCCTGCAGCAGGCTGTGACACATCCGGCACACCTGCCTCAGTTTCCTCTCCCAGGTAACCCAAGAACTCCATTTCATGCTCTCTTTCTTCAATAACTCCCTTCCTTGGGGCAGCTTTATTATCAAAAGCACAGATCAGTCTCTTTCAGGGAGACACTGGCCCTTTAACAGGGAGTCAGCGGACTCAAATTAGACTCAAAAAGGCAGGCACCTAGCTGGGCCTGGGGATGGGAGAGAGTTGGTGCTAGGGTTAGGAAGCTGCTGGATTACCAGACTCTCCTGGGAGGGGAGAAAGTGAGAGCCTGAGAGGTAAATGGGAAAAATCTTCTGGTGATTGCTGCCCGGGGGGAAACCAAGGAACTTTTGTTTAAGTCTGGATGATCCTATTGGGATCCAGGAAGTGGGCGGGGAGAGAAGGCCTGCCTTGTTATACTGTCCATACACAGTCCACTGATCACCCCAGCATATGTAGCCCTTAAAAATCCCATGATGTGATGCCCACAGGCCAGTGCCTTCTGCCTCAGCTCCTGTTGCTCCTCTTCTGTCCCTCTGCTAGGAGAGTCCCAGCCCATAATAAAACCCCGCTCGTCCCAGCTGGAACCGCCACAGCCTACCAGCTGGCCGTGGCCTCTAGGAGTCAATGGAAAGTGCTCCTGGGCTGAGAACAGACATGGCTGGTTTCAGAGGAAAAAGAAAAAAAATGTGGAGAGCAATCAGTGATTGAGAAGGGGGTTAGAATGAAAATGCCAGCTCTGAACTATTCTTATTGCTCCTAGAGGCCTCAATTGTGCTAGGCGCTGCATAGACACAGTGAGAGACAGCCCCTGCTCCAGCCACCTTACAAGTTAAATAGACAAAACCGGGTGGGAGGGGAAAGAGACACACACAAATGGGAAAGGACTTGCCCAAGAATGCAGCCATCTCTGGAGCAGAACAGTACTGACAATGTACAGCAGTTTAGGACGGGACGTGAACTCTATCAAACTGAAATTGCATAGGGAACCTAGGGAGGCAGAATATAAAGGATGACCCAAGTTTAGGGTCTGTCTAAAACATCCGGCTTAATGCTCCTATGCTAGTTAAAAAATGTGACCTGTAAAACTCTAAATTTGGCATGTGGCTGGATCTTTAATGACTACTACAAATTAAGGCCCCCCTCAGCACTGTCTCCCCTGCACAAGGGCAACGCCTCTGGGGTCACAGCTCCTGCTAGCACTGTGCTGGAGCAATAGGTTCAGTAACAGCTTGGAAGGCTCCCCACAAGAGAATCAAGCATCGGTGTGAATGTTCTTTTTTTTTCCAGGACATTCACTGCAATATTGCTAGAGGAATTTACCCAGTTAAACAGGTAAAACAAGCATTATCAATACATTCAGAGTCACCGATCTGTGACCTTGCCTGGCAGCAGTAAACGACAATGGAAAATTCATGTCACGCTTCTCTGCTCTAACCCCTGAGTGAACTGCCAGAAAATGCTAATGGAAACAGGAACACCAAAAAAAAAAAACAAAAAAAACCCCCAACATTGGATGCAGCTAACAAGAATGAGAGGTGCATTTTGACCCTGCTGTATTTGTAATTTTGGCTGGTGACACCTGCCCTGTGGCATTGATTCCAGGTGGCAGGGAGAAGTCCAGTCTGTCTATCTTTGGGTTTTATACCTCTATCCACTCCTGTTTCAGGCCCAGATCCACAGAGGTATTTAGGCTCCTAACTTCCATTGCAGGGCTTTTGTGGATCTGCGCCTCAGTGTGCCTCCCTGTAAAGTTTATGCTTCATGTGCCCTGACAAAGAGAGGAATTCTGCCCAGTTTTAGCCTTAGATATAACATCTGGGTTATTAACATTTCACAAATACTTGTACGGGGGAAGATATACATTGATAATTGACCATCAACCCGGAGTTAAGATTTTAAACTCTGAGAATGGTGACTGTATCTGGTATCTGCCAGCTGTAGCTATGGAGTGAAGGATCCTGACGCTCTGCTGATTGATGCCAGCTGGCCATGGTCCTTTGATATTGTCAGAACATCTGTGTGGTAATGAACATGTAACCCATATTGTACAGTGTGGCTGTCTGGCCCCTTCTAGTCGCTTCACCACAAAGAGATTTATGAGTCTGCTCCTCATGAGCTAACAGAGCCGAGGCTTTCAGTTTCACAGGTTGTGGGTTCAATCCTGGCAAACTGTGCTCCTTAAAACAGAGGAAATCCTTTATGAGGGAAGGAAAAGGCATGTTTTGGTCTAGTAACGTACTTAGTGGAAGTAATGGTAGACGCATCCAATGTCAGCCAGATACTAGCTATCTGTGGAACACAATTGAAGGCATCTGCAGAGTCTAATGGGACTGGATATGCTTGGGAAATTACAGCCCAGGCCAATGGTGACATGAATGCAAATGTTATTGAATCAAAAACAAACAAGGAGAGCGTGAGATTTTATACTGGGCTCAGAGCCTGATTTTAGGCCTAAAGAGTAAACAAGGTCTAAATAGAACAAGAAGCCTCCAGAAAGGCTAATGTGTAGCTGCCAAGGGGGCGGGGGGCCCGTTGCCTCTCCAGCCTCCACAGCCCTGCTCAGGCGGCCCTGGGTCAGCCACACTGGCTGCTGCAGGAGTCACGGCAGTTGCAGGAAGTCACGGAAGTTGCAGGCTGCAGGTTGCAGGAAGCCTTACTAATAGATAATTACAGGTTTCAGAGTAGCAGCCGTGTTAGTCTGTATTCGCAAAAAGAAAAGGAGTACTTGTGGCACCTTAGAGACTAACAAATTTATTAGAGCATAAGCTTTAGTGAGCTGCATCCGATGAAGTGAGCTGTACTCACGAAAGCTTATGCTCTAATAAATTTGTTAGTCTCTAAGGTGCCACAAGTACTCCTTCTCTTTTTAATAGATAATTGTCCTCCCCTTGGTAAGATTGATTACCCAACAAGTGTCATTCTGATAAGGTCATGTTCCTCTTTCCTTATTCATTGGCTGAGTTTCTTGACAGCCAGTATACAGGGCACACCACTTCCACTAGCTAATGGAAATAAGCTTCTGAATTAAGCCATTATTGTTTTAGTAAGTCACCTCTGGACTCTTTAGTATTAATGCTCCAGAGTAAGTGCTACTTAGTAAGTCTGGCAGCACACTGCTCTACAGGGGGCTTGCCCTTGCACTGAGCATGCCCACCCAACCTTGCAGAGCTTGTGAAGATCACAGCCCTAGGTTGGCTGAAGGCTTCGCTTGCACTGTTTTCGTCCAACCCAACTCAAATCATTAGCTTTTCCTCCACATCCAGCCCATTCACTGCTCTTCAGCTATCTTTAGAAAGGGGATCCAGGCACTTCTCTCACTTTATTCCCATGATCTGTACTACTGTCTCAGCACCGTAAGCTAGAGTTTCTTTTGTCCCCTTTTCTATTTCAGGAGAGAGATACAGCTTCACGAGTGGAACTGAAGTGTCAGAGCTCCATGCAAGAGTTGAGAGGCTCTCAGAATTGGGGCAGTGATGCAGCGGCAGCTACAGCTGTCCCTTCTCTGTAGACCACAGATAGGGCCCTATGTTTTCAATGTTTATTTTTAGGGCTGTCGATTAATCACAGTTAACTCACACGATTAACTCAAAAAAATTAATCGCGATTCATCGCAGTTTTAATCGCACTGTTAAACAATAGAATACCAATTGATATTTATTACACATTTTGGATGTTTTTCTGCATCTTCATTGATAATTGTATTCTGTGTTGTAATTGAAATCAAAGTGTATATTATTTTTTATTACCAATATTTGAACTGTAAAAGTGATAAACAAAATAAATAGTATTTTTCAATTCACCTCATACTAGTACTGTAGTGCAATCTCTTTGCCATGAAAGTGCAACTTACAAATGTAGATTTTTTTATTACATAAAGACAAAACAAAGTCCACTCAGTCCTACTTCTTGTTCAGCCAATTGCTAAGACAAACAAGTGTGTTTACATTTACAGGAGATAATGCTGCCTGCTTCTTATTTACAATGTCACCAGAAAGTGAGAACAGGCATTTTCATGGCACTTTTGTAGCTGGCATTGCAAAGTATTTATGCAAACATTTGTATGCCCCTTCATGCTTCAGCTACCATTCCAGAGGACATGCTTTCATGCTGATGATGCTCTTTAAAAAAATAATGCGTTAGTTCAATTTGTGACTGAATTCTTTGGAGGAGAATTGTATGTCCCCTGCTCTGTTTTACCCGCATTCTGCCATATATATCATGTTATAGCAGTCTCGGATGATGACCCAGCACATGTTGTTCATTTTAAGAACACTTTCACTGCAGATTTCACAAAACACAAAGAAGGTACCAATATGAGATTTCTAAACATAGCTACAGCACTCGACCCAAGGTTTAAGAATCTGAAGTGCCTTCCAAAATCTGAGAAGGACGAAATGTGGAGTATGCTTTCAGAAGTCTTAAAAGAGCAACACTCCAATGTGGAAACAACAGAACCCAAACCACCACCAAAAAAAAAAAAAAAAATCAACCTTCTGCTGGCAGCATCTGACTCAGATAATGAAAATGAACATGCATCAATCTGCACTGCTTTGGATTGTAATCAAGCAGAACCTGTCATTAGCATGGATGCATGTCCTCTGGAATGGTGGTTGAAGCATGGAGGGACATATGAATCTTTAGAGCACCTGGCACATAAATATCTTGTGATGCCAGCTACAACAGTGCCATGCGAATGCCTGTTCTCACTTTCAGGTGACATTGTAAACAAGAAGTGCACAGCATTATCTTCTACAAATGTAAACAAACTTGTTTGTCTGAGTGATTGCCTGAACAAGAAGTAGGACTGAGTGGACTTGCAGGATCTAAAATTTTATGTTGTTTTATTTTTGAATGCAGGTTTTTTTGTACATAATTCGACATTTGTAAGTTCAACTTTCATGATAAAGAAATTGCACTACAGTACTTGTATTAAGTGATTTGAAAAATACTATTTCTTTTGTTTTTTTACAGTGCGAATGTAACCCACACACCTTCTGGGTGGGTGTTGTGTCCCATCTAGTGGCACCGAGACCACTTACAGAGAGAGATTAATGAGTTTGATCTACAGCCTTAGCTACCAGCCAGTTGCCTTTTAGCTCATGCGGTAGAACAGGGGTCGGCAACCTGCAGCACGCGAGCCGATTTGGACTGGCATGCTGCTGCCAGCCGGGGTCCCAGCCGCTGGCCCCGCTCAGCCCGCTGCCTGCCTGGGTGAACGGAACAGCCCGCTGCCTGTCTGGGGTTCTGTCCGCTGGCCCGGCACAGCCCACTGACAGTCTGGGGTTCCAGCCGCCAGCTCCTCGCCAGCCAGGGTCCCAGCCGCTGGCCTTGCTCACCTCGCTGCTGGTCTGGGGTTCCAGCTGCCCGGCTCCTGGCCCCCTGCCAGCTGGGGTCTGGGCCTCGGGCTCTGCTCAGCCCTCCTGCTGGCTTGGGATACTGGCAGCCAGCCCAGGGCTCTGCTCCTGGCCTGGGCCCAGAGCTCTGCAGCCCTTATCAAAAATTACACTACCATTAGCTTTGTATATTACAGTAATTGTTACAAAATGTATAATGTTAATAAATACATAGGTTTGATGAAACAAAGTGGTTGTACTTATATGCCTGTGCTTAATTTGTGTTTTTGATGATTTACCTTCTAAAAAAATCTTGCATGTCTCGCACCCCCGAAAGGGCATCTCTTACCCCCAGGGGGTGCATGCACCCCAGGTTAAGAACCACTGCACTAAACTGATAAGATCTGCATTTTAATTTAATTTTAAATGAAGCTTCTTAAACATTTTAAAAACCTTGTTTACTTTACATACAACAACAGTTTAGTTATATAATAAAGACTTATAAAGAGAGACCTTCTAAAAACGTTAAAATGTATTACTGGCACGCGAAACCTTAAATTAGAGTGAATAAATGAAGACTCGGCACACCACTTCTGAAAGGTTGCTGACCCCTGCGGTAGAGGCTCATGCACTAAGCTCCAGAAGTCCCAGGTTCAATCCTGCCTGCTGGCATTACACAAATACTTGTAATCAAAAATAAATAGAAAGTGAGCACTGTACACTTTGTATTCTGTTCTGTAATTGAAATCAATATATTTGAAAATGTAGAAAACATCCAAAAATATTTAAATAGTATTCTATTTTTGTTTAACAGTGTGACTAATCACATGATTAATCGTGCAATTAATCACGATTCATTTTTTTAATTGCTTGATGAGCCCTAATTATTTTATTTAATTTTCCCCAGGAATTTATTGGTGTTTATTACCACAACAACAAAAACAGGTGAAAATCAGTGCAAAAAACTATTTATAATTTTCTTGGATAAATATCGGGGTTTATATTGGTGGATGGAAAGACAGAGTAAAAAAGTATTCACTAGCTTAATGCTCTGAATTCTGTTCATCAATGTGATTTGCTGAAGAATTAAAACAGAACTCAAAACCCAAGGCCACTTCTGAGTTTAAGAAAACAATCTCTCTCTAATCCCCAAATAAAACTTTTTATTTGAATAAACAGTTTACTACTGAAGACTTGGAACTATTAGCCTATAAATACATTTAATAATTGGGCCACACTATTTGCAGCGCATACACTCAACTTCATCCTTTTCTTCAGTTTTTGTTTTTTTTAAATTTTTGAATAATTACTTGTGTTCTGAAACATGTTCTGATACAGATCTTCGTTTTCTTCCCATTTTAGTGTGTGTCAATTCTTTAAACCGTTATCTGCTAACAGCTTGAAATGTGTACGTGGTGGACGTGAGATTCATCAGTATGTTCAGATGTGCACGCACTTCAGAGCTTGCATGTGTGCCTCTTTGTTTATTGTATCTTCTAGACTAATACATAGCCTTGCTTCAACAGGCAGCTTTGCATATACACACAGACTAATGTATTAGTGTAAGACAGGGGTCTCGAACTCAAATGACCACGAGGGCCACATGAGGACTAGTATATTAGCCAGAGGGCTGCAACACTGACCACCCCCCGGCTGCCCTGGCCCCACCCCCACTCCACCCCTTCTGTGAGGCCCCGCCTCTTCCAACCCCTTTCCTGAAATCCCCACTCCAACTCCACCCCCTCCCTGCCCCCCAGGGGGTGCAGGATGCAGCTGGGGGTTCAGGGCAAGTGGTTGGAGGGCAGGGGGCAGGGTGCAGCAGGTGGCTCAGGGCAGGGGGTTGGGGTGCAGGAGGTGTGCGGGGTGTGGCAAGGGGCTCAGTGCAGGGGGTTGGGGTGCAACAGGGGGCTCAGGGAAGGGGGTCGGGCCCCCCCCAGGTCCTGGCCTCGGAGTGACGCAGGGGCAGGGCAGGCAGGGAGGGAGCCTGCCCTGCCCCTGGTGCGCCCCGGGCCGGAGCCGCTCTAGGTAAATGCTAGGGGCGCGGGGGTGCCGCGGGGAGCTGGTGGGCTGCAGAAAATAACCCCGTGGGCTGTGTGTTTGAGACCCCTGGTATAATACATATAGCTCATGCCATATATTGTATTTTCCTAGTCAAACAAGTTATTTTTTTATATATATTTGAACGATACAAAAGCAGGATGAAAATAAAATAAAAAAAAGAATAATACTTGTTGTAAAACCTGAGAATTTTTTGGTAAAAATCAGTTTAAACTGAAAACAAAGGGGCTTAATCACATAGTATTGAGGTGTCTGGGGAAAACCCTGCATTACCTCAGTTAGAGGCCTTGGCTGCCCAGGAGAGCTCACTCAATTGTGCTTGGGGAATGCCCGGTCGAAAAGGGACCCTGGCGGCTCTGGTCAGCACTGCTGACCGGACCATTAAAAGTCCGGTCAGCAGTGCAACAGGGCTAAGGCAGGCTCCCTGCCTGCTCTGGCTCCGCGTGGTTCCCAGAAGCTGCTGGCATGTACCTGCAGCCCCTAGGTGCAGGGCCGATCAGGAAAACTCTGTGTGCTGCCCCTGACCCGAGCGCCGGCTCTGCAGCTCCCACTGGCATGGAGCCACCTGCCACCCCTGCACCTAGGAGTTGGGCTGGACATGACGGCTGCTTCCGGGAGCTGCGGAGAGCCAAGGTAGGCAGGGAGCCTGCCTTAGCCCCACTGTGCCGCCAATCAGGAGCTGCCTGAGGTAAGCTCTGGCTGGAGCTTGCACCCCAACACCCGTCCCCAAGTGGGAACCCCATCCCACACCCTAATTCTCTTCCAGATCCCGCACCCCAATGCCTTGCCCTAGCACTGAGTCCCCTCCCATATCCAACCTCCCTCTTGGAGCCTGCACCCCCTCCTTCACCCCAACCCAAGCCCTGATCCCCTTCCCGCACCCAAACTCCCTCCTGGAGCCTGGACCCCACGCCCCCTCCCACACCCCAACCCCCAGTCCTGAGCCTGCTCCCACACTCCAAACCCCTCAGCTCCAGCTCAGAGCCCCCTCTCGCACCCCAAACCCCTCATCCTCAGCCCCACCCTGGAGCCCACACCCCAACCCCTGGCCCCTGCCCAGTGAAAGTGAGTGAGGGAGGGGGAGATGTTTTGACTGGGGGCTGGGGCCTCAGAGAAGGGGCGGGACAAGGGTGCTCCGCTTTATGTAATTGGAAAGGTTTCAGAGTAGCAGCCGTGTTAGTCTGTATTCGCAAAAAGAAAAGGAGGACTTGTGGCACCTTAAAGACTAACGCATTTATTTGAGCATAAGCTTTCGCGAGCTACAGCTCACTTCATCTGTAGCTCACGAAAGCTTATGCTCAAATACATGCGTTAGTCTCCAAAATGCCACAAGTCCTCCTTTTCTTTTTGTAATTAGAAAGTTGGCAATCTTAACTGCGCTTCAGCCAGCGATTTTGCAGGATAAATGACTAGTGCCCCCAGCCCCACATTATAAGGTGATGGGTAGGACACGTGTCTCCTCCCCACCCCGCCCCCAGCCTGGACCGTGCTCTCCCCCCTTTCCTGTGTGTGTGCCCGTGGGGGTCGCTGGCAGCCAGAGCTGGGGGGCACTTGACCCTTCGTGCCTCTGCCTGTCGCCTCCCCGCTGTAAGTCAATAGGCGACCGCAGGCCCCCCGCTGGGTGTTGACCAGACTGCGAGCAGCTTTGTAGTCACGCATCCGCCCCATTTATTGCTACGGGGTGCGAAAAATCTTCCTCTGGCCCCTCGATCAAAGCTTCACCCCGCCACAGTTGGCCCCGGCGGGGCCGGCCCACGTGCCCGCGCTGGGCCGGGGACTGTGCGGCGGGCGGGGCTGAGGAGGGGACGACGGCGGGGCAACCACGTGGGGGGCGGCGGGGCGCGGCTGCGGCCGGGGGACGCCGCGCGCCATTGGCCGAACGCGCCGGCGGGCCCCGCGGAGTTCTCGGGGGGCCCCGCCCCCTTGCGCCTCGGTCCCGTCCCCGGCTTCCCGTGGGGCCGCGCGGCGCGGCGCGGCGCGCGGGAAGGGAAAATGGCGGCGGCGCTGGCCGGGCGGAGCTGCCTGGAGCTGAGCGGGGCCGAGCGCGGCCCGCGCCGCCGGCTCCGGGAGCTCGCGCTGAGCCCGCCAGGTACCGGGACCCCTCCCCGCCTAGCCCCGCCCCCGGGACTCCTCTCCCCGCCCCCGGGACCCCCCCCCCCCGCCTCTGCCTGGCCTCCGGGACACCCCGCCTGTCCCCCACCGCTCCCGCGGCACGCCCCCTCGGGCTGCCCCTGCCACCAGCCCGCCCTTGCGGCACCTGGCCCGGAGGGCTGCGCCTCCCCGCCTTGCCCACGCTCACCCCTTCCCTTCCCCGCAGGTGCCAGCGTGGGCCCCGGAGCCGGGCGCTACGCCGACGGCGCTGGCGGGTTCTGCTACCAGGAGAGCGCCCAGCTGGTGTCGGTCACCAGGAACCGCTTCATCCACTGGTACGTGTGGGCGGGGGGGGGGGGAGCGCCTGGGTATCGGGGACTCTGCCAGGCGCACCCCATGTTGCCTCTGCCCTGGCCTGTGTATTGCCTGCCCCATGGCGAGTACTGCCGCTGGGCAGGTATCGCCCCCTGGGCTAGCGGGAGGCAGGGGTCTCAGGCTGCTCTTCCCCTGCGGGGGGTGTGGGGGTGTGTGTGTGTCTGTGTGTTTCAGAGTAGCAGCCGTGTTAGTCTGTATTCGCAAAAAGAAAAGGAGGACTTGTGGCCCTTCAGAGACTAACGAATTTATTAGAGCGTAAGCTTTCGTGAGCTACGGCGGTGTGTGCGTGCGCGGGTGGTGAGATGCCAGTTCAGTGCAAGGCGTCCCTTTAAAGTCAGTGGATTGGATTGGAGCGTGTGCCCAAGGGCCTTTCTGAATGGGATGAAGTGCTGCATGGAGGTCCTGAGTAATAGTTACCGGGAACAAGCCCATGGCTCCCTGTAACAGGATACCTTTGTCTGCCTGCTGCAGAGCCTATGGCCAGGTTGACACTAGGAAATTAGGTCAGTATAACTATGTTGCTCAGGGGTGTGACGGATCCATATCTCTGAGCAATGCAGTTAAACTGACCCTACTCCTGTAGTAGATCCTACACTAACTCCCATCAACCTAGCTACCGCCTCCCTGGGAGGTGGAGTATCTATGTGAATTGGAGAAGCCCTCCTGTTGGGTAGGTAGCGTCTTCACTGCAGCGCTACACTGGTGCCACTCCAGTGTAGACCTGCCCTGTCAGTCTAAACCTGTGTTGTGCTGATCACTGCTGACCTGAGAGGCCTCACAATCGTCAACATAAAAAGCTTTTTTTATTTTTTCAGGACCACTTCTGGAGACACTTTGGAGCTGGTGGAGGAGTCTCTGGATATAAACCTCCTGAATAATGCCATTCGGCTCAAAATCCAGAATTGTAGCCTCTTACCCGGAGGAGTACATGTGTGTGAGACACAGAATCTCGTTGTCATCTTGATTGTGACCAATCAGACTGTGCATCGTCTGGTTCTGCCACACCCTGCTCGCATGTACAGGAGTGTAAGTAGTCTGGGTGGAAATAATTGTGTACTTGTTTCAAGAAAATAGTTTGTAGCTAGTTTACTTGAATTATCTTTTAAAATCAAAGATTGGTCTTGGCATAGACATTGCTGTGGCATGGATCATTGGAACAAGCTTTGATGGAAAGTGATCTGAAACCTGTAGGTTCTCCACCTAGCATTTTTTGGATTTTTAAAAACTAGTTTAGAGCATCTTTTAGTATACAAACCTGCTGAAATAGTGGTGCACATACTACACTGAATATTGCATGTACATATGAAATATATGTCTCTGCTAATTAGCTTTTTGAATACTAAGATTAGGATTTTCAGAGGCTTCTAGGGAGCTAGGCATCTAGATCCATGGGAACTTGAACACTGGGGCCTAAGTTGCTTGAAATCTGTGACCATTACCATTTCAAGAGATGTAGAGCAGGAGTGCAAGCTCAGGGTGTCTCTCTTTAGATCCCAAAGACTCCATGTTTATAGTCACTTGTGCAACTGATTCCCAAATTTTTCTGGTTGAGACTCCTTTACAGATATGACACACATTCTTAGTTCCCGAACCAAACGATCCCAGATCACTGGCCAAGTGAAGTGAGGCCATATGCTATACTCAGAGACCAGAAGGGCCTATTATAGTCATTTTGTCTGACCTTCTGGATAACACAGGCCAGAGAACTTCCCCAAAATAATTCCTAGAGCAGAACTTTTAGAAAAACATCCAATCTTGATTTAAAAATTGCCAGTGATGGAGAATACACCACAAGCTTGGTAAATTGTTCCAATGGTTAGTTACGCTCACTGATAAAAATGTCTGCGTTATTTCAGGCTGAAATTTGATAATTTTTGAAAACTGCATATGATCAATTCCAAAAATTCTGGAGGTGCCCTAGACATCAAAGGGCAGAACCCTATTAATGTTGGTGAAAACAGAAAACTGGAAAAGCCCAATTTTCAATAAAATCCACAGTTGATCACTCATGATGCAGGGGTGATAGTCACTTCACAGAAGCCTGTGGCAGGGGAGCAGGGTCACTCTGGATACAGTGGTGTGAGGCAGTGACTTCAGAGTTAAGCGTGACATTTGGGTTAGGGTTAGTGCGTCTCTTGCCTTCCAACTCTAGCCATGGACAGGCCCGCCCAGCTGGGCATGGCCAGAGTCAGGGTGAGGGGCCCAGCTAGGTGTATAGCTGGGCCTACATAAGCCATGAAGTGTGCAACCCTCCAGTTATTTTGTGGAATGCAAAGCACTTGTGCAGGAATGTGGTAGTGTTATCAAGATCTTGGCACGTACCTGGGAGGGAGAGTAGGTCCACCAATAAATCAATTATCTAATCCACTTACATTTCTAGATCCACTCTTAAATGGTCATCCCTTCCCAGCTAAAAATAACCAAATTTAGGTGACCAGAGAATTTGCATCAAAAGATCTTTTCTCAGTAAATAAAAGCCAGGAGTAGTGGAGATCATGCGTTTGTCATTCCTCTGGCAGTTCCATTTTTATATCTCTAGTCTTAACAGTTCTGTGTGTTCTTGGGACCTGGACTCTTCTTTTTTTTTTTTTTTTTTTTCCCTCTCTCTCTAACAGGAGCTGATAACAGAGGGTCAGATGCAGTCTGTATTTACAGATATTGGAAAAGTTAATTTTAGGGACCCTTCAAACTATCACATGATCCCCTCCATTCCTGGACTGGCCTCTAATTCCACTGCTTCAGCGGCTTGGCTTAGCAGTGATGGGGAGGCTCTCTTTGCTCTGCCGTCTTCTTCAGGAGGAATATTTGTCCTCAAGCTACCTCCTCATGATGTACATGGTAAGAGTTGGGAGTAGAGTATGTAACCATGAGTATGTATTTATAAAGCATGTGCTAGTGTTTCTCACACCTTCACCAATTGTCCTGCCTATGCAAAAACAGCCATTTCATTCTGGTATAGAAGGTGATACATAGTGAAGGAGGACCATGATTAGATTAATACTGGTCGGGATCCAGATATAGAGTACAGGCTTCACACTCCCCGATTTGACTTTGTCTGTGCCTCTCGGTCCTGACCTGCAGCATGCCTTCCTATTTCAGTTTTGGGCTTCCGTTGATTTTGATTTTTGTCTTGGGTGCTTATTGTAATCTTACTCCCAAAATGCATGAGATCATTCAGGCCCATTGAAGCAACAAATGATATTCTGCACATTGCTCAGCAGTTTCATTTCCATTTTTTTTCAGGGATAGTTTCAGTTGTGGAGTTGAAGCAGAGCTCTGTGATGCAACGTTTGCTTACAGGTTGGATGCCAACTGCTATCAGGTTAGTGTTGTCATGTGACACATAGGATTGTCTCTTTTAACCCTCTGTATGGAAGCACGTGGATTGTATTCAGATAAAGTCAAAGGTAGACAAGCTCACTTCAGGAGTAATGCTCAGCATGTAAATAGCACTTTTAAAAAGAGGTGAGGACCTTGCTGTAGGACACGCAGCAAGGCACGGTGACAAAATTGGGCTCCGGAGTGAGGAGCTGGCTTTGTCCATTTTACTGTGCTGCCTCTGGGTCTGCGTGGCTGAGATCTCCATGAACATGTTACATTTAGTAACTGGCCTTTGGACTTTTACCCAGGAGTGGGCAGGCAGCCAGTGCAGATTAAAAATTCCGAGTATGCTCTCTTCCCAGAAATCTACTGGTGACCGATGCATGGATCACCGTGGTCCGTATTTGTGCATAATAGGTGAAATCTCTTGGGTAGCTGAAGACAAGACAAGGTGTTCCTAGCCGCTGCTACTCTATGGGCATCTGAAAGCGGGAACGAGTCCAGTAACACCTCAGATTACTTTGACAACCGTTGGGAAGCTCTCCATAATTTAGGGAGCCAATATGGATCTGACCAGTTCAAAATGCTTCCTCCTGCCTTGACTTTCATAAGAACATAACTCTCCATTCTGGGTCAGACCAATGATCGATCTAGCCCAGGAGCCTGTCTTCCGACAGTGGCCACTGCCAGATGCTTCAAAGGGAATGAACAGAACAGGGCAATTTCAAGTGATCCATCCCCTGTTGTCCAGTCCCAGCTTCTGGCAGTCAGAGGCTTAGGGACATGCACTAGCTACTGATGGACCTATTCTCCATGAACTTCTCATTCTTTTTTTTGAACCATTTATAGTTTTGGCCTTCACAACATCCCCAAGCAACGAGTTCCACAGGGTGACTGTATGCTGTGTGAAGAAATACTTCCTTATGATTGTTTTAAACCTGCTGTCTATTAATTTAACTGGGTGACCCCTAGTTCTTGTATTTATATGAAGGAGTAAATAACACTTTCATAGAATATCGGGGTTTCAAGGGACCTCGGGAGGTCATCTAGTCCAAGCCCCTGCTCAAAGCAGGACCAATCCCCAACTAAATCATCCCAGCTTGGGATGGAAGGAGAATCCACCCTCTCCCTAAGTAACCCATTCCAGTGCTTCACCACCCTCCTAATGAAAGTTTTTCCTAATATCCAACCTAAACCTCCCCCACTGCAACTTGAGACCATTGCTTCTTGTTCTGTCACCAGGTACCACTGAGAACAGTCTAGATCCATCCTCTTTGGAACCCCCTTTCAAGTAGTGGAAAGCAGCTATCAAATCCCCCCTCATTTTTCTCTTCTGCAGACTAAATAATCCCAGTTCCCTCAGCCTCTCCTCATAAGTCATGTGCTCCAGCCTCCTAATCATTTTTGTTGCCCTCCGCTGGACTCTTTCCAATTTTTCCACTTCCTTCTTGTAGTGTGGGGCCCCAAACTGGACACACTACTCCAGATGAGGCTCACCAATGCCGAATAGAGGGGAATGATCATGTCCCTCGATCTGATGGCAATGCGCCTACTTATACAGCCCAAAATGCGGTTAGCCTTCTTGGCAACAAGGGCACACTGTTGACTCGTATCCAGCTTCTTGTCCACTGTAACCCCTAGGTCCTTTTCTGCAGAACTGCTGCCTAGCCACTCGGTCCCTAGTCTGTAGCAGTGCATGGGATTCTTCTGTCCTAAGTGCAGGACTTTGCACTTGTCCTTGTTGAACCTCATCAGATTTCTTTTGGCCCAATCCTCTAATTTGTCTAGTTCCCTCTGTATTCTATCCCTACCCTCCAACGTATCTACCACTCCTCCCAGTTTAGTGTCATCTGCAAACTTGCTGAGGGTGCAATCCACGCCATCCTCCCTCACTCCTGATCCGATAATGAACAAAACCGGCCCCAGGACCGACCCTGGGGTCACTCCACTTGATACCGGCTGCCAACTAAACATGGAGCCATTGATCACTACCCGTTGAGCCTGATGATCTAGCCAGCTTTCTATTCACTTTATAGTCCATTCATCCAGCCCATTCTTCTTTAACTTGCTGGCAAGAATACTGTGGGAGACGGTATCAAAATCTGTGCTAACGTCAAGGAATAACACGTCCACTGCTTTTCCCTTATATACAGAGTCAGTTATCTCACCATAGCAGGCAATTAGGTTAGTCAGGCATGACTTGCCCTTGGTGAATCCATGCTGACTGTTCCTGATCACTTTCCTCTCCTCTAAGTGCTTCAGAATTGATTCCTTGAGGACCTGCTCCATGATTTTTCCAGGAACTGAGGTGAGGCTCACTGGCCTGTAGTTCCCCAGATCCTCCTCCTTGCCTTTTTTAAAGATGGGCACTACATTAGCCTTTTTCCAATCATCCAGGACCTCCCCCGATCACCATGAGTTTTCAAAGATAACGGCCAATGGCTCTGCAATCACATCCGCCAATTCCTTTAGCACTCTCGGATGCAGCGCATCCAGCCCCATGGACTTGTGCTTGTCCAACTTTTCTAAATAGTCCCAAACCACTTTTTTCTCCACAGAGGGCTGGTCACCACCTCCCCATGCTGTGCTGCCCAGTGCAGTAGTCTGGGAGCTGACCTTGTTTGTGAAGACAGAGCAAAAAAAAAAAAAAAAAGCATTGAGTACATTAGCTTTTTCCACATCCTCTGTCACTAGGTTGCCACCCTCATTCAATAAGGGGCCCACACTTTCCTTGACTTTCTTCTTGTTGCTAACATACCTGAAGAAACCCTTCTTGTTACTCTTAACATCTCTTGCTAGCTGCAACTCCAGGTGTGATTTGGCCTTCCTGATTTCACTCCTGCATGCCCGAGCAATATTTTTATACTCTTCCCTGGTCATTTGTCCAATCTTCCACTTCTTGTAAGCTTCTTTTTTGTATTTAAGATCATCAAGGATTCCACTGTTAAGCCAAGCTGGTCACCTGCCATATTTACTATTCTTTCTACACATCGGGATGGTTTGTCCCTGTAACCTCAATAAGGATTCTTTAAGATACAGCCAGCTCTCCTGGACTCCTTTCCCCCTCATGTTCTCCCAGGGGGGATCCTGCCCATCAGTTCCCTGAGGGAGTCAGAGTCTGCTTTTCTGAAGTCCAGGGTCTGTATTCTGCTGCTCTCCTTTCTTCCTCGTGTCAGGATCCTGAACTCGACCATCTCATGGTCGCTGCCTCCCAGGTTCCCATCCGCTTTTGTTTCCCTTACTAATTCTTCCCTGTTTGTGAGCAGCAGGTCAAGAAAAGCTCTGCCCCTAGTTGGTTCCTCCAGCACTTGCACCAGGAAATTGTCCCCTACGCTTTCCAAAAACTTCCTGGATTGTCTGTGCACCGCTGTGTTGCTCTCCCAGCAGATATCGGGGTGATTTAAGTCTCCCATGAGAACCAGGGCCTGCAATCTAGTAACTTCCATTAGTTGCTGGAAGAAAGCCTCATCCCCCTGCTCTGGTGGTCTATAGCAGACTCCCACCATGACATCACCCTTGTTGCTCACACTTCTAAACTTAACCCAGAGACTCTCAGGTTTTTCTGCAGTTTCATACTGGAGCTCTGAGCAATCATACTGCTCTCTTGCATACAATGCAACTCCCCCACCTTTTCTGCCTTGCCTGTCCTTCCTGAACAGTTTATATCCATCCATGACAGTACTCCAGTCATGTGAGTTATCCCACCAAGTCTGTTGTTCCAATCACATCATAATTCCTTGACTGTGCCAGGACTTCCAGTTCTCCCTGCTTGTTTCCCAGGCTTCTTGCATTTGTGTATAGGCACTTGAGATAATTTGCTGTTTGTCCTGCTTTCGTAGTATGAGGCAGGAGCCCTCCCCTCTTGCGCTCTCCTGGTCGTGCTTCTTCCCGGTGTCCCACGTCCCCACTTACCTTAAGGCTTTGGTCTCATTCCCCCGGTGAACCTAGTTTAAAGCCTTCCTCACTAGGTTAGCCAGCCTGCTGTCAGAATAAATGTTTCCCCACATGGGGAGATTCAGTACAATTAGTAAAACTTTCCTATGTTAAGGATTCCTGAAATGTATGTTGTGCTAAAATGCTGCCTGCATGCATCCTTGTGATCTTCACCAAAGGGGGACAGTTAGAGACTGGGTGGTAATTGGCAAGTTCAGGTGACTTTGAGGAGCGAGGTGTTAAATGTTCTAAGTAACTTGTTACTGTCCTCAGTTTGCGCGTGCTTGCTCTCTCTCTTCACCTCCCCCCGCCCCCCGTGGTCTGACCACATTACATTACATTTTGATTAAAAAGCTACAGTGATATAAAATTAACATGGCACAATTAAATGGCTTAAAAGCTAGCTAACTGATAGGTATCAAAATGTAACTGTAAACAGGAAATCATCGAAGAGGGGTGTTTCTAATGGGGTCCTTCAGGGATCACTTCTTGGCTTTACCCTATAACACTTTATAACAATGGAAGAAAATCATCACTGAAAGTTTTCAAGTGACACCAAAATATGAAGAGGACAGGTCACTGATACAGAGCAAACTGGATCTCTTGGTAAACTTGGTACAAGCAAATTATGCGTGTTTTAATATGGCTAAATGTAAATGTATATGTCTAGGAACAAAGAATGTAGGCCACGCTTAGGATGGGGGACTCTTTTTCAGAGTCATTGCTTCCCAGGATAGATTTTATTTTATTTTATCTTTTTTCTTGGAGGGATTGATAATCAGCTGAACATGAGCTCTCAGTACAACTCTGTGGCCAAAAGGCCTAATGTGCTCCTTGGATGCATAATTAGGGGTATCTCACATAGGAGCAGAGAGGTTATTTTACCTCTGTATTTGACACTGGTGTGACTGCTGCTAGAATCCTGTGTCCAACACTTCAACAAGGATGTTGATATATTGGAGAGGGGCAGAGAAGAGCCACGAGAATGATTAAGTGACTGGAAAACCTGCCTTCTAGCGATAGATCCAAGGAGCTCATTCTATTAGCTTAGCAAAGAGAAGTTTAAGGGATGCGTTGATCGCAGACTAAGAACCTACATAAGGAATAAATATTTAATAGTGGGTTATTCAATCTAGCAGAGAAAGGCCTAAAACCATCCAGAGACTGGAAGTTGAAGCTAGAAATTCAGACTGGAAATAAGGTGTAAATTTTGAACAATGGGAGCAATTAACCATTGGAACAATTTACCAAGGGTTGTGGTGGATTCTCCATCACTGACATTTTTTTTTAAATCAAGATTGGATGCATTTCTGAAAGCTCTGCTCCAGGCATTATTTCAGGGAAGTTCTCTGTCCTGTGTTATCCAAGAGGTCAGATTAGATGATCACAACAGTCCCCTCTGACCTTTGAATCTGAGTAATTATTCACCTGTTACGCTGTAAGCCCCTTGTGACAGGGAGCTCATTGTCTGTCTTGTGTGCACAGAGATTCCTTCCCCTCAGTGCAGTGACTACTTAATGAAATCCTTCTGAATGACTGCTTGTGTTTTCAGAGGTGACCAAGGCCCTTCAGACCTTCCTGTCAGCCTCTCTGTTCACTGCCTTGAGCATGATGCCTTCCTGTTCGCACTCTGCCAGGATCACAAACTCAGGATGTGGTCTTACAAAGTGAGTGAGTGTTTTGGGTTGTGATTTGCTCTGCAGATGGGGTTGATTCAGGGCTAGTCACATCACGTAGTTGATATTGAGGTGCTGTGAGACCGAGGATGGGCTGTTGATTCTGAGACTTAGCTAAACTGGTGCTCCATGGACTGGCCGTGAGTTTGTTGAGTAGCAGGATTTCAGGGAACACAAAGAAATGATCAAGTCTTGACTCCTATTAATATTTTACTTGGAAATTGTATGATTTCTAGACATACTGAAGTCTTCAAACATCAGACAGGTAACAGTGTGGGCAACAAGTTAGCAAGCTTACTGCACTGCCTTATCATGGTGTCTAGGACCACTTCTAGTGGGGGAAGGTACTTGGATCTCTATGCTAACTCAGTCCTTGCCCTTTCCTGAGACGACTAACAGGAGTGCGTCTTGTAACAGGGGCTACTTGTCCACCAGAGAACTTGACTGAATGCGCCAGCTTGCTGAACACAACTCACTCTGAGCACCATATCCAAGCACCAATTCCCTGAGCCCACATACTCTCTCAGCTAGTTTGAATGGTTCAGGGGGGATGGGATTGTAGTTTTCTGTGCAGGCCCCCTCCTGGTCTTTCAGAGCACACGCTCAGTCAGAGGCAAGATCAGGAGAGCAAAACAAATGAACTGTGTTTCAGATAGTTGTACAGGCCATTCATATTGCTTCAGCTTACTTGGAGAACGGATCAGTGCAGACTTGTGTTTAAATGCGTGGCTCTCCAGAAGGCTGCGAGGGAGACAAGTCTAAAAGACTAGAAATCTCTTAATAGCATTTGAGGATGTAACAAAGATGTAACATAGCTATTAAAGCAGGATTCCCCACCTTGAGGAGATGCCAAGCTAGTCTGAGGAAGGGGGAACCAGATAGAGAAGAGCAGCCATACGCAGAAAGCTGCATGACACTGGATCCACTCTGATTCTCCACTGTAAATATGCTTCTGTCAGTTCAGCAGTGGGTAGTTTCTTGAAACCCACATTCCTTCCAGGCAGTCCCTGGCTACAGGAATGCTCAAACATAGGGCCGCAGGCCCAACAAGCAGCACAAGCTTTGTGTGTTTGCATTCACAACAGGCAGTTCAGCTGCCAGAGCATGTCTCTCCCTCCCAAAGTGTCACATGGCTGCCCCCACAAGGGCAAGCTGTAGCCTTCATATAAGTGAAGGGAAGAAGGCAGAAGGAGAAATTAGGGGAGCAGAAATCACACACACAGGGGAAAGCAATGAAAAGGAAAACAGGCATGGGGGGGGGAAGAGAATAAAGGGGAAAAATGCACCTGGGGCTAGTCCAGGATAAGGTGTGGTCCGAGAGAAGGTGGGGAACTGCTGCTGGACTTGCATATTAAAGGACAGGAGGTGGAAAAGCTGAAGCCCCTAACTTTCCTTTGTGCTGCTTATCTGCTGTCTTTGTTCTGGGCAGGACCAAATGTGTCTGATGGTAGCTGACCTGCTGGAGTTCGTGCCTGTGAATAAGGACCTGAGGCTCGCTGCTGGAATGGGACATCGATTGCGGCTGGCCTATTCGCAGTCACTGGGGCTCTACCTTGGTGTTTATATGCATGCACCCAAGCGAGGACAGGTATAAAATGACTGGAACCTTCAAGACTCCTCTTATAGGCAAAGACAGTGAATTATTGGGATGCTCCCAGTTTTGTATAGGGTTGCACATAATAGCAAAGAGAGCATTTGCTAACATGCACTGCACGGAATAATATCTTCTGAATAGTGTTTCTCATTCCAAAACACTTTGCGAGATGCTCATGCGTCTTTGCTTTGGGAGTAGAACTTTCCATGTTTGGTGTCTGCCAGTGGGTCTGCTGTTCGGGAAATGGAGGAAGAGGAAAAGGGATTTGCTTTTGAGAATGGGTAGAGTGGAGCAACGTTATCCTTATAACAAATTCTTGCACTGCTTTTTAAAATCTGAAGCGAATTGGGAGCAGAAATTTGAGGTTTGATGTAGTGATAAACCTTGGGGCAAAGGGTCTTGTAGAGGCTGGTTTTGATTTAGCCCAGTTATGGAGGTTTTCAAATAATTCAAGATGGGAGTTTTAGTGAGCTACTGTTGTGTGTGGGGAAGCTACTTTCCAGCTGTGTAAATCAGGGCTGCACAGACATGCGTAACTAAGATGAGCAAGAAGCCCTACTTCGTTCACTCCATGTTTAACTATTGAAAGTGTGCAGAATTTGCATATTAAGTGCTTAGAGCCAAGCACCATCGCAAATGGCATGCTCAGGATGCATAAAACAATGCACAAACTGGTTTCACATTTGGTGTTCTGGTGGGGCTGGGGAGTACTTTGTGACAAAAAGGCATCTAGGTGATTTCCAGCAACCAAGTACCCGGGAGTTAAACCTTAAGGCTGTAAAGTAAAGCCGCCAAAAGTGTGTAAATGATCCAACAGCATTAACTCTGGGCCCTGGGGGTGTATGCATCTTGATAGTCTTTACTTATGTTCCTTAGATTCATAGATACTAAGGTCAGAAGGGACCATTCTGATCATCTAGTCCGACCTCCTGCACAATGCAGGCCACAGAATCTCACCCACCCACTCCTACGAAAAACCTCACCTATGTCTGAGCTATTGAAGTCCTCAAATCGTGGTGTAAAGACTTCAAGGAGCAGAGAATCCTCCCTCAAGTGACCTGTGCCCCATGCTACAGAGGAAGGCAAAAAACCTCCAGGGCCTCTCCAATCTGCCCTGGAGGAAAATTCCTTCCCGACCCCAAATATGGCGATCAGCTAAACCCTGAGCATATGGGCAAGATTCACCAGCCAGATACTACAGAAAAATGTTCCTATACAATAATTTCTGTAGGAGCCCTGCCTTATTCAATTCACGGTGAATGAGGCAGGGATGCAGCATTTATTTTTAAATATGTTGCGAGAACAGATATATACAATGTCAACCAGTTTCCTTTTGTGAACACTCTAGAACCCAGCATGAGTATATTTTAAATTATTTTTGTGCTCACTGTTTACGTAGCACACTCATTCACGGTTGTAATTGCAAGCAGAATGTGGCCCTCGGGGAGTATGGATTGGCAGGTCCCTTATTGTGTGCACCAAATGCCTTTTAGGTGAATGTGTCACTTTAACTTTGGCAGCTCCTGGGTTGAGTGCTGTATTTTGCATTAATATGCATTGTGCTGGCATGGAGGAGTTCCGCTCCTGGACCTGGGCCCATTGTGCTAGGCGCTGTACAGACATGGAACAAACAGGTGGTTCCTGCCTCAGAGAGTTTACACCTTCACTACATAGTTTAGAACAAACAGTCATTGTGCAGATTGGGATCTCTTAGCCAATCAGAGTGCTTGGGGTTTCAGAGTGGAGTGGTACAGCTGTCAGTGTGCGCGCGCAGCATCTCTGAGTGACGCAGTTGCATTTTAGTATAGTATGCACTGCCTTGCACTACTTGACACTATTTCTTTCAATCATAAGATACAAAACAAAGTACCTCAGTATCAGGGGCTTGGATAACACTGTGATGGGCATGGGATAAGAACCTGAGTAGAACAGTTTTACTGTGTCGCTTTGATAGCATCTTTATTTTAATTAGGGTGACTTTTTTCCAACCATTGACTTACCTTGTGTGTGTGCAGTTCTGTGTTTTCCAGCTGGTGAGCACTGAGAGTAACCGCTATAGTCTTGATCACATATCCTCCCTATTCACCTCTCAGGTGAGTGCCAATGCTACACTCCTTGGGGAGGGGGAGGGTGGGATACAAAACTAGTAGTGGGCAGAGTCTCACTGGAAGAAGTGTACAGATCCATAAATCAGATATAAGCTTGGGGACTTTTAGTAAGAATAAACAGGGTCTGGGTTTGCTCCTGTGAATGTAACAAAATAACGTTACATTTTTCTCTGGCTTATGCACTTGTACGCAGTGAGAGTTAACTTTAAACATCACTTGCATTTTCAGTATGTTAATCAAGTCTCCATGCTGTCTCTTTCTCCTAGGAGACGCTTGTTGATTTTGCCTTAACACCAGCTGAAATCTGGGCACTGTGGCACGATGATGAGAATCAGACTATTGTGAAATACATCAACTTTGAGCAGTGGGTCTCCCTCCTGTTTTACTGGTTAACCTTGTGGGATAGTAATTACAACGGTCACTATTATTGTTTTGTTAAAATCATTCCTACATTTGCTTCCCTCCACTTGCTTCCTTTCCTCTTGACTTGTGCTCAGTTTGTTAATTTCCTTAATATCCCATGGCGCATGGCGTCTGTCCACTCCTTTCTCCTTGTAACATAGGTTGTTTAGATTTTTAACTCTGTTTGATTATAGCAGCTAGAGCTATGATAGCAAGAAAGCAGGGTTAAGAACTCGGAGGTCTGGCATGATTAGAAGATCACAGGGAACATCTATGCCACTTCCAGCTTCTTCCTCACACTTTTTTGCCAACTTTTACATATTCATGTGGGGCAAGTAGGAGTTGTTTGGAGGACCAGCGAGTAAAGATATTAGTTTATTCATTGGCAAGTAGAATCATAGAATATCAGGGTTGGAAGGGACTTCAGGAGGTCATCTAGTCCAACCCCTGCTCAAAGCAGGACCAATCCCCAATTTTTGCCCCAGATCCCTAAATGGCCCCCTCAGGGATTGAACTCACACCTCTGGGTTTAGCAGGCCAATGCTCAAACCACTGAGCTATCCCTCCCCCCGACAAGTAGGTGGACAAGTAGACACTGTATCTGGGCTCCTGGACTGACTGAAATAGTTGGGTAAAATGATTTACAAGTGTCCTGCTTCCCTTTAGGCACATGAATCTGCCATTAACTGGGCAGAGTTTCAGAATCAGCCCATCTCTACATATGTCAGTAAAACAAAGGGAGGGCACAACATGATATCACAACGATGGGCTTGGGATAAGAATCTAGATAGCTGGCTAGATAAATCCGTGGGTTAACTGAACAGCAGAGTAAACAGAAATAAGGATTGTGGCAAGGCACCCCTTCTGCCTCGCTGGGCTTAGTGCTCCCTCCTCTGGCAGGGACAGGGCCTGGGGTAAATCAGCCTCCCCTCTGGAGTGTGTCAGTCTTCCCTCTTCGGGGTTTGTTTCTCAGAGCCTTCCCAGTAGGCCTCGGGGCAGTTATGAGGAGTGCTCTTCTGCCAAACAAAGGGGAACAGGTCTATAAAGCAGCAAAACAAAAAGGGAATACCTTTCCCTGACCCCCTCATTAGGGCAGGTGTTGTCCTGTCACTGGCCCCGGGGTGTCAGTCCTTCCCCTAAACAGGCACTGGGTTTTGGGTGTCTCCCCTATGGGGAGGAGTGCAGTCTCTCACACTGGAGAAGCCTATCTCCCAGCTGCCTCCAGCCTTGCAGCAGTTTCTTTCCTCTCTTCTCCCTTCCCGTCCCCCACCACCACCCTGAGAGATTTTAACAGATTTCAGGCAGCCCTTAATTGGATTCGGGTGTCCCTAATTGACCTGAAGTAACCCCTTCCCAGCTTGTAGGAAAAAGGGCCTTTAGCATTCTAGGGCTAACATACCTGTTTCCCCAGACCCTCCTGCAGCCGTCCGGACTGACTTTGTCACAGGATGTAGCACTTGTACATAAGTCATTAGTCATCTTGCTTTAGATTATCCTACCATATGCCCCATCTGGACCAGCACTGATTACTGGTGAAAATACTATAGTTAAACTCACTTCAGACTAGGATTACCAGAGAGTTTAGTGTTCACCGCGACTGAGCATACATGACTGACGAAAATTCTTTTTTCCTCAGAAATATCGCAGGCCAGTGGAACCAAGTGTTTGTGCAGTCTCTGCCAGAAGAGGAAGTGAATATTGGAGATGACCAAGACCCTAGGGTGAGTGGACAATACAATACCAACCAGAAGTAACTTGGGCTGTGTCCCTAGCTTCCTTTCTATCTTTTGCTGCAGGAGACGGAAATAGAAAGACCGTTGGGATAGATCAGTGAATGCAATATAACTTTATTTTGTACGTTGTCCTTTATAGAAACGGTATCTTTAAAGCTTCACAGAATTAAATGAGACAACAGACACATAGCATACATTACAGTGGTGTAAAACACTTAAACTGGCCTCAAGACCAGTAGTTGAGGAGGAACAGAAATTGTTATAAGCAAGGGAGAAAGTCTTTCAAGATGAGATATGTAAACAGCTTGACGTCCGTGAGCAGAGGGATACAGGATGGCTGCTTCTGATGGCAGGAGCTGTGAAGAAGGCCGATTGAGAGACTAGAGCAAACGTGGATTTCCAGCTTGAGTAGGAATGAGGATCCAATGGAGTGGTCTAAGGATGGGGTGAAAGCAGAAGCATTAAGCTACTTAGTGGATGTAATGAGGCCGGAGGAGGTAGAAAAGAAGGCTGAGGGCAGAGCTGTATAAAACTCTGAAGAGGGGAGAGTGAGTTGGAATTTGATACAGTAAGGGATTTTACTGTGAATTAGGGCAGTTGGAGATTGAAAGGAAGGACGTGAATTCCTCAGGTCTGGAAAGGTGATCTGGGAGGAGAGGCGTTAATGGGACTGAAGGGAGCACAGGAATTGTCAGTGCCATGGGAAGGGGAGTAGAAATTGGACAAGGCAGCCTGAAGGTGCTCCTTGCTCCTCATTGCACACGATACAGGTGGGATGGAAAGAGGGGGTGTTGAATTCTAGGGGATGCTGAATTCTAAGGGGTGCTATGAAACCAAACCCTCAGTTTTACCAGCACTAAGGAGCTGTGCTGCCTTCTGCCCCCATGAACAGGAAAGATAGTCACTTCTTTGCGGTCTCCTTTCAGGTTGTTAGCTGCGGAGTTCATCCCTGCAGAGCGTGTCTGGCTGCTTTTCATTCTGGGGGTGACTTACCTCATTCTGTGAGAGACTAGATCATCTATGCTGGGTTTCAGATTGTCAGAGTCCTTTTGCAGAATAAACCACTGAAAGGCCAGTATCCTGTAATTTACAGTGCCACCTGTTAGCAGGCTCCTGCAGAAGAGATGTCTAGAATGATGAACTGTAATTAGAAGCCTGCATCATTTTGCATAAATATGCTTCTCTGAATTACCATTTCGTTCTTTCACAGGAAACTTATTTGGAGTCTCTCTTCATGCCTGGTCGGTTCACAAATGCTGCTCTACTCAAAGCTCTACAGGTTAGCAAACAATCAGTTTGTGCTTCCTTAGTTCTAGCCACTTTGTGCCACTTCTGGCTGCACAAAGTGAACATGGGCCAGTAGAGGAGGAGAACTCTCAGCTGGCCTGCGTTGCCATCTGTTGGCGTAAGGCCCCACAGAGACAAGTCACTATAAATTAGAGCAGCCCTTAAACAGGTCTAATGTTTGCTGATGGGCTGGAAAGGGAGGCATAACTTGCTCCTTGACAGCCTCACTTCACCGGAACTGACCAGATCTCAGTAGAAGAGAACATCTGGGCCTGCAGAAGCTGTGTTTGTGTTTATACAATGTCATAGGTGTACTTGATGTGCTACAGACAAATGAAAGCTCCCCGCCCTGAGGCACTTAGTTCTCTGTGCACATAACATGGCAAGGTACAGGCAGTGGCAGGAGGAAGAGGGCTATAATAGTGAAAGGTCCCAAGGGTGCTGAGTCAGTAAGAGCGGCGAGAGCAGTTTCTATGGACTGGAAAGGGTGGACGCTGGGCGTGGTGACTGAAGAACAGTCTGAGATGAGGACATTTATACAGTGGCTATATGCAGCCTGCCCAATGTGTTTCAAGGAGAGGGCAAGGAGGGTCCAGGCTAGGGTCCTTTGGATGGGGGCATACAAGAACATGTAGGTATGTGAAGAGAAAAGAGCCCAAGGGGTAGGCAAGAGTGAGAGCGAGGATGGCGGTCAGTAGGGCCAGGGGATGATAGAGGAGCTGGGGAAAAAGCAGGCAGGAGGTTTCAAGGGCAGGGTCGGGTGCAGCAAAGGATGGTGAGATGGGACAACGGGGGAGTGGAAAGTCGTGCTGGATCTAGTCTTCACTACCAAGAAGCTAGTGCAGGGACGGTTTAGTAAGGAGCCAGAGGTGTGAAATGATAGTGACTGCTCGCTGGCCTTGGTTAGGGAGGGCTGGGTGCGTGGACAAGGTAGCAGAGGTGACTGATGAGATCAGACCTAGAGCAGAAAATAGCCATGTGGGCTGGGGGTTTGC
This sequence comes from Dermochelys coriacea, assembly GCF_009764565.3. Classification (NCBI taxonomy): domain Eukaryota; kingdom Metazoa; phylum Chordata; order Testudines; family Dermochelyidae; genus Dermochelys; species Dermochelys coriacea. The sequence continues at coordinate 6,834,154 of NC_050073.1, read as the reverse complement.
TGCTGAACTTTCTGCAGCTCAGGACCAGCAGTGGGAGAAATGAATACTAGGTGTGAGCCAAGCTGGACTTGGTGGAGTGGGCGTCATGCGGGGTGGGGGCAGGGAGTGTTAACCCCAGAGCTGAGGGAGGAGGGGAAAGGTTTGGGCAGCACCGGGCGCTGGTGAGCTCGTGGATTGGAGGGTGCAGGAGGAGGAAGGGCCAGGGGTTGAAGCGAATGCAATGTTCCTGCTTCTCTGTAATTCTCTGATGGAGACACTGGTGGGCAGCGCTGGGCTCTGAGTCTCCGTCTCCCCAGTTTTATACTGGTGTGACTGTATTTAAGTCACTGGTGTGACAGTGGAGAATCAGGTCCCTGGTGTGCACCTTATCACCTTCGAGGACACCACCCTGGTTCTCCCTTCAGGCAGGACCTGGTGAGCTACCCGCTGGGCTTGCTCTCAACTCAGTGTAGCTTCTGTGATGGAGCTCATGGGCTGAGCTCAGCAAAGCCCTGTGCTCACTTCCCTGGAGATGCGCTGTCTGTAATGAAATCGGCATCGGATCAATTCCAGGTCTGGGAACGTTCCAGGTGTCAGTGAGTTTGGTGAACGTTGGAAAAGCCTGATTCCACTAATTCGTACAATGAGTCTGTAGGCTGTGGATCCAGGGGGAGGCAGTGACTGCAGGAAAGCAGGGTCGCTGTGGATCTGAGGGAGGCAGTGACCTCCGGGGGACGTGTGGCGGTGGGACAGGGTCACTTTGGATCCACGGGAGACAGCGACCTCGGGGTTAGAGCACCAGAAAGCCTGCTGTGCCTGCAGCACCCAATGGGCATTGTATGGGTCTGATTTTAATGCAGGTCAGGCTGCTGGAAGCCCCTTTCCTCCACTCTGGCCCGCCCCTCTCATGGGCCCCTGGACCCCCACTACAGCCAGTTCCTCCCTCGTACTGGGGGCAAAGGGTCGGGATGAACGTACAGCCTGGCATCCGTAAACAGCGAAGTGCATAACTCTCTCGTAATGCCAACTATCACTTTGCTCTGGTGTCTCTTGGCTGCCTCTGCCTAGCTACAATTTTCTGCCATGAGTGATGTTACTCCTCTGTTCTACATCTTCATGTTGTACTGTCGCTTAGACAGGTTTGTGGCAAGTCTAGTGCTTCAAAACGGAAGTTTCCTGTAATGTTTTTGTAGATCTTTTCCCGAGGAGGAGAGAGAATCATGGATCTGACCTGGGATGAGCTGAAAAAAGAGGTGACCATAGCTGTGGAAAATGAGGTGAGGTTTCCATTGAGTGTTTTATGATGACAATCATCACTGTGGTATCTTAGCACCTCAGGTAGAGTTAAAAACTAAATCCACAGATGATCCATGGCCTAACTTTCTTCCATGCTAGCCCCAAAGCAGTTGCATGATTTTTAAAAAAAATTCCTTCTCACTACTTCCCCATCTCTTAACTGTTCCTCTTTCTCAAGGGGTTCACTGTTCTTCCTGCTCCTCCCACTCCTCCTGTTCTGTTCTTTGTTCTTTTAGGTGTGCCAAAGTGAGCTGCACTTCCTTTTTCCTTTAGTCTGTTTACATTGCAAGTCAGAGAGCGCTTTGCATAGTGACAGTGGTGCCAGGTTTTTCTCTATTGCAATTCCTGTCTTGTGCACATCACTCACATGCTCATTTTCTCTGTGCTGCAGCAGTGAGAGCCTAGTGGGTTGGTGCCGGGGTGCAGTAAGAGTGGGCATGGGTCTTCACGCACCACGGCTCCTCTGAGCACCTCAGGGAGGCATGTAGACATTGTGAGCCCTCACTTCAGTGCTGCTGCTGAAGGAGAGATCAGCAGGCAAGCGGGAGGGAGTGGGGGGAAGGCAAGTCCATTGCTGCTCTTCTGTGGCCCGCCTTCTTTCCCTTGGTGAAAGACCCTTAAGCATCATCAGGGAAACAACAAAACCCTTATAAAATAGCTCTGCTTTTCATAGTAAGCGCATCTGGTTGGAAAGGTGCTTATTGGAACCTTCAAAAATAGTCTAGTTAAAAGAAAAATCAAGTAGTTGCTGTCCTTTTTCCTGGTCTTGGTCTAACGGTGGTCTATTAAACCACCACGTACTTGTAAGGATTTTTATCCTTAAGTAATTGCTGTATACCCTGAGTGTTAACATCACCTTGTACGTTTGTATTTAGGATTATAGAAGTGGCCCTCGTGGACTCTTGTCTGGCTCTCACTCCAAAATATTCAGTAGTAGACGATGCAACATATCTGTATCTAAAAGTGTGGAAAAAATGTATATGGTGTTTTCAAAATATGTTGCCATGTAATTAGCTGGTGTAGGTAATACATACTCTCTAGAGGACAGAACCAGAGTTACATGTATAGCTATAATTGGCATTTCCTGAGGTTTGACTGCCTAGCTGTGCAATGCTAACCTTTCTGTGATGCAGGTTCTTTGTTGGATTATATTAATCTTTTTAAAATGTCAATATACCTGCAAAAAAAAATTAAACCCTCCTTCAGTGGGAGGCAGAGCTGTAAAATACCATTGTAGTGTCGAATTGACATCTTTGAGGAGTCAATCGCTGACCTGATATCATGCTGTGTTCCCCTCAGCTCCAGGGCAGTGTAACCGAATACGAATTCTCCCAGGAAGAGTTTCGACAGTTACAGGTTGAATTCTGGTCCAAGTTCTATGCCTGCTGCCTTCAGTACCAAGAAGCACTTTCACGCCCTCTTGCTCTCCACCTGAATCCATATACTAACATGGTGTGCCTGCTAAAAAAGGTGAGGCACAAAGCAGCAGCTGCTTTATGCTGTAGACACTTTGCATTGGTCTAGCCTAGGGGAGGGCAAACTACGGCCCGTGGGCCGGATCCAGCCCACGAGATTGCCAGCCCTGTGGCGCAGCTCCAGGAAGCAGCCGGCACCACGTCCCAGCGGCCCCTCTGGGAGGGGGAGTGCAGAGGGCTCTGTGCGCTGCGCTCACCTGCAGGCACTGCACCCCACCACTCCCATTGACTGGGAACGGGGAACCGCAGCCAGTGGGAGCTTCAGGGGCGGTACCCACAGGTGAGGGCAATGTGTGGCGGAGCCGCCTGCCTTAGCCCTGCTACTTGCTGTTGCCACCCCGGAGCCACTTCAAGTAAGCTGCACCGGGCAGAGCCTGTACCCAACCCCCTGCCCTGAGCCCCCTTCTGCACCTCAACCCCCTGCCCTGAGCCCCCTTCTGCACCCTGCTCCCCTCCTGCATCCTAACCCCCTGCCCCAGGCTAATATTCATGGTCCTGCATACAATTTCCCCACCCAGATGTGGCCCTCGGGCCAAAAAGTTTGTCCACCCCGGTCTAGTCTGAATGTAGTGAGTTATCATTGGAGTTCCTTAAGTGATTCCAGGGCATTTTCCTAACTGAGACTTGAACGATGGTTGTATCTTTCACTTTCCCAGGGATTCCTGTCTTTCCTTGTGCCCTGTTCCCTGGTGGATCATCTGTATCTGTTGCCTGATGAGCATCTGTTGACTGAGGATGACAGCACCATCTTTGATGGTAAAGGGGAGGGAAGTTGGGGAAGCTGTTCCACTGTAGAGGAAATTCCAGCATGCATGTCACAAGCTCTGTAGTTAAAGACATAGAAGTTTCCATGCTAATCCTCTTTTTACATGCTTGGATCTTTCTGAAGCTGTCTGGGTTGAAACTTCCCCTACTTAGCCTCAACCTAGTGGTAGATTCCCTTTTGGAAAGCCTGGAGACTTGTGCGTGCGTTAAGGATAAAATGTTGCTGCGACTTAGTTCAAGAAAATCAAAGAGTGGAATTCTAACCTTCAGTCAGTGGATAACATAGCCCCCAGCGATGGGTGCGTGCTTTGCTATCTCTGGGGAATGCAGCCGCTTTGAATGACCACCTCTTACTGGTTTCCAGTGCTTGAACATTGGATTCACATCCCAGGTGTGGTTGGGGTTCAGCTTAACCTGATAGAGATGTCATCTGGGTCCCTTTCTGTAGCCTGGTCTGCTTGGTTGTGCCCCCTAGGATTAGGGTAAGGAAGTCCTAATGGTGTGGTGGCAGCTGTGATTACAAAGATCATGCCCTGCCCTCTAAGCTGCTCCTTTTCTTGCAAATTGCCAAGTAATGCCCAGGAGATCCATGTCCAGGAAAAGGTGGCAGTCTTGTCCTGTTAAAAATACCCAGTCAAAACATGTGGTGACTTAATTGACGGAAGCATTCCCATATCATCATCATCATCATCATCATCTTGGCCTTGTGCATTAGCCGTTTTTTGACCCCACCAAGGGCCTTGAAGACCCCTTCTCCCCAAAAATCAACTTTAAAACGTCTGATTTGTACCACTCTGCTGGGCTCTTCACTTTACCTTCTTTTATGAGCTGTCATTGATAGGCTGGTTCACAGGTCAGAATGAACATTTACTCCTTACCTACTTTGGCAACTTTCATTCTGACATTGTCTGATGTTGTAGGCTTAATTTCTTTTAACGTGTTTTTTTTGTATTCTGTGTATTTACATTGAAACAGTGCCTATGTGATGTTCAGGTTTCACCTCTACAACCCCTGAAAGTTCTGGGATGTAAAAGCTGTTGTTCTAATTGTAATTCTAATCTATTCAACAGCTTGCCCTATGTGTGTCTTGGAATACATGTTGAGCTACATATTTAACCAGAAACACAGGAATAGAAAATATTCCATGATGTGCAACCTGGCCGAGCTAATGTTTCAGCTGTGTCCACTTATGCATGTGCTGGTGATGAACTGGGAAACCGTAACATTGTTACCACACATCCATATTCATTTGCCTTGAATTTAAATATTTTTCCCTGCTGCCCAAATCCAGATTTCCCAGACACTAAAGCTTCAGTGCATTCAGAGAAGCAAAGCTGGACGCTCAGGAAATCCAAGGAATTCCCACCAGCCTAGCTGTCTTACCCCTTGCTTGTTTCAAATTGCTAACGTTTGATTTTTTTGCTCAAATATTTAAAGTCATCTTTAGGACACAAATCAGGGATGAAAGTTATATCAGTAGTGATGTTTTTCTGAAAGCTTTTAAGCGCAACAGTGGTTTATAACTGAAATCAGTGTTCCCTCTAACTTTTCCCACCCATGTGCAGAATGAATTTTGTTACATGCCCCAATATGGAGGCTGTGTGTGACACATCACCTTCATATCGGTGCACATAATAAAATTCATGTGGTGGGGTGGAGCCAAGGGGTTCAGAGTGTGGGACGGGGCTCGGGGCTCAGGGCTCGGGCAGAGGTTGGGGTGGGGGGTAAGGGTGAGGGCTCCGGCTGGGGGTGTGGGCTATGGGGTGGGGCTGGGGGGTTTGGGATGCAGGAGGGTGCTTCAAGGCTACAATGGGTAGTGAGAAGGAATTTTTTTTAAACCATGTAACTGCTTTGGGGAAAGCAGGGAGGAAAGTTAGGTCATGGGTCATCTGTGGATTTAGTTTTTAACTCTGAGGTGCTAAGATACCACAGTGATGACTGTCATCATAAAACACTCAATGGAAACCTCACCTCATTTTCCACAGCTATGGTCACCTCTTTTTTCAGCTCATCCCAGGTCAGATTCATGATTCTCTCTCCTCCTCGGGAAAAGATCTACAAAAACATTACAGGAAACTTCCGTTTTGAAGCACTAGACTTGCCACAAACCTGTCTAAGCGACAGTACAACGTGAAGATGTAGAACAGAGGAGTAACATCACTCACGGCAGAGAATTGTAGCTAGGCAGAGGCAGCCAAGAGACACCAGAGCAAAGTGATAGTTGGCATTACGAGAGAGTTATGCACTTCGCTGTTTACGGATGCCAGGCTGTACGTTCATCCCGACCCTTTGCCCCCAGTACGAGGGAGGGACTGGCTATAGTGGGGGTCCAAGGGCCCATGAGAGGGGCGGGCCAGAGTGGAGGAAAGGAGCTTCCAGCAGCCTGACCTGCATTAAAATCAGACCCATACAATGCCCATTGGGTGCTGCAGGCACAGCAGGCTTTCTGGTGCTCTAACCCCGAGGTCGCTGTCTCCCGTGGATCCAAAGTGACCCTGTCCCACCGCCACACGTCCCCCGGAGGTCACTGCCTCCCTCAGATCCACAGCGACCCTGCTTTCCTGCAGTCACTGCCTCCCCCTGGATCCACAGCCTACAGACTCATTGTACGAATTAGTGGAATCAGGCTTTTCCAACGTTCACCAAACTCACTGACACCTGGAACGTTCCCAGACCTGGAATTGATCCGATGCCGATTTCATTACAGACAGCGCATCTCCAGGGAAGTGAGCACAGGGCTTTGCTGAGCTCAGCCCATGAGCTCCATCACAGAAGCTACACTGAGTTGAGAGCAAGCCCAGTGGGTAGCTCACCAGGTCCTGCCTGAAGGGAGAACCAGGGTGGTGTCCTCGAAGGTGATAAGGTGCACACCAGGGACCTGATTCTCCACTGTCACACCAGTGACTTAAATACAGTCACACCAGTATAAAACTGGGGAGACGGAGACTCAGAGCCCAGCGCTGCCCACCAGTGTCTCCATCAGAGAATTACAGAGAAGCAGGAACATTGCATTCGCTTCAACCCCTGGCCCTTCCTCCTCCTGCACCCTCCAATCCACGAGCTCACCAGCGCCCGGTGCTGCCCAAACCTTTCCCCTCCTCCCTCAGCTCTGGGGTTAACACTCCCTGCCCCCACCCCGCATGACGCCCACTCCACCAAGTCCAGCTTGGCTCACACCTAGTATTCATTTCTCCCACTGCTGGTCCTGAGCTGCAGAAAGTTCAGCAGCAAACCCCCAGCCCACATGGCTATTTTCTGCTCTAGGTCTGATCTCATCAGTCACCTCTGCTACCTTGTCCATGCACCCAGGCTGGGGCTGCAGGATAGGCGCCCCTCTCCCACTCCCAGCCGGTCTGGCTGGGGCTGGGTTCAGGGAGGGGCGCTCCGGCCTTGACAGGTCCGGGCTGGGTCGGGGGGGGGTCTAGGTTGGGGCCAGCGCTAAATAGCTTGTTGCGCGGCCGTGCAGCTTACAGGGAATTTAGACTGAAACCCTTTTGCAGTTTTAACTATAGCAGTTGTTAGCAAGTGACTGCAATAACACAAGTGTTTCCTCATGGAAGGTACAATAGGACTCTTCCTAGGGCAGACAACTGGGCCAGTGGAGGTGTCATGGGCCTGGATTAGAGATACCTGTTCCTTAGTTAAGAGTTTTTTTAAAAATGCATTAGATGAGAGACTGCACGGTTGTTCTTGGTATTCTAGACAAAACAGGTCTGTGGATGGGCTCTCTCTGGTCCTTACAAGATGCTGGGAAATTGCTTTAGGATGCAGAATCCTCATTCTGAATGGATGGAGCCAAGGTGTGAGAGGCCAAGTCTGGCTGTGATTTTTATTTTCTAGGCATGTTTTCCCCATTTGTTCAGTTTATTTTCATCCAGCTCCTGTAACTGGAGAAGGCTGAAGGGAAATTTCCTGTTACAGGTTTTCAAACAAAACTGCACAGAGATCTTATCACCTTCAGCTCCTCCATGTAGTCAGCCTGTAATTATCTAATTAGTTAGTTATGGAGTCAGATGGAGTCTTGTGTTGCTGGGGCAAATTTGCTGCTAGAAGCTTTCCTATGAAATGAGCTGAACTAATTTGGTTTTGCCTTGAAACCTTGCATGAGAGTACAGTCAGGTTCTTTCACTGCAGATCTGGAGATGTCTCGTGATGTCGTGTGCCTTGTCCAGTGCCTTCGGCTGATTGGAGAATCTATTTCCATGGAAATGGCATTCATCATGGAAATGGCTTGCTCCCGCCTTCAGCCTCCAGAGAAGGCTGCAGAGCAGATCCTGGAAGACTTGATAGCTAATGACACGTAAGGGAACTCTTTGTATAACATTCATCCTTTGTGAAAAGATGAATGCACGAATTGTCTGTGCAGGGTTTGCCTTAGACAGCCCTTTACCTGAGTCTTCTAAGTGTGATTCAGGATGTGTGAATTCTAGCTCCGTAGTGGGAGATTTTTCAAGCACCTAAAGGATTTTGAAGCACGCATCATAATTGGCTTTCAGTGGGGTTTGTGCTCCTAAATCCTGTAGATGCTTGGAAACTCTCTCCAGTGATGATTAAAGTGGCAAGGAATTCTGAGCCATGGTGTCCAGAAGCAGGAGCTTCAACTTTGAGTTGGATAATCTTCTTCATAACATGAAAGCAAGTGTATCTAGATAGGTAGGGAGGTTCAGCTAGCTGGTTTTAGAATGATCCTTGCACACCAACTCATGGAGCATCAGTATCCTCAGCCAAGTACAAGTTATTCCTCTACAGAGTGGGTAGGAGAGGAGCGAGTGGATTCACCCTGAGTATGGTGCCTTCATGGGTCAAAAAGATGCTTTTTATTACAGTGGAGGGGAATTCCCCCTCCACAATATCTGTGGTGGTCAGACCAATTTCACTTCTGGGTCTTTTACTATGGGGGTCACTGATGGAGGGGGTCTGTTGACATTACATACATTGGTGCCAGTGAATTTTGTTTTCCCTTACAGAGAGAATGTGATGGAAGATATTCACAGTAAACTGCAGGAGATCAGAAATCCTATCCATGCCATTGGTGTGCTGATCCGGGAAATGGACTATGAGACAGAGCTGGAAATAGAAAGAGGTGATATGACACAACCTTTGCAGTTTGGCTAGTAAGATGGTAGTGGTTTGAGGGTTGCAGTTGACTTAGCTTCCACTCTTATCCTGTCTTTCAGCTCAGCCCCTCAACGTGCGAATGAACCTCTCTCAGCTCTATGGAAGTGGCACAGCAGTGACTGTGGTATGCCGGGGTGTGTGCAAGATGGCCACCACCCGGTTCCTAATCTGCCGGGACTTGTTGATTTTACAGCAGCTGTTGCTGAGGCTAGGTGATGCGGTGAGTATGGCCCAGAAACCTATTTGTAGGGCCCTACTCATAGTCATCCTGTGATTGACCAATGCACCTAGGGGTCTCTCCTCCTTTGTCACTTCCAACTGATGAGCCCCCAGCTTGTAGCAGACATTCTTATTAGATCCTAAGTGCATGACCTTGCACTTTATACTATTGCATTTCATCCCATCTTTCTTGCTTCAATCTTCAAGGTCATCCAGATCTTCCTGTATAATATTCTAGTCCTCCCCCGTATTTATGATGCTTCCCAGCTTTGTATCATCAGCAAATTTCATTAGCACACATCGACTTTTTGTGCCAAAGTCATTAATAAAAATAATCAATAAAGTCTGGCCCCATGACTGATCCTTGAGGAACTCCACTCGTGACCTCCCTTCAGTCCGATAGTTCATCTTTCAACACAACCTGTTGCCTTTCTCCCTTTAGCTCGGTGGTTTTCAGACTTTTTAGACTGCGTAACCCTTTCCAAATAATGTAGTCTACAATGTACCCCCATCTGAAATAGGTTCATAATGTACTTATGGTTAGATTACCAAGTTTTACTCAATAAAATAAGTTGTCTGCCATCACAGGATTTTTCATGTGTACCCCATGATGAGAACTCGTGTACCCTTAGGGATATGCACACCCCAGTTTGAAAACCACTGCTTTACCTAGTTCCTTATAGGTCTTACAGTTCTTGAACTAATTCCTGTCTTCTCTAAATTAACTAACTAACTAATTTCCCATATGATGCTGACTCAAATGCCTTTCTGAAGTGTAAGTACATTAGATCTTCTGCATTTCTCTTCTCTAAAACATCAGTTATTTTCTCAAAGAAAGAAATTAGGTTAGTGTGGCATAATCTACCTGTTGCAGTACATCTCCCTTTCAGTTTACCTCCATAAATTTCATTATTCATTCCTTTGCAATTTGTTCTCAAGTTTTGTATTCTACAGTCAGACTAACAGGCTGTAATTGCCTGGATCAATTTTTCCCTTTCATAATAGAGGTACAATGTTACATATCCTCCAGTCATATGGTATTACCCCCAACTAGATGGATGTATTACAAATCCCTGCTACCAGACTAGCAGTATCATGTGCAGTTCTTTTAGTATTCTGGGATGGAAATTATCCAGTTGCTCTCATTTGAGCACATTAAAGCTCTTTACGTTTTTCTTCCACCTCAACTGTGGCCATTTCTATCAGCCATCCTGCCTTCATGCCCATGTCCACATTATCCCCCTTTCTGCAAACCAAGGCAAAGTATTCATTGTAGATTTTGGGCCATACCTAGATTACCTTTAATCTCCTCATCCACACTGCACAGTGGCCAAAATTTATCCTTCCTTATTCTTTTTATAAAATTAAGACATCTTATGTATCTTAATTTCCTTGGCAAGAGCTAATTTAGCTTGATTTGTAGCAATTTGTACCTTTATTCCTACATTTTCTAAGCTCTATGATGTAGCTTTCTTTGCTGATCAATCTCGTTTTCCATTCCCTGTAGGCTGTTGGCCTACTCTTAAAAACCTTTAAGGTGGTTATTCATCCAGCTGGGTCTGGAGGCTTTCACTACAAGTTTTTCCCCCTTGCTTGTGATGCAAATTGCAGATAGTTCTTGTATAGTTCATTTAAAGAAATTCCAAACTTCCTCAACATGTAAGTCTTTGATCTATCTAGTCCAGCTGACTTCTTTAACTAATTCCCTTAATTTCTCAAATTAAAATTTCTGAAATCAAAAGCCAGGGTTGACATGTAATTTAACCTGGATCAACTTGTGAACGCTTAGTCCAAGATTCATTCCTGTGGCCAGCTTACCAGACTTATTAAAACCAGACTTGCTTATTAAAACCAAGTCTAAAATTGGTTCAGTGACGATTTGATGAAGAAAACTGTCTCTCATGTCAGTATAAAGGAGCATTACTATTTTAACCCCCCCTCCCTAACTGAAATATACTAATAAAAACTTGCATGTAGTTTTATTGAGAGCCTGGGAGGTGCTGCCTCTGTAACAAGACCAATTTCAGCCTCAAATTTCCCTTTCATAATTAACAGAAAATTGTATTTCTTATCTGTCCCCTTGTGGAACTTGGAACAGCACCTCTCCCCTCTTTGCACTTCATGCCCTTCAGATCTTTGTAGCCTTACCTCTGTGTTAAGCTTTTACTGTGTGGCCCAGGCCCTGGGTAAGGACTGAGCTGCATACCAGCTTGCACCGAAGTAATGAAACAGAATGAACATGCAGCTTTTGTTGTTTTGGTGCCGGTCTGTTTAATGCTTTGGAATGCAAGTGTCCTGCTTCCGTTTAGCATACGCTCCGTGACCCCCTAATGGCTAGCAAGGCTGGGCCCCATGCTGACTTTTGACACTTTGTGATGTCACTTTTGTCTTCTGTCTCAGCTGAAGCAGTTGGCTATCCCTGGCCTCAGTTACAATGCCAGCTGCTTTGGTCTCCTTACAGATGATTCTGGGAGGGGGCCAGCTGTTCCAGTCTCAGCAGGACCTGCTGCATCGTACCTCTCCCTTGCTGTTGTCTTATTACCTGATCAGATGGGCGAGTCAGCGCTTGGCATCGGACGTTCCAGTCGACACATTGTAAGTGCTTGTGTTCCCAATCTCTCTAGTCAAAGTGGATTGATAGGTTTCATATAAATCCTTTCAGATGTCTGAAATGCCTTTAGACAGATGAGAGATCATCTTGGGTTCTAATTCTAAGGATCTTAAAGAAATTACCTCTCTTTGGGTGAAAAGAGAGTCTTAATTGTAAGTTGAAGAGACTGCAGTCAACTTAGATCCTTGGTCTAACTTTCTTCTTGCATGGAGGAGGTGGGTCACTTCATTGTTAATGTTCTGTTACTTCTGTTCTCCCTGAAAGATTCGTGCCCGGCAGCTGAAGTACTTCTATTTTCCATGTTATGTCAGAGACGTTCTTCCTGGGTGGATGGACTGGAAGCTTCTTTTTAGGAATTCTACAAAGACACAAACAAAAGCTCCCAACACTGTACAGAAGTCCTGCAGGACTTGTTGGAAGCTGCTGTTAGGCAGCTATATTAGGTTTGATCAGCAAAACTTTTTGTGAAATACCAAGTGTCTAGATACATATGAAACACTGACAAAATACAGGTTTCAGAGTAGCAGCCGTGTTAGTCTGTATTCGCAAAAAGAAAAGGAGTACTTGTGGCACCTTAGAGACTAACAAATTTATTTGAGCATAAATTTGTTAGTCTCTAAGGTGCCACAAGTACTCCTTTTCTTTTGACAAAATACAGTTTGATTTTTTTCCCTCCCACCTTTGATTTGTTTTCTTCCTGTCCCGATTCCCAACTTGTTATATTTTTGTACTGTAATTTTGGTATAATGGTCAGTGATTGGGTTTTTACTGTTCAATAAAAACTCATTGAAAAGTGAGTTGCTCTTTCCATCTGTTGGCCTGGAGCAGTCATATTTGAGAATCTGGACTGACAGAGTATCTTTGACAACTGTAAATGATCATTTCTCTTTCCAGCTGTATTGCGAATGGACACTGAAAATATCCAAAGCATTTTGGATTTCTGACTTTTCCTTGGGTACTGAGTCTGTCTTTGCTGTGGAGTGGCAGGGTTTCGCACCCTGGTCATTTCAGTGACCAGTTGGGTTCGATGTGGACAGCATTAGAATATGTAACACAGGATGTGCTTGTCTCTCTTTAAAACTAGATTTTTCTCCTCTAGGGAATCCAACCTGCAGCACTTATCTGTACTGGAGTTAACAGACACCTCAGCCTTAACGCCACATAAACTAGGTAAGAGATGTCCTACAAGGTCTTCAGCTCTTAATTCTGACTTTAAGCCCTTACTTTCAGACATGACTAGTGATTTTGGGGGGGCCCAGTTTCAAGGGGCTTATCTTTCAATATGTTCATCACCCACTCTCTTGTGGTCCACAAAAATTGTGTGGCTAAAGTAAAGCCAACCTTCACTCAAGCGTTTTCTGAGACTTTTTGATCTAGATAAGGCTCTTTTAATGTATTTTTTTATATGTAATTTCCTACGTTTTTAAAATTTGAGAAATGGTTTCTAAAGCCCCTTCCATATCGGCAGGGTTCAACCATTCTACCTCTGCTGCTCAAGCCACATGGTTAACTACAATAACTAGCAGCAGGAATAGATTTATAGATATTAAGGTCAGAAGGGACCATTATGATTATCTAGTACTACCTCCTGCACAACTCAGGCCACAGAATCTCACCCACCCACTCCTGCAATAAACCTCACCTATGTCTGAGCTATTGAAGTTCTCAAATCATAGTTTAAAGACGTCAAGGTGCAGAGAATCTGCCAGCAAGTGACCCATGTCCAACGCTACAGAGGAAGGCGAAAAACCCCCAGGGCCTCTTCCAATAGCCCTGGAGGAAAATTCCTTCCTGATCCCAAATATGGCAATCAGCTGAACCCTGAGCATGTGGGCAAGATTCGCCAGCCAGATACCCAGGAAAGAATTCTCTGTAGTAACTCAGATCCTACCCCATCTAACATCCCATCACAGGCCATTGGGCCTATTTACCATGAATAGTTAAAGATCACTTAATTTCCAAAATCATGTTGTTCCATCATACATGTGGTCTAGCCTCTTGTTTAGAGGAAGATGCATAACACTGAAACACTGTGCTTGAATAACCCCATTTTGCAGACAGCATAGCTCTGTATTAGCCACGCTGTTCATCAGAAGGAGCCTGACACACACATGGCTAAGCTTTGGATCTGCCGTATTGGAAACCTGGGTTCTATTTCTAGCTGGCATAACCTTTAAGTAGAATGGGAAGCCTTGCTCAGTTGGAGGGCACAGAATTGCCAGAAAATAGAAATGAAACTTGAGCTTATGGACTCCTGGATCCCAGCAACAGGAGGAGGAGCTATCTTGTTTGGTTTGAACTAGAGTAAATGGTGGATTTTCCGTATCTTGAAGTCTTTAAATCATGATTTGAGGACTTCAGCAGCTCAGCCAGAGGTTATGGGACTATTACGGGAGAGGGTAGGGAGGTTCTGTGGCCTGTGATGTGTAGTAGGTCAGACTAGATGATCATGATGGTGCCATCTGACCTTGAAGTCTGAGTCCATGAGATGTTAAAGAGTAATCCAGAAACATTGGTTCAGTGTGTTAGAGCAGTGGCTCTAAACCTTTCCAGACTATTGTACCCCTTTTCAGGAGTCTGGTTTGTCTTGTGTATCCCCAAGTTTCATCTAAATACTTGCTTACAAAATCTGACATAAAAGTACAAAAGTGTCTTAGCCACACTATTACTGACAAATTGCCCACTTTCTCGTTTTTACCATATAATAATAAAATAAACTGATTGGAATATAAATATTGTACTTACATTTCAGTGTATAACATATAGAGCAGTATAAACAAGTCATTGTCTGTGAAATTTTAGTTTGTACTGATTTCGCTAGTGCTTTTATGTAACCTGTGGTAAAACTAGGCAAATATCAAGATGAGTTGATGTACCCCCTGGAAGACCTCTGTGTACCCCCAGAATTACACGTACCACTGGTTGAGAACCACTGTGTTAGAGTATTAAACGCTGAGTGTATAAGTAGCCTGTGGACCCCTTGTGATGAGCACAGTATACAGATTTGGCTAGGAAGAGGTTATGTCTACTAAGCTGTGTGTATGTAGCTTGTCAACCTTTTTTTTTCATTTGTCTTTTAGTGTCCAGCCCTCAGACGATTGTGGAATTATTTTTTCAGGAAGTGGCCAGAAAACACATAATATCTCACCTCTTCTCCCAACCTAATACCTCTCTGAGTGAAACTAATTTAAACTGGCCTCATCTGATTACTGCAATTGTTGCTGATCTCCTGCCACTCTTGTATCCTTGAATTGTTAAGCCAGAGTGAAGGTGTGTCTGTAACTGAACATTGCTCAGTACCCTGAAGCTGGAAATAGGCACACGTCTCCCTGGATAGCATGTCTAGTGTCTCATAGTTAGAGGCCAAAGCTGTCAATTCTTGGCTCCTGAATCCATATTTAGCCCCCTAAGTAAGAGTGACCTGATTCCAGTTCACTTCAGTAGGATTTGTGAGTGTCCAGAACTTCTCAAAATCAGGCCATCTTTTCGGTGCTCACACGTGGGTTCTAAACCCTTAACCTTAGGCCCCCAGGTTTGAAACATTTGGCTTAGATGCATGATGGAGGTGTGAGGGTGCTCTCTGAGATGGTGGACTTAGCTGGACTACCCGTTTTGTCCAAGATGGGAAAATCCTGTTACAGAACAATGACTTGTGTGAACTCTGAGCACCAGAGGCTTTCACATTTCAAGCCTGTTCTTGAAGCTTTTCCCTGACAATGGAGGAATTGCTCCATTCCTTATCTAATATTCAGATGGCCCAGTAATCCTGGCTTCCTCTTCCCAGAATGTTTGATGGGCAGTTGTCAGTACACCCAGTTACAGGTAAGAGTTCTCAACACATGGCAAATGGTTTTCTCTCTCTAACAAGGTGTCTGATCTGCTTACTCTTGCAACCAGCAAAGATCCTGTGCGGGGTGAGAGAACAACTGGATACCAGAAACTGGTTTGCATATCACAGAGCCTCTTTGTAACCAGATGGGGTAAGAAAACCCTGACAGGCTTAGTTGGGATTGAGAAAACCTAACATGGATGTACATTAAGGATGATTTCACATGGATGTTCTCTCAGCCCCTCTTGCATCTGAAGACCATGCTGTCACAGTTCAGGGCTAGCACCTTTCACCCCTTTCAGCTTACAGGCTTCTTGCCTTCACCTGCACTGGGATGAAATCCTGGCTGGGATGTCCCCTCTAGGACCAACCACAGAAGTAAACGTCAAAGGGATTGATACCCGCATTGTTATTTTAAGTATAAGTACTTGGAGGGCTCTGAAAAATGTTTGTCCGCTCCTGCTGGAATTAACACCTGGTACCTATGGGGGAAACACAGTAACAATCAAACAGGTGGCACATATAATATTAAAAAAAAATTACAGGTTTCAGAGTAGCAGCCGTGTTAGTCTGTATTCGCAAAAAGAAAAGGAGTACTTGTGGCACCTTAGAGACTAACAAATTTATTAGAGCGTAAGCTTTCGTGAGCTACAGCTCACTGAGGTGCCAAAAAAAAATTAAACATCTTCTACATTTTTCCACTACTCATAAATGAGACATCCAGAGGTTAAGAACATAGTGACATTTGGGAGTAGCTCCTTGATAAATGTCAAATTGTATTATACAGCACAGACTGTGCAGGAGGTATTTGAAGTTGATGTGCACAAAAGTTTAATACTTAAGTTATTTTCAGCAAAGCCCAGAAAGGAGGCCTTAGGCTGTATTTGTGCAGTTTGTCGGTGGGGAGTTCTGCGTCCCAGGTTCCATTCTAAGGTGAGATGCTGTAGGCGTGTAGCATTTTCCCTTTTCTGGAGCTCGATCAAGTGACTGTGCAGCATTGTGACTAAAACTCAGGAATCTGAACCTCCAGCCACCTGTTAGGTATTACATCATGGGGCTCACTATTGTCTGTAATGCAACAATGTAAACAGGTTAGCTTCAAGAGCAGACATAGACTACTTCTATGAGCCCATTTGGAGAACTGCAATTTCAGTCAGTGAAGGATGTACTGAGCACACCCGTTAGCCAAACACAGCATCCAGAATATGTCAGATAAACAAACTTTCCACCACCTGCTTCTCTCAGCGGGTTGGTAGCAATGTGAATGAGAAACCATTTTCAATACGAGCTACTATTTCCAGGCATGTTTCTGTGCATTACTCAGTTCAGATTTATCTTTATGCGCTCTAGCCAAAGGGATTTTTTTTTTTCTCAGTTTTTGGTGCTATAACTGAATTTTTTTTACTCTTCTACACTGAAAAACATGTTTCTTTCACTGCACACTGATGGAAAATGTTAAAGTGTAGTGAGTTTGAAGGCCAGTTGCTATTGAATTATTCATGCCACACATTTTCTCTTGTACATTTTAATAGGACATAATCAGGCTCTTTGTCCC